>NW_024037048.1:17333960-17727375 GCF_015706575.1 Patiria miniata | reverse complement strand
AAAATATAGGGTGGGATGATAGTCATTAAAATTTACTTTTTTTCTCTACTTTAATTTGCATGCATTAATTAACATGTGAATCATTCTGCGACTACTGACCAACTTACACAAAAATAAATATAAAGTTTATAGTTTTCACTGTGGGGGGGGGGGGTGCTTGAGCACAAGGAGGAGATTCTACCTTTCTTTGAGCGTGGTGACTTGTTCCTTGCTGATCTTCCAAGGAAACTTCTCCGTGGTCTCCAGGCTGCTTCCTCATCCAGCATCCAGGCTTTGGAGAGCTCCTTGATGATTGTGTGGTCTTGATCTTACCAAACCCACCAATCTAGACGGAAACCAATCAGGAAGGAAAGTTTGAATGCATTTGCTCTAAATAAATTGTGGTCAGGTCTTGGAAAAGACCAACGTTAGTGCTGAAAAAAAGCGAGAAACCTCGACAAATCTGGTTTAATGATCTTGTTATACATTTTGCAACTTTGACTCAATTCTTAAAAGACCTGCTTGCATTTACTCAAACTGTTCATCAAAATTCATTCTGCAAAGTCTGTGAGTACACATTTCAGTACTCAAAATACTCATCGAAATATTCTGCTCACCCTGTATGTGAAATCACAAAAACTAGGTACTACGCGTTAAGTTACGGAAGACAGATAGTGCCACTCAATGAGTGTGAATATATTTTTTGGGTGCGTGTGGGAATATTTTTTTTGTACAGCGGCCGCCACTTATTATGTGGCGGCAGCTACATAAGTCGTCATAATAAGTGGGCGCCGCTGTGCAAAAAAAATATTCACACACGTACAAATAAAATATATTCACACTTTTATGTGGCGTCCGCCAGATAATAAGTGGCAGCCGCCACATAAAAAAGTGTGGATATATTTTTTTGTACAGCGGCCGCCACTATTATCTGGCGGCCGTCAGATAATATGTGGCGGCCGCTGTACAAAAAAAAATATTTTCACACGCACCCAAAAAAATATATTCACACTCATTGAGTGGCACTATCCATCTTCCGTATAAGGAAGAGCTCTAAGTGTATTTGTCTCCATGCATGGACAAAAGAGGGTGCTTTATAGTCAAACAAGCAGAAGCCGGAATGAGGGACACTTCACTGGTTCACCCATGCTGGTTATCTTTCAATGGTACCAGCATTTATAAGCCATGATGGCGCCAAAAGGCCCTCGTTTATAGTTTTCTCTGTGGAGGGGGGGGGGGGGGGTGCTTGAGCGCAAGAAGGAGATCTACCTTCTCGTTGAGCGTAGTGACTCCCTTGCTGATCTTCCAAGGAAATTTCTCCGTGGTCTCCCTGCTTCTCATCCAGCATCCAGGGTTTGGACAGCTCCTTGAACTGTCTCAGGCTCTACTCCTTGGGCTTCTTGTTCAGGTCCGGGATGACCTCCATGTCCGAGCAGTTGATGCGGAACTTGCTGAGCATGTTGGCCATGTCATCTTCTCCATGTCCATTTGCTCCTTCTTGCTCGTGGTGGCAAAGACGCGCAGCTTGCATTTCTCCCAGTTGGATTTCATGGAGATGAGGTGAGGGATGAGTAGGGTGTAGCCTGGGGGTGGTGGGAGGTGGGGCGGGTTGGGGGGTTGGGGGGGGGTCACAAACAAAAATTATACAGAGCATTATATAAAGCATGTGTTTCCTTAGACATGCAGCCATCCAGAATAACCTGAGAGATCTCTGAAAGGCTCCATGAAATGAATTGGGCACTGAAACATATAATACAATAATCAGGCCAACCAAGAACCAAAAGTGTGGTGTTTTCTACTACATACAAAAAAACAACTGTGTGGTAAGGTAGGTAAAAATCTGTTTTGAAGGGTTTGACATTTCAATAGCCTAAAAATATAGGGTGGGATGATAGTCATTAAAATTTCCTTTTTTTCTCTACTTTAATTTGCATGCATTAATTAACATGTGAATCATTCTGCACTACTGACCAACTTACACAAAAATAAACATAACGTTTTATAGTTTTCACTGTGGGGGGTGGGGGTGCTTGAGCCCAAGGAGGAGATTCTACCTTCTCTTTGAGCATGGTGACTTCTTCCTTGCTGATCTTCCAAGGAAACTTCTCCGTGGTCTCCAGGCTGCTTCCTCATCCAGCATCCAGGGTTGGAGAGCTCCTTGATGATTGTGTTGGTCTTGATCTTACCCAACCCACCAATCTAGACGGAAACCAATCAGGAAGGAAAATTTGAATGCATTTGCTCTAAATAAATTGTGTTCAGGTCTTGGAAAAGACCAACGTTAGTGCTGCAAAAAGCCAAAAACCTGGACAAATCTGGTTTAATGATCTTGTTATACATTTTGCCACTTTGACTTAATATTTTAAAGACCTGCTTGCATTTTACTCAAACTGTTCATCAAAATTCATCCCGCAAAGTCTTCTTCAAGTACTCAACTGTGAGTACACATTTCGGTACTTAAAATACGGTACTCGAACAACAGTGCCTATTGTCCTCCAACGCCAGTTTGTGCACTAAGTCTATGGGAAAGGTTTAGATCAGGGAACAAAGGAAAACACAAAGCCAATTAAGCCTCGGAAGCATAGCAGAAAACGACAGTGTTCGTATATTTTAAATGCAATTTGTGTTTTTCTTTAATGCAAACAAATATTATACGCATTATACAGTATGTCCAAAAGAAATGTCCGTCTGACTATTTTTGAAATAACTACAAAACCATGAAGTCCAATTTGAAAAAGTTTGATTGTGCAGATACTCCCTATCTTGGCCTCAACCCCGATGAGTTTCATTTAATTTCAGTCACGCATCACTGCACACTTGTCAATTGATCACAACAACATTTTGGGACACTGTGACCAAGTTCCTTGCCTTAATCAATTTCAGTGCTGTGTTAAGTAAGCTGTGTAGAATCCTGCATGTTGTGAAAAGGGCTGCAATTGGGATTGGAATCATTTGCCTGGCTATCAGTCATCACGGCAAGACCTCGGTTTAATGCTCAAGGGCAAATGATTCCAATCCCAAACCACATCAGACTTTTTTTCCACAGACACTTTTTGGGACATACTCTATGACAATTAATAATGATAAATTCAGTGTCAGGTTAGCAATAACACTTTGGAAGTCTGATGGTTTATTTTTGTTTTAATTATGATATTTTAGTAATGTAAGATGATTTGATATGATGGAGTTGAGATAATCTGTCGCCTACCTTTTGCTTGCTTCTTCTTTTTGTAGTCAAAGTCAAGACGTCGCCCCTGTAACTTCTTCCGATGGTGCTGTAGAAATCAAACATTGGGGAGAAAGTTAATGTACTGTTTGACAAGAGACATTTGCACATTGCTGTAAGGCTCCTTATATAAATTATGGGTCAAAGAGTTCCTGTTATCTCTGAACGTTGTCATTTGCCGTTCAAGTATCATTAAGAATGACTTCAACAATTTGTTGGGTAGGTTGTCTGCTTCACATAATCACTCTTGGCGGACGACTGCATTAACCCTAACCTTCCCAAATCCTCCCAAATCCTCTTTGCAAAATGGAGGATTTTGCAGGATTGAGGCTGTTTAATTGGCAAAAATGTGTGGCTGATTTTGCAGGATGCAGTGTGTCAAGGTCTTGGGCCGGGCCTTGTGTTTGTTTATGCTCAGCTGTGCATAAATTATACTTGAAGTCCTCCGCACTGCTCCAGGATGTCACTGGCTCTGCCTCAACATATTGACAGTGATTGCTGGAGGATTTTGTAGGATTGAGGCAGTGATCATTCTTCCACGGATCACATTTTTACATGGAGGCAGTTGGAGGATTTTGCAGCATCATTGCAAAAATTCCCAGGGAGTTAGGGTTAAGAATGACTTTAAACAATTTTGTATTCGTTGTGTAGGTAGTTTGCTATTCATAATCACTCTTGGAGGACGACTACATCAAGGAGTGCATCAGAATTATAAAATCATAGATGTCAAATGTAACGGGGACAGGAAAAAAGTGGACCCCTAATTTATCGAATGACAAAAAGTACACAGGCATAAGTTACAACCCAAATTAACCAGTAATCGATCACTGATTTCTATCATTTTTTTCCAGATTGGCCACAATTTGTGCTTGAATTTCCCCCAGTTGGCTGTGCAACACAGTCCTGCTTCTATCAAAATCAACCAAATTCTGTCAAATTCTGTAAGATGGAACTCACGTTGATCTCCTTCAGATCTTTGTTCTTGAGATGATCCAGGGGATCCAGGAAGTTCTGTCTGACGTTCAGATCGAAGGCGCCCTTGACTTCAGAAAGTTGCCTCAGTGATTCTCCCATCTCGACCATCGCCGTAGCTGTATCCAAAAAATAACCAAAGCAAATATTTTTTTAATGATACCTATAAAAAACAAGATTTTATTGTTCTGTTGTTTCGACCAAAACTAAACAGCTGTGTTAAGTATACCCTGGGAGCTGAGATTGTCTATGAAATGCATGGTCTATGAAATGCATTATTAGACAGAGTAAAAAAAAAACGGTTTCCTGTCTGCTTTTTTTCCCCTCCACCATGAGGTGAGGTATATGTTTTCATCGGCCTTGGTTTGTCTGTGAACAGGATAACTCAGGATAAATGCGGAGGCACTAGGCTCACGTGAATCGCGCACTCCGGACTCCTTCGACCAAAACATTTGCGAGCCTCGTCTTTAAGAACGCGTGCACGTAGTCGTGGCGCGACCTCAAAAATGGCTTCTAATTTTGTTTGCCGGATTACGCTATATGAGAATGTAATTTCCAGTAACCCTGGTTAACCCTTCTGTTAGTGAGCATAAGCCATGTCTAAATGACATGGCTACGACTAGCACTAGCCCACATGGGAAGTGGCTTCATCTGCTTCCATAGGTGCAACTAATGTATTAGCCGTAGCCACTTCATTCTGACGTGGCTTTATGCTTTTCCATTTTCCCTAATTTGTGCTTGAATTTCCCCGAACGTGGCTGTGCAACACAGTCCTGATTCTATCAGAATCAACCGCATAATGGATGATGTTAGATTTTGTAAGATGGAACTCACGTTGATCTCCTTCAGATCTTTGTTTTTGAGATGATCCAGGGGATCCAGAAAGTTCTGTCTGACGTTCAGATCGAAGGCGTCCTTGACTTCAGAAAGTTGCCTCAGTGATTCTTCCATCTCGACCATCGCTGTACCTGTATCCAAACAAAAACAAAAAACATAACAAAATCCATCTTTTTATAATACCTATAACAGGAAAGATTTCATTGTCCTGTTGTTTCCACCAAAATGAAAACAGTTGGGCTAATAATGTAAAAAAGTAAGTGTTCTTTCAGCAAAACGAAAACAATTCTCATAGGGATGCATGTGAATGTTTTCGTTTTGCTGAAATAACACGTACATTTCTTTGTGATCCATGGACAGAACTTTAAATGGTGTTTGTGTTCAAAATTCCGTAACTTGAAAAGCAAATGAGTGATGTGAATGATTCTTGTGTTAATACAAAGCCCATTGATTGGGCTTTCATATCCTAGATTTGGAAAGTGCTACAGGCAAAACTTTATTCAAAAATTGGTCCTGCCATTTGGGTTTCGTCTTTTTTGATTCACCTGTATATTGCAAATTTATGCATTTATAAATAAAAAAAAATAAAAAAATAAAAAAATGAGTACAAAAAGGCAGCGGGCAGCTACGAGAAACTGGTTTATTTTTTACTTGGCCTTGCATATCTGAAGTGCTGGGCACTACATAAATTACACAATACTCATGGTACTATGTTGGTGGATTGGAACACTGATTAGAGCACCTTTTTGAGAGCTTTATGATCAGTCTACCACAGAAGGAAAGAGAATACATCTTGAAGCTTGCTCACCAAACGTTGAATCTTCTCCTAATTCTCTGCCGTTCTTCAGCATGACTTCTCCCAGGAATCCTACGGGTTGTTGAGGCTTGGTTCCTCCCTTGTTCTGACCACGGACTTTACTCATGGCTCTGGAGACTGTTCAGGAAAGACAATACGATTGATTAGGGTCAGCACACAAATAGAAGATCTATCTCTATTTGGTTTGTTTGAAGTGAATACTTAGACCCGATTCAAACCGGTGTTCTATAGTCACCCAAACGTAATTATTCCAAAGGTTACAATTAAAGGTAATATACGACATTTGCAAACATCAACAAACAAAACTACCAAATTATTATGAAATACTTTACTTGACTGTAGGTGAATGACAGTCTCAGACATCCTGTGAAATCATGGCACCTGGTGTGCTGTCATTTTTAAGAAAAGTGGAATTTTTGTATTGATTTCAAAAGATGGTCGGCCGACCATCGTTGGAAGAAACTGATTTGTCCAAATAGTGCCCTAATTTACCCAATTTATTTAGTCCACATTTTTTTTGGCAAGCGGTTACACATCCGTGAATGGATGCAAGCCAGCTAGTCTGGTTCCCTGAGCTCAGGGAACATCACAAGATCCGGCCCAAGACCTTGACACAGTGCATCCTCATAAATCAGGCACACATTTTTGCCATATAGCCTCAATCCTGCAAAAGCCTACATTTTGCAAATAGGATTTTGGAGGATTTGGGAAGGTTAGCGTCAATGATGTTTCAATTTTGGTTCTTACCTGGATTGGGCTGAAGGTATTCTATTGTCTTGTTCACCAAATCATCCACTGTGTGACCTGCCACGTCAATTTTCTAATGAAAAAAAAATACATTACCCAAAGACAATGAGAAGAATTCAATAAGCATAAATAATCTCAAGCAATATTTACTAATACTAAATGTGTTATAACTTTTTTCGCTATGGCAGGAGAGATTCATACCCTGGACTCCGTTGCGTGTACACAACAGAGTCCAACAGTCCAACCTGGGCTAGGACTAGGGCTAAGTTACACTTACAGCAGACAGGGCTCTGGAGTGCTCTGAAACGTGCAAAACAAAACGGGCAAAGAAAATGTCCTCAGTATTTCACCAACCAAGTTTGGAGACTCAATTCAATTTTCAAAGGAGATTTTTCTTCAATGTTTTGCACATGAGAGGGAAGTCAAGTGATTTCAAAATGGGACTAAATACTAGACTGGTACATGTCCAACCATCATGACCATATGGTCCAACTATTTGAAAAGACTGACCTCTTCATTCAGTGTCAATAGTCTGGTGGCTTGACTACGGAGAAATGTGTAGTAAATTGAGACTAGTTCCCGCTTCATGCCACATGTTTCTTAATTCTTTTGGCATGGTTGATTGATGCAGTACTGAAGCTGTGTTGGACTGGTTGTTTCAGGTGCCAGTCTATTTTCTTGCTTTGCATGTTTTCAATACCATAAGTTTTGGGACTCTCTTACACAGTATTGAGAGTCCCAAATTTTCGGACTACACTTACAGTAGTCCGAGTAATTTGGACCCAACTTATCGTCTTTTTAACATTCAGATTTCACCCTCAAAATGGCCTCCCAATTACTAGATAGGCCACCTGAGGTACAAATAGACATCGATGATTAAGTTGGTTGTACTGAAGTGAAATTTCCCGTTCAATTCTGAGAGCTCCCCTCGCGATCATGAACACGTTAAATTTCCGACTCGTGTTAATGTTTGAACGACGTGATGTAGTCTTCATGCCCAGCGTACATTCAATGGTCCCCATATCCCGAGTGCGATTCTGTTACCGAGCGCGAAGCATCGATTATGATAATGAGTAGACTGGATCTCGCTTGTGAACACAAGTGGATTTCAAAAGGTATAAGACAATCGGGAACTAGCTTGAACTGGTTTCCGCCCATAAAAGCTGTCCTAGTTCCCGACTCTCTATTAGGTCACAAAAAAAAGAATATGACTCTGCCGTTTTCCTCATATATCATCTCAATGAAGGACAGTCATTGCAAAAATTATGCTAAGACATGAATCTAGGACTAAGAAACATTTCCAATTTCAATGTTGGGAAATACTTCAATTTTCTTGACTCACCATAGACTTTGTACCGCTGAAGTGGCGTCAGGTTGCAACATTCTTTCCATGTCTGCTGCCCATTGGAGATCAACCTGCTATCTGTACTGATGAAAACCGTAGGGTTAACAGAAAGGCACTTTTATCTGTATCTGTATGGTTGCAGAAACCTGAGGCATTATCGCAACGGAGTATAGGTACTCAAGGCGCTGGCAGTTATGTCTATTATTAGATGAATGAAGTACATGAGAAATATGAGACCCATTATGGAGCACTTGGTTTATAAGGTGCTGCGGCCACTGCCAGGACACCGGGGCGAACCCTTTCTAGCAAACAAGTCTTTAACGTACATTATACAACACACGGGACCTACGGCTCAATGTCCCATCCGAAGGACGAAGCAAGAATGGTCAATGTCTTGCTTAAGGGCACAAGTGTCCGCCGGCGGGCTCGAACCCACGTTACTGCCTCTGAAACACCAGAACATGAGTCCAGTGCTAGCTATAACCGCTAGGCCATGACATTCCATTTATAACATAGGCTAAATAAAGCCATAGTGAGTTGGTATTTGCTGGACGTGTACTAAAGGAGCAATTCTTCCGAAAATTAGGGACTGTCCATGCAAACTCAAACAAGGCCTAGGCCTAGGGCTAGGCCTAACTTAAGTTAACACTGACATTTTTTTCGCCAGCCATGCCAGCATAATTTATTACTTTTTTTATTAGTCAAAATGGGACACCCTATTACAAAAAAATGAGTGATGCATCGAATTGAATAGTGGCCAGATGGCTGGTCATGACAAATAGACAAACAAGACAGAATTAAGATTGAGACAAAATATTGTTTTTCTCCCCATCAGCAGTGTCTTGCGTCGAGAAAAACTTGTCTATAGGCTGCAGTCACAGTCCAAACAGAACATTTGCCTCACTTTTTCACAGACAACAGATACAATAGTCCAGCTATCACAAAAATTAAGTTCATCGAATAGATTTGTTGCCAGATGACTGGTTGAGAAAAATAGACAAACAAGACAGAAAATTAAGACAAACTATTGCTTTGCTCTCCCTCAACAGTGTCTTGTGTCGCAACATGGAGAAAAAACTTTGCGATGGGCTGCAGACGCAGCCCAAACATAACATTTGCCTCACTTTTGCACAGAAATGATAGTCCAGCTGGGCACGCTATCTCAAAAAGTAAGTGATGCATCGAATAGAATTGTGGCCAGATGACTGGTCATGACAAATAGACAAACAAGACAGAAGATTGAGACAAAATATTTTTTTTTCTCCCCATCAGCAGTGTCTTGCGTCAACACGGAGTAAAACTTGACTATAGGCTGCAGTCACAGTCCAAACAGAACATTTGCCTCACTTTTGCACAGAAACGATAGTTCATGTAGACACGCTATCTCAAAAAATTAAGAGACGCATTGAATTGAATTCTGGATAGATGATTGGTCATGAAAAAAAAGACAAACAAGGTAGAAAATTGAGAATAAAAAATATCGTTTTCTCTGCCTCAACAGTGTGAAGACAGTTATTGTATCAACTCAAGATAAACACATTGCATTGAAATGAAATTTCCTCTAATATTTTGCCATGATATTTGACAAGAGCATCTTGAAAATTGACAGGAACCGCCAACGAATGAATGTAAAACAATTGAAGGAATTGGCATTGTGTGAACACCGTACTCCGTGTTATTTTTATCGTCAAGCATCAATTTCTTCCAAAAGAGGGCGCGCTAAACAAACACCGCTCACCGCGCACCGACTTCAGTCCACTATCTTGTTTTCGTTCTTGTTCAATGAATTCCCATGAAAATATACTCCTGAATGTGATACATTATGACGAATTATTGGTAGGAATTTCACTAAAATACAATTTGTAAATTGTGACTTATCAACCAAACCATATAGTATTTTCTGTCATTTACGATGATGTTCATTCGAATGTATTTTTCAGGTTTAACACACTAAGTTGTTTCGCTCACATTATTTTTGTTCTTTGACAAATTCACTAGAAATTGTACTGGTGATCGTAACCTATTATGAACAATTACTCAACGAAATACTGAGTTAATACGTTCAGTATTACAAGAGATATTGCCCGAACCATGAGTGTCTTCTTTTTATTCAATACCAGTTCGTGTTGACTCTGCGAGTTAGCAGTAGCGACCACTGTGCATGTGGTGCGCCCTCTATTGAAAGATTAAACCGCTGCATGGGTACAGCTGTCTCTGTGCGAGACAATCAAAATGCAAAGAGTAGTTGGAAAGAGTTTGGGTAAAATGCCCTTGAAAAAGAGGAAACAAAGGAACCTCTTGGAAATTTCTTTTCTTCTTGAAATGGAGTTGTGACTTTTTTTGCCATGAACGTTGTTTCATTTGGATAATATTTTTCACGTTTAAAACATTTAATTGTTTCGATCTCATTTTCTTTCTTGTTCTATGAAATTTGTACAAATCACTTTTTACTCAATACTATATAGTTGTACGTTAAGCATGACTGGCACCGCAAGCCTGTTAAATACTGACAGACAAAATAGAGATTAAACGGCATTGAAGTCACTGTACAGAATATCAACCATATTATTAAACAGAAACACAATCACACATAATGTCACACGATAACTCAAAAATATTTGTTATATTACATTGGAATTTTTCCTATAGAGGTTGAGCATGACAGTCAACACAAGCATGATAAATATCGAGAGAAAACACACAGATTATCGGCGGCAATATAATTTCAGTAACACGGACAAAGCCCATCCAAAGTGAAGTCACGGCCTCCAGAAAATCGTGTGACACCTACGCCACACGATTGCTCAAAAACTAGTTATTTTATGGGATTGAAATTTTGACGATGTAAAGTATGACTTGCAACATTTGCCTGTTAAATATTTAGAGAAAATCAAGTGTTGTTTTGGAGTGATCATTTGGAGTTTGTGGTCATCATAGACAACACCAACACCACACATGCTTTTATGTGTTCACAATACAACGACGCTGTTTAGCACTTTTCTCCACTACAGCCTGTGCCAAGAATTGTCGCATTTCATACGCCTCCCATTTATTTATCTGTCATCTGAAATCAACGCAAATTTTTCCCTACAAGCACAGAGAAGTATTCTTTCAGTGAAAACTTTTTTAAACGGTTTTTTTTTTAAGTCGAAAGAAGTCCGTGATGCTTATCTTTCTAACTAGACTGGGGTTTAGATCTTTACTAAAGACTGAAGAATTTCGTGTATATTTTTTCAGTGTATGTCAACCTAAGACTGCTTATGGTTTGTCGCAAATAATTATAAACGTTTAAAAGGAATTCCTAAAACTGCGTTTTATTACTTGTCTTTACTTCCATTTTGCTCCTTGAACCATGTGTACATTATTATGCAGTCACTGTGTTTACTAATGATGATACAAATGTAGAAACATATACTGACAGATAGGTCGAGCCTCTAAAAAGATACCGATCTGACACTGTCATAACTTTGTCTATTGTAGATGTATGAAACGTATCTGAGATGATTCGTTTAGGTTCTTCCTTCGATCTTGAAACACAAAACAAATTCATATTAATTTCTGCCTTTCAATAAAAAAACCCACAACCGAGCTATGGTAAGTTGAACAACTTTTCCAGTTCATATAGTTTGTGCTGCACGTTTTGTTTGAACACTTGGTAATATCTCTCTACTTGGGTTTTCTAGACAGTATTTGTGTCTTGTATACAGAATGGTGCCTCCCGGTTGAATTCACACACACCTGACCTTTTCTGGTGCACGTGCCGAAAAAAGACGCGGCGCGTCATTTTTCGGCACTCGCGATTTTCACGCAAAACGCCGTGATTGCGCACAATCTCTGAAGGACGTTACGTCACAGACGTGGGTCGTAGGTCTCTCTGTCTTCGCCAGCAGAGTCTTTGCCAATATCTGCGATCTGCCCCCCCCCCCGGTCTGTAAGAATTGAAGGACGTACAATACACCAGTTTTGTGTAGACGAGTTCATAACGAAATGTTCGGCATTTCATAATTTGGACCAAATAAATTATTGAACGTGTACATGCTAACACGTTGAATTCTAAAACCCATTACCCATAAACTTAAAGTAAAATATTTTATAAGACTTCAAATAATTTGAAATAACTTAAGAATAATTGGAGATGTTTAAACCATTTGAAATAGTCACTGAATCCGAATTAAATTACAACACAAAATATATGATATAACAAAATATTATCAAGAAATTTCGATATTCATTCGTTTATACATTAACCTGAACACTAATTATTTCAACCATAAGAAATACATTTCAACATTCACGATTCGAAGCCCTTATCTTCAAAACAAAATACATAAATATCGTATTTGTTATACCATTTAATAGTATGGCTCCCTTGCATGGATTGCACTTCCTCCAACGGAGGAACGTCGGGGTGCTTTGTGACTGCATTTTCCAACCTCATACAAAAGCTGCTGCTCTATTTCGGATACTTCTAAGTACATTTTTCCATCTTTACGGTTTTACTGAATCAATTTTTTTTTTCATAAGATGGAATTTTTTTTTAATATAGATCATTGGTTATTAATATACAAACGTTTTAAATGTAACTTTTCTTTATTTATTTTGTCCATTTTATGCGGAAATAATTAGCAATCCAGCAAAGAAATTGAAATATTAAGACTCCAAAATATAACATTCGTTCAAGGAAGGAAATACTGAAGTAGGAGACGGACATAACTTTTTATGTGACTTTTTTATCCCTTTCCAGTAAGTAATTATCCGCGTTATTCCGTAATTTGCAAAATAGCCACAAATTTGTGGCATTTTCACCATAATCCACCGTATAAGAAGTGTTTGTTCTGAAGTTAGTTGCATTAAAAGATCTGTCATATTTATCAGTCTTGTACCCATGGCTTTCATCTTAATAGAAATTCCATTTTAATTTCGAGGCCATAATAGTAAATGTTTACCAAAAACAAAAACACAAAAATGGTAAAAAGAGTGACTTTTTTATAAATTTATTTTAAAAAAAATTCGTCATGTTGTATCCCCTATAACACTGCATGAATCTGGATAGAGGTATCTCTTTTTTTCAGTCTAATGCTCTTTAAAACAAAAATGGTTCAGATGTATAGTTTAGTATCCATATGGAAGGTTATTATTTCGTTGACGATATATTGATTTTGGCTACAATGACTCAGCCTTCGGTTCAGTTTTACTGGCAGCAAAAAAAAATATCCAATTTCTGTCCACGTCAACCTGTTGCGAAAGCTTAAAAATGCCGGTTTTCCCCCGGATGTGTTCCGCAATCCATATCTTTCTAGAATTTTCTCAGCCTCGGAATTTCTCACATCTGGAAATTCCCAGGCAGTTAGCATTCCAACAAAACAAAGGTCCTTTTTTGTGCCATCGTTGCGCAAACATTTTTTCCCCAGTTTATTTATGGCGTGGTTTTTGTCTACTATTGCTTGTATCACGTTGGTATCACGCGCTGAGCTCATGCCTTTCGTCCAATCAGCGAACGCCAAGTATATGGCGCCACTGCGAACTTGAACTCCTAATAAATCATGCATTTGGCGCCAAACAAAATAATGGTTCTCGCAACCACATATCAAAAAAATTATCATCTTTATTCCAAAAAAGAGCAAAAGAATTACTTAGATACCTAGAATTTGGGGTATAATAAAAAATCTATGCTAACACACTTTGCCTTTGAAGAAATGAATAATCTGAATCCGACATTGATACAGCATTAAAGACACAGATTTGTCTCATGCAAAAACGGAAACAATTTCAATTTCTTAAAAACACTTTTCACGTAAACTCACAATACTTGACTGCATTGAAGTTGCTGTTTTCGACATTTACTGTTTAAATGCCAAAACTGACGCAAATTTAAAAAAGAAATTAAAAAAGATTGAACGCGCCGAATTGCGCAAAACGTAGTCAGGTTCCCCGACCTGACAATTTCCCCCGACGTCTACACGTCTAAATTGTAGGTCAGGCAGCCTCCGTGGCTAAAAATAAACATGACGACATTGACGGCCCTTTTTCAAAGCTCGACTTCGTTTCCGAATTCGCTTTATCACATAAAGCTTTTAATGTTCCGATAATTTTTTTAAAAATAAATCATTTGCTTCATATATCATACAGTTTAATACTTCTGTAAAAAAACATTGACTAATTTTAACCTGGAATCTTCAAAGTTGGACACCCAAACAGCACTGTTAGCAGGCGGAGCCGAATTGAGACCACGCCGCGTTTTGGAAAATGCCGGTAACGGTCGTCAAATTCAAACTAGTGCATGACGCAGCAAAAAGTTCGCCCCTCGTATACGATCCGAGTGCAAAATCGTCGTTGAATTTCAAGTTTTCTAAATAAAAGCAATGGATATTAATTATCAACTAGTTTTTTTTAAATTTTTTAATAAGCAATTAGCAGTTAATAAAACATATATTATACTCGGAAATACTCTGACACTATCCGATTGTCGACGAAAGAATTCGGCAAACTTCGGACAGTTTCGGAAAAAGGAGGAATTCCTCCCATTTTAGTCACGTGATGTAAATTGTAATACATTGTATTACCGGAGTCTACCTGACCTAAGATTCATCAGGAATAGTCGGAATCTTTTGGTCTGGGAACCAGACTACGCAAAACGATGATCAACAAAATGTAGTGGAACAAAACGAAGCATTTAATATCGCTTTTTAGGCCCTAATTGATCGTGGACTAATGCTGGCTCTGAAAAGCCAACCACAAATTTGATTGAGGAAATAAAATAATTGGAAATCACAAGTTCATGGGGAATATTTCGTTTCCTTTACAGTGTTCCATTTCCGTGTATGTTCAGCCATGATAGCCTGGCCATAGAGAGGTCTGTTTACTCATGGGCTGGCGTGATGTGGTTCAAAATAGCAGCCAAAAAAGTTCGGGAAACTACCCTCGATGAGCAATAGGCATACAAGTTGGCAATATTTATGACGAACAAAAGCCCAAGTTCACGTAATCATAAAGTGGGTTCATCCCCAGGGCAACGGCATTGATATTATAATTAAAGGTTGAACCCGGCAGACCCAGACGGCACAAACACCTGATTTATTCCGAACCATCTCGCGTGCTTCCTCCCGCCGGATCGCGTCAACATGCCATAAACATCAGCGGGAGGGTGCATAATGAGAACAGCCAAACATTCGACACCTTTGGAGCTGTGTGACACAGTGAGAAATTTTGGAATCATAATGGCGTCAACGATACTTGCTGGGGAGCTCTTGCGTACGACTTTCTGTACTTTGGTACTGTTGTTTCCTGGACAATTGTGTGTACGGTAACCCGACGTACCCAGATTTTTAAAGAGGAAATTGCCGACCTCAAACTTGTTAGTGCCATATTTGGCAACTATATGTGCGTTATTAGTTTAATTACACAAATGAACAGGTTAATTAAACATAGCACCATTGAAGGTACCTAAAAGTAAACATAACAGCATAGAAGACCGACAGACGAACAGAAAATGTTACAAAATAAACATATTTGTCTGGAAATTTTTTTGTTCTGGAAATTTCATTGATCTACATGACGCCCCCATGAAATGTTCCAGCGCCCCCCCCCCCCCTGAAAAATTCCTGGCTACGCCACTGACATTACATACAGGGGACGAAGTTGGAAAAGAAACACGCATCGCGATATCGGAACGCTTGCGCGTAGTTCAGACAAGTCAAAAGATCTATCTTTCTTTTTTTTTTTTTTTTTCTTTTTGCCATGGAAAGTGAATTTCGATTTTCAATTATTTAGCTTGACCCACCCACCCACAATTTGGAAAAAAGATCGAAATTTTAAAACATTGAAAATTCTGAATGGCCCCTAAAGTACGACTTGCAACACTTGCCTGTTAAATATTTAGAGAAAATAATTTTCTTGTATTGGAGTGAAATTATATCTCCTGATTGGTCGTTATATAAAACACAACACTTTTGAATTTGAAGAGGAATAGTTAGAAGATATAATTAATATATCCCGAAAATGTAGTGTGTTCAGCGCAAAAAAAATAACTGGCGGTTTAGAGTGAACTTATTTGATGACAAAAAAAAACACGCTCGGTTTCTGGAAGATAACTCAAGAAATACATGTTGCATGGAATTGATATTTCGTAATTGTTTAAAGTTACAGATTACAAAAATCTGTGTAAAAATGGAGAGTTGTCTAGTAGTAAAAAAAATATAGCAAAAAATGCGTTGTATTAAAACGGAGAAAAACTGCCTCATTAAGTCAGCTTTAATTTTCTTTCAAAAGAGGGCGCGCTTCACAAATAGAGGTCACCACCGTAAATATTTGTTGTCAACACGAGACACCTAACTGAAGTCAACGTTCGTGACACAAAAACAACACACTCGGTTTCCAAACAATAACTCAAGAAATACCCAAAGACGTTGAATATGGAGAGCAATTAAGTGAGTTAAGCACGAGAAATAGAAGACGCATTTAAGTCAACGCTCATGGAACAAAAACAAAACACACTCGTTGTGGAGTCGATTACTCAAGAAATGATTGATGCATTGCATTGAAATATTCCATAGTGAGTTAACGTGCTATATCAATCAAATCTCTCGAATTTGGATATGAATTGTTCCTCAATAATAAAAATAAGCAAAGACAGTGTGGCGTGTAAACGTGAAAAATACAAGGCGAATTTGAGTCAACCTTCATGGAATAAAAACAATACCCTGTTTGTGGAGACAATAACTAAAAAAAACATTGATTTATTGGAGTGAAATTATACCTCCTGATTGGACGTTCATATGTAACACAACCGGTTCGAATTTGGAGAGAAAGCATTAAAAACTTAAATTAATATACCCCAAAAATGAAGTGTGTTAAGCACGAAAACTAAATGGCGATTTCGAGTCAACTTTCATGACACAAAAACAACACACTGGGCTTCAAAAAATAACTCAGGAAATATCTGTTGCATGGAATCGACATTTCGTTAGTTGATTAAATGTGACAAATCACAAAAATCTGTTGAATTTGGAGAGGAACCGTCAAATAATAAAAGTAATGTAACGAAATCTTTTATTTCAAGTATTCATACGTACGCGGGTATGTATACACGCATTTTGAAACAGTGCCCTCAATAGTCAGGTAGCGTCTAGCCCAACCCCCTCCACCCCTGCTTTTCCAACTTTCAAAGTTGATGTTTCCGCAAATATTAACAAGAGATTGCCGCTGCTGGTCAAGAGGAGTAACTGTAGCCTTACCACAATGTCACCCTGATTAGCGCCGGTAGTTAACCTAGTGGCGAAACAGCGAGGCGTTCGGAACGGAGACTAGACATAAGTACAGTCGAGTGAGTTGCAAGCGAGGTTTTGAAAATCCCGGCTTCATTCCAATACCGGATCCAGCTCTATTGCCAAGCCGCATGCCCGAAGGCGGTATACAGAACGAAGCCGGAGTTTGGGAAACCCCGGTATGTCTCATGACCTCGGTGACTTTCGGTCGTTTTGCAAACATAGGCTTCGTGCCCGGTTCGGAACAAAGCCATGTGAGGCCCCTAATCAGACAAGTGGCTTTGTCATTTACTTGTATGGTATGGTTCCACCGGTATGGGGGATGGGAGGGGGAAGGGGGGCATGTGGTCGTTCAACTGTCCCCCCCCCCCCCCATCGTCGCTACGTCATTGCTTCAGAGATTATTATAAATCGAGGTGGTTCGCAATACAGAATGGCAAACTCTGGTGTGATTTGTCCGGATATCACCAGGGCTAGTTCAGGGTGAATCGTACGCGTTATGCGGAGGCCACGAACTAGCAAATGTAGGAAATCTGGTCGTTCCATACAAGCCTTTCTCGTTTAAATCACTTAACATGCTTTATTGGAACTGTGTCATTACTTTAGGTAGTGAACGTTTGCTTTTTAGGTCCATCATCACCGGTCATACATTCTAACATTTCTGGAAATGATTATTCGAACTGGGAGATATTCAAGTGTAAAAACCTTTTCCACATTTAGAAGGCCACGATTATACACGGGCCGTATATGATGCGTAAAGTTCATGGAAGTTTATTCAACTGTATTTTATTTTCTCAAAGTCCCAATCAATGAGCAAAGCCTACCTCAGGGGCATAACTACGGGGACACGGGGCATTTACCCCACCCCCTGTGGAAGCCGGCCCCAGCCCCCCCCGCCCCATTTTGAAAACCTGAATTAAAACATTCACTGTAAGCTGTAATAATACGTTTATTTTGCATTTAGTGCAGCCTTTGAAAAAAAAAACACGCACCTCAGGTGCCCTACCCCAAGTTAAACCCAAGTTTCTCCGCTGGCTTGAGTACGATTTAATTCCTCATAATCCCGAATATATCCACACAATTTAATAGACTGAAGCGCCAACTGTACATTGAATGAATCACGGCCGGTGTATACGTCACTTGTCTATCCACCAATCACAGTTTGTCGGTGACAAGTTGGTGACGACAAGTCGGTGACCACAAGTGAGTGGTCTGTGACTGACAGATTGTGTGTGTCAATCATAAATTCCATATTTGGATGTGTCACCGACATCCATACAATATCCACCAATAAGAAGCGGCCATTTCAATCTCGGTGACTAGTTTTTATGGTGACTATATAGCCTCAACGACATTAACATTGCTTTCATATCATTAATATGAAGCGAGTCGGTGATGTGTGATTGACAGCGCACAGGAGCCATGCAATCACAATCCAGGTCCGAGTTTTTAGTCACTGCTCAGGAAATCGATGGCACTATTTAAGAAAATGTGGGGCCGTCCACCCTTCACATCAACCACAGGTCACCTTCGGACGACAACCAGAGAGAGAACTGACTGCAAGAACAAGATTTTGCTCGGTGAGTGTTTGAAACAATCATTTTTCCTCTGAAGAAATTTGTTGTTTTTGCACAATGTGTTTGAATCAATGCGGGATTCAGATTTTGTTGAATGTTGCTGATTCAATGATTCTCCAAACATCGAGCGCGGTGGTAGGCTTGATATTTTCCCGTCTTTGTGTGCTTGTGAAAATGTGGTAGCTTGAGGACTGAAAAAAAAACCCAAGATTTTTATGAACAAATTGTTCTTTTTCATTTCACTATGACTCTGATACACGTCTGCTAACAGCAAAACCAGCGCGCTAATTCCGATCCAGAAGTTGTGCCTTTTCCCAACGACCACTTTGGAGTTGATAAAGTATTGCGATAATTTACAAATGTGTTTGAAATTAACTTGTTCAGACGGACTTTGTTTGTGCATAACATTCACTAAGCCCGTCTGAAAGAGTTAATTTCAAACACTTTTGTAAATTATCGAGCTATTTTATTTCAGCTCTTATAATGTAAACAGTTGGTGCGGATGCAGACCACGGTTTTGCGAGTTCAAATTTCAAGGCAATAAAAATGAGGAATTCCTGTCTGGCAATATTTCCGCTACTACTTCCATTGTGCACTCTCAAAAACAAATTGTCCAAATACTTACTGGTTTCTTTACTTCTTGAACAAAAATCATTTGGATTCTTGTCGATATGGATAATACACTACGAAGTCACATTTATGGGCTTTTTTTATTTAGGTTCGACTGTTAGGTTGGACTGTTTTCTGACCGCAGTTTTTCGCAAGTATAAAACATCAAGTTCCCTGCTGTGATTCAGAACAGTAAAGATGTATTGATCATTCAAAATAATATTTCAGAGGAACTACAAATCGGTGTTTCACATTTTCGGTTTCCAAAAAAAGTCTCTCAAAACCTGGACTCTTTATAACCTGGCCAATATTTTTGGCACGATCAAGCACACTCTTATATTTGCCTCCTTTTTTTCCTATTGACTTTATCGTTTAAATTTCCAAACATGAAATCCTAGTGCAATGTACTCATATTATTTCCGGATATCACTCAAACTCAATCAGAATGAAAAGTTATGCGGAAGTTGGTCACGGAAGAACGTATACAGGTATCCGGACATCTCAAAATGCCGGTCTTATATGTGTTATTATTTGTGGATATTCTCAGTGCCTTTGAACTCTGTTGTTCAACTGGCATTTTGCTATAGTTCACAGTGCGCCATTCCGGTTTCATCAAGTTACTTTTAAGCATTGCAGGATAAAAGTGTCACTGGTCAGAATAGACTAGAGGGCGCAAATACAAACGCACTGGATCATGATGATGCACACAGTTTTATACAAGTTCAATAGCTGGATGCATTTTGTAGAATTCATGGATAGATTTGATTTTTGGAGAACGCATTTGAGATAAATAGTCAACCCAAATTACATTTTCACTGTACAGACATTTTTTTGGCCGTATTGTACTTGTGGAATTCAGCTATGCCTCCCCACCAGACTCCAAGTTATCTCCTAGAGGGTTTTTAATGACTCATATTTTTGTTGGTATTTTTTTCAGCCAGCAATCCGCTCAAGTGTTGAAGAGTGCTTCTGCGAGAGAATTCAAGAACTGTGCTTAGGTGAGTGTCTGTTAAAATTGTCTTCATTCAAGCATCAGAATAGAGCAGTGATTTGGTAGGAGACTGTTCCTTTTTTTCTATGCATTGAATCTTTTTGGTCAAAATTAGAAACCAGAAAACGTCATTCAATTACCTCTACGAATAAAATAATCCTGGCCATGATGGTTAGTCTTCTCAATTATCCCTTCTAAACAAATATCCTCCAAGCCATGATGGTTAGTCTCCTCAATGATCTCATCTAAAAAATATCTTCCAAGCCGTGATGCTTTGTCTGTTCAATAATCTCGTCTAAAAAGAATTCCTCCAAGCCATGATGATTACTATCCTAACTTATTATCAATTCTAAAAAAAAAAAATAGCTTCCAAGCCGTGATGGTTTGTGCGTTCAATAATTCTTCTAAAAAAAAAATCCTCCCATTCATAATAGTTAGTTTCCTCAATTATCCCTTCTTAACAAATATGCTCCAAGCCATGATGGTTAGTCTCCTCAATTATCCCTTCTAAAACAATATCCTCCAAGCCATAATGGTTTTTATTTCAATAATCCCTTCCAAAAGATCCTCCTAGCCATGATGTTTAGTCTCCTCAATTTTCTCTTCTAAAATATCCTCCTAGCCGTGGTGATTAGTCTTCTCAATTATCCCCTTAAAAAATATCCTCCAAGTCATGATGATTAGTGTTTTTAATTATCCCTTTAAAAAAACCTCCTTGCCGTGTTGATTATTCTCCTCAATTATCACATCTAAAAGATAACATCCAAGCCATGATGGTTTGTCTGTTCATATAATCAATATTCATAAATACCTAAGACATTTTACGCATTCCTATTGGTCGAGAGCCCGTCACGTGGCCGGTCTTAAACGGATGATAAAGACATGGCTAGCTGGTCTTAAACACTTTTCCAGTGTCACAATAAAATGTGGACTCCTAAAAATCCAGTGCCTCTTATCGTTTCATTGGTTGAACGTTCACTATCCTCACGTAGGCATGCGCAACACTACCAGGGAGTCAGAATTTAAAGTTCTAAATTCAAAACGCAACGCGCCAGGTGCGTTCTGCGCGACATCGCGCAGAACATGATACGCGCGCGTCAATCTCCATAAAAGGGTTGTTTACATCTTACTCGCCAGCTGAACACTCCATTATTTTGCAAGAGGGATGTTTCAAAAAGCATAAAGTGAATTTGTTGAACAAAATCGGGATGTTTTGAACGAATTCTATGATTTTTTCTTACCGAAAAGGTATTCATGAATGGGAATAAATATGTGCTCCGTCGGTATTTATCACTCTGTTTAAGACCACTTAGAGTCTGGGTGCTGATAATTACCCTCGCCTCCGGCTCGGGTAATTATCAGCACCCAGACTCTAAGTGGTCTTAAACAGAGTGATAAAAACCTCCGAAGCACACATTTATTCCCTTAATAATAATGTTCAACAAGCCCTTCTAAAAAGATAACTCCTTGTCATGAGTGTGAGTCTCCGCAATTATCCCTTCTAGAAATTATCCTCCAAGCAATTATGGTTAGTCTCCTCAATTATCACATCTAAAAATTAATTTCCAAGCAGTGATGGTTAGTCTGTTCAATAATCTCGTCTGAAAAATATCCTCCTAGCCGTGATGGTTTTTATTTCAATAAGCCCTTCTAAATAAAAATATGCTCCTAGCCATGATGAGTAGTCTCCTCAATTATCCCTTCTCAAAAAAAAATCTTCCAAGCCGTGATGGATTGTGTGTTCAATAATCTCTTCTAAAAAATATCCTCCTAGCCATGATGGTTTGTCTCCTCAGTTATCCCTTCTAAAAATATCTTCCAAGCCTTGATGGTTTGTCTGTACAATAATCTCGTCTAAAAAAATATCCTCTAACCATGATGGTTTTTATTTCAATAATCCCTTCTAAAAAATATCCTCCTAGCCGTGATGATAAGTCTCCTAAATTATCCCTTCTCAAAACAATATCTTCCAAGCCGAGATCGATTGTGTGTTCAATAATCTCTTCTACAAAAATATCCTCCAAGCAATGATTGTTTTTATTTTAATAATCCCCTCTAAAAATCCTCCTGGCCATGATGGTTTGTCTCCTCAACTATCCCTTCTAAAACAATATCCTCCTCGCCATGATGGTTAGTCTTCTCAATTATCCCTTCTAAAAATATCCTCTAAGCCATGATGATTAGTCTTCTCAATTATCCCTTCAAAAAACAATATCCTCCTAACCATGATGGTTTTCATTAAATAATCCCTTCTAAATAAATCTTATAGAACTGCGCCTGGAACACACCTTTTTGAACCGTAGCCTTTTTGTTCGTGGTCTTTGAATCAACATGCGATTCAGTTTCAAATTCGTTCGATGACGTCACAATGCTGAATTGTCGGAAAGACGTTTATGGTAATTCAAAGAATATCTACGGCTGCAGACCAGCAAATAAACTGCCATGGACCTCAGTGATAAATACCCCCACTTGTAAAGATCAGGACAAATACTCACAACTCTCCAAGGTGTTTGAGACACCCATCAAATTACAGCTTATTTCATCATCTTTCATTGTCTGTTCAATTTTTGCGGTATAATCCAATGACCTTTTTGGAACAAAAATTCCACCCAAAGATGATGACCCTGTAGTCCTGTAGCCCATCGCCCAAGGCACAATCTGCCACTTCACAAAACACTCAGGTTTATTAGGACAAAAGATATTGCTCAAACAGGGGCGGATCCTGGAATTTTTGCAAGGGGAGGGTCAGGCTCCTAAAAAAATATATGTCAAATTGTTGTGATAGGCGAACGGGTAATATTTTGTGTGCATGTTTCACAGCGGGGGCTGGGGGGGGGGGGGGTCGGCCCCCTCCCCACCCTCTGGATCCGCGCCTGTCAAACTATTTTGTCAAATTTTGACCTGAAATGCTTGTAATTTGATGTATGATGACGTCATGACGACGTCACTAAAATATCCACATCTTCACACTACGGTTCATGTTCATATCAGGTTTCGTCTTTCTGCAACTTCTTTTTGCATTTTAAATTCACCTAAATTTGACCTACCAGTAACCCCGGAAGGAAAGGTCAGACGACTTTACCTTCGAATATCAAAAATGTTTATCAATCTATAGTCAATCAGATTTCAAAGTGTGAACATGATTGTTCATTTTGTTTATGAGGTTTTGCAGTGAAATTGCTTGTAATTAAATACCTGATGACGTCATTACGACTTCAGAGTATAAAAAGGTATACCTCTGAGTCAGTGTTGATGTTTGTTAAAGGTTTGAAGTCTGTACTGTTCAGAAGAAAAGTCGCAGATAATTATTGTCGGGAAAAAAAAACAAGAAAGAAAGAAAGAAAGAAAGAAATTTCTTAACATTTCCAAACAATGATCGGGTAGTACCCGATCACCCAAATATATCAGGGTTTTGTTGTTCGGAATGAGGAATTCCTGTCTGACATTATTTCCGCCTCTACTTTCATTTGGCACGCTTCAAACTAAATTATTGTTCACATACTGACTGGTTTAGTTTTTGATAAAGTTGAAACCTTGTCACTATAATGGATAGCACACTGTACAGTCACGGAAAGTTGTATTGTCAAAACAAAGGCTATCAGGTAGGACTTTTTTTTAGTCATATCTGTTGCAGTATTTTGAAGAGTTTAAAACATCAAAATCCCTGCTGATTTCAGAATAGTTTCAACTGATTGTGATTAATGCTTAAACAAATTAACGCACTTTTTAATACTTTAAAAAAGTGTCTTTCTTTGGTTAAAAGAAGACATATTGCGAAAGCTCCATCCAACCTTTGTAAATAACCTCACCCATAAAATCAGTATGATCAACCACCCCTTAAATTCTTCCTCATTTTGCCATTTTAATGTTATTAATTTAATTTTAAAACACGGAAACTCTGGTGCAATGTACTCACATTGTTTCCCGGCAATCACTGAAACTAATTCAGGGTCATCAGTTATGGGGAAGTTGGTCACGGAAGACCGTTTATCAGGAAATCCGGACATCAAAAACATGCCTGTCTTATTGTGTGTTATTGCTCAAGCAGTACCCTTTCAACTTTGTCATTTCGCTAGAGTTCACAGTGCGCTTTGATCATCAAGTCACATTCAGCAGGATGAACGAGTCATGAATATAGAGGGCGCAAATACAAACGGACCGGATCGTGATCGATGATGCACACAGTTTTATACAAGTTCAAATTGCTTTATTTAACTGGGTGAATTTGTAGAAATCATGTATAGAGTTGATGTTTGTACAAATTTTTCAGGCTTTCTGATCGCCTGAAGAGATTGAAGCAAAAGCTCTCGGATGAATTCACTCATGTATTTGCATGTAGGGTTCCACTCAGCATGCCGCTGAGATTCTGTTGGATATTTGGACAAACAGCCATATTGATTTTTGGTTGGTACAGATTTTCACAAATCTGAAATATTTTGTGAGACAAGTTTCAGTTGACAAACAGATGGTGGCTTACTAGAGCCAAACCGGTGCGCTGATTTCCTATCCGGAAAATAAATCTTTATTGAACGACTGTAACTTGACTGCGGTAGTCCAGCTGTAGTGTTTGCGCCCCTACTTCCCTTGTATGAGATTGATTTCCCCCACAAAAATGCAGAAACTGTATGCTCATTGTGATTCCTATAACTACAAGTTCAAGCAACCTTGAACCAGTTAGAGGAGCATTTGATCAATTGCTCACAATCTTAAGTATGATGCAGCACAACTAACTTTTGAACTTTTAGCTTAATTGATGCTATACATTTGACCAAAACAAATAAATTAAAGGGATTATTTTTTTGGTTCTTGTCACTGAATTTCGTTGCTAACACACGTTAATAGTCTGCCCACCGGCACACTATTTCGAAAACGTCTCCAGTTTTTTAAGACGATATATCTTGTCTGATTTAACACTATACAAACACGAAATAATTCAGTGTCAAAAACAAAGCTGTTTAGACTCTACTGGTTTTGAATCAAATTTTGGGAGCATTTCTTTTAAAGAGCTCATTACATCAAGTTCCCTGCTGTGATTCAGAATAGTTGAAATTGATCGGGATTCGCACTTATTCAAAATAATTCACGCACTTGTAATAGTTCAGGTAAATTACTGCGTTAACATTTTGGTTTAAAGAAAACAATCTTGCGAATGTTCGACTCTTTAACCTAAACAGTATATAGGTACATTGTATGATCAACCACCCCCTTCTTTTCTGCCTCGTTTTTTCCTGTTTAATTTATCATTTTAATTTTTAAACATGAAATCACGCAAACTAATTCAGGATGAAGAGTTATGGGAAGTTGGTCACGGAAGAACGTTTATCAGGAAATCCGGACAACTCAAACATGCCTGTCTTATTTTGTGTTATCATTTATGTGGATACTCAGTACCCTTTGAACTTTGTTGTTAAACTGTGTCATTTCGCTAGAGTTCACAGTGCGCCATTCCGGTTTGATCATCAAACATTCAATCACTGCAGGATGAACGTGTCACTGAATATAGAGGGCGCAAACACAAACGGACCGGATCGTGATGATGCTCACAGTTTTATTCAAGTTCAAATTGCTTTATCTAGTTGGATTCATTTGTAGCAATCATGTACAGCGTTGATGTCTGTGCACATTATTCGTCCCTTCTGTTCCCTGTCAAGGGCGGATCCAGAACACAATTTTTTTTTGGGGGGGGGGGGGGTAGCCCCCCCCCCCCCAAAAAAAATGGTCCCCGGAAAGTGGGTCCAAAAATTACGGCGTGGGGTTCAGGGCCCGCTTAATCATGGGCCCCGAATTGGTTGTAATTCTAAATGCTCTGTGGCGATCTGAGGAAATTCCTGACCACTTTAACCATTTTTTGTTTCGAAAAGATGGTAGTGTACCCAGTGCCTGCCTTTATTGCGACGTCATTTAAAAACAAAATTGTTTTTTTTTTGGGGGGGGGGCATGGTCCCCCCCCCCCCGATCCGCCCTTGTCCGCTGTTCGTCTTAAAATATGAAGCACAAGCTCTGTTTGCATGCAGGGTTCCACTCAGCATGCCACTTAGATTCCGTTAAATATTTTCTTGAAATGGCGATAGTAGTATTTGCTGAATACCTTGAAAGTGTTTGGTCAGTTGGTACATAAATAATAATAAAAAAAATATGGGACATTATTCGGTTAACAAACAGATGGTGGCTGATGCTAGTAGTCAAACCGGTGCGCTGATTTCCAATCCGGAACATAATTATTTTTGTAACGACCGTACCTTGACTGCGGTGTCCACCTGATTTCCGCCACTACTTTCTTGGTGTGAGATTGATTGTCCTTGATAATGCAGAAAATGTATGTTCATTGTGATGCCTACAATTTCAAATGCAAGCAATTTAAACAAGAAAACATAGGATTATTTGCTTTTGAATCTTATAAAAACTTAAGAAGCTCGCAACTAACCTGTTGAAGTTTCAGCTCAGTGGATACTATCATTGAGAAAAAGCAGAGAAAACGTATGCACTATTTTGTTGGATCTCGTATCTTTATTCCGTGCTTTAAAACACCTTAACTATTTTTTTTTATTTTTAAAAAACACCTGCAAAGTTTTCAACCGATATATCAGGCGAAATACTTTCACCGGGTATTTGATACCAGTCTTATCTTCACTCTCAGCATTGCAAGGTTTCTGCCATTAAATGTACTTTTCCGGGCAATAGTAAATGATCCTACGTGGCCTTAAATTCTTTTTGCATACAGATTTCTCTCAGAAAATCTGGGCATTTGTTTTGGTAGTTACTGCGTTTGATTCGAAAATATTAAATCCTTCAAAGAAGACATGAATATTGTTGCTCGTGCGTGGGTCTGTTCAGGGCCGTTGCATGCAGGACGCATTCCGCTTAAAAAATATATTATATTATATAATATATCACATTTCGCCCGACAGAGATTTTGATCTGGGGGTGTTTTACTTGTGAAATTCAGCTATGCCTCCCCCAACAGCCCCCAAGATATCTCCCAGCGGATTTTCAATGACTCATTTTCGTTGGTGTTATTTCCAGCTCGCAATCTGCTGAGTGCTGAGGATTCCCTTCGTGATAGAATTCAAGAACGTTACATCGAGGTGAGTGTCTGTTATTTGACATTTTCCTCACTCAATCATTTGAACAGAGCAGTGGTTTTGGTGGGAGACTGTATTTTTTTCTCTATATTTATACACCTTTTGGTCAAAATTTTAACAGAAAACATCCCTCGAGTGATATTCCCTCCCTATAACACCCACCGTAGAACTGTGCCAGACATTTTGGCCTGCAGTCTTTGCAAATTCCTCGTTAAACTCATCAGGGTGCCTCGAACGTATAGCGGAAACACGCTGAAATTTCCTTCACATTTTTTTTGCAGGTACATCAGTTGGCAAAAAAAGAGAACTAAGATGAAAACAAATATTGATCACACCAATATTTAGTTGCTGTGTAATCAGATTCTTTGGAATTTGTCTTCTCTTATTTATTTTTTAAATCGGAATTGTGTTCGCAACCGTTGTCCTATTTTTTCTTGATCGTTCATCACTTTGTAATTCGTTTGTGATTGTTTATCAACTTCGGGAATCATAACATAATGTTTTCCCGTCCAATTTCGCAACTTGTTCGTCCAATCTGAGAGACTGTTCATTACACTGCAAAAGGTCGCATTTAGCGCATTCGATTTTTTTAAAAATATTTTACACCCACCAAAGCGTGAAGGCAACTTTTTCGTGCAAAAGAAAATCCATTTCTTTTGTTGGTTTTCGATTTTGCACTGAGTGTCGGCGAATCTGTAAGAGGAAGTATTCATTTTCAACGAAAGTGCAATGGAATAAGGAGTCTATTTAATTTGCAATTCGCAAATCGCCAATCGTATTGGCCATAAAAAAACCTAATTTATATGATTTTTCAATTTATTTTTTACTTCCAAAGAGTGATTACAACAATTAACAAACTAATCACTTAATTGTTCTTACATAAAAATCTGTATTTTGACATAGTATTATATCGGCGAGTGTTCTAACTGTATTTCCTTCTATCACTTTAACACTTTACATTGATACAGTTCTGTTCTGCTTTTTTCATATTCCCTTCCCAGGCATTCCAATCTTTGAAATAGCTGTACATTCCTTAATCCAAACTTGTCAAAAGCCATGTCATTTTATACTCTGTTGTATCACTATGACACAATATCTTGCTTATGCAACTTCCAAATATCATTGAACTGTGTTTCTTTTGTAAACGTATGCATCAAAGTGAATTCCCGAGCGGGACTGAAATTCAAAGCACAAGAAATTCAATGCACAAGTCACGTAATTTGCTGCTTACTTTTCACGCGTGAATGAAGAATACCCTGAAACATGTTGAGCTTTCGCTAAATTCAACCGGGTGTGAAAAGGTCTGCATGTTTTATGCGATTTTGATTTAAAATGTTTTATTATTATGTAGTGAGCGCGGAGTAGCGCCGTGGGGCTTGAGTCTCGTTGGGGGCGAGTTGACATACACACACACACACAGCGGAGATTAAGTTTCACCGGAGAATCACTGATTATTTATTCATTAATTAATGTTCATTCGTCTTCATTGGTTGCTCAGGGTCGAAGGGAAGGAGGTAGCCAGTCGCTGCACCAGGCTAAGCACGACAAACAGTAGCTTTCATCATGATTTCCAGTGGTATTCGGGGGATTTATCTCTGTATTTTCCCCAACTCGGAGACCATTCCTCTCATCTCTTCCCGTGACTGACACAGATTTCTATTCTTCTCGTTTTCACTAGTATAGTTCCGGAGCACTGCCCCGCGAAGCCTGTTTACCGCTGTCTGGGTTACCTCTCCCTTCTCTTAGAATAAACAGCTTTTGTATCACTCTAAAGAACCTTAGTAATATACAAAGAGTATACTTAACTACCAAATTATGTAAGATACAGTCTTTTATAAGCACCAAACAATCATTAATGAGGCCCTATATTATCTTACACGACACCGAATGCCAGTCTTTGCAGACATATCCCTGCGCTGCATGGATACACGTTCTATTTTTAGAATATTGTGCACACACCTGGGAGGCCAGCTTTTGGCAATTTAACGGTGAGTAGGCGAGCGCCCTCTGTTGGCCAAATTTGTGAATGATCAACAACAAATCACTATCATAAGTCATTTCTCCACAAACTCCCCTACTGAATTGATCTTCTCCTGGAGATCACCTTGATTTAAAGATTTATAAACGCTAACATTACTATAACAAGTTAAACACTAAATAAAACATTAAGAATAAAGCTTAATGCTTAAACAATGTGTCTGGTTCCTTTTGAATATTTACCAATATTTACTTTCGAAAAATTTAACAAGCTGTCTGAGGGTTCTCTCGTATTGGGACATTCCCCATCGATTGAGGTGCACACCGTCCAGATTAAAACGTGGGTGCTTCAAACCACGGTGATGCCAGACCCACCAACGGTCCTCCTTAAGAGTTTCCGCTTCAAGCAGCTTGTTGAAGACCTCTGCCTTCTCATTAAATTCAGAGACAGATACTTGATTCGGCCTCATATTACCTGTACGTGGCAAGACAGGCAAAAACACCACTACACAAGGACTAATACCAAACCTTGGCAGATCCCGAACAAAGGAACAAAGTAAGTCAAACACATCCTTTGATGATACACCAACTGTACCCAAATCATTAGTCCCTAGATCAATTATCAAAATAGAGGGCTGTACTCTGGCAATCATACGGTAATAACGACAACGACTGGCATTAATGCGACTTAGTGTCAATCCTCCTTCCCCCAAACAAGAAAGAGGTACTCTTTTCCTCTCTAAATCTATATTTACTGTTGCTTCTCGCCTTCCTGAGAAACGCCTAACAAAACTGTGTCCAAATAACACAAATCCCATAATGGTAATGCTGCTAGAGGGTATCTCCCCCTCTTCAACTCGAGCTTCAAACAATTTGTCTATATAAATCATGCAATCTATAATCTTTAGATTTACATTCTTCTGGAACTGAATACATTTTGTAATTTCAAAACCCAACTGGTAATGCTTATTCACCAAGTGGTACATCATGTACATGCATACACCGGCCTGAGCCGCATGGACCATTTCCAAGTGAGAAGTAGAGCAAGGCGACCACATGGGGTCGGACTCACTCACAGGAAGACTGGATACCCCAAGTCTCTTCCACAGAGTATGTCCGAGTCCCATGCAGCCACAGGCTAAACCCTCACACCAAGACTATTTCAGAACAGAGCAGGGCAGCCTGTGTGGGTTTGAATGAACACCCTTAGTTCTTCTCCGTGATGTTCTCCGAGGTTGTTCGTGATCTAACTCTGAGACCCTATGGGGCTCCCCTACTTTATTATCCTGTACCCCTCGGTCAACTGCTGAGTTACTTGGTTCAGACTTGGTCACAATAAAGTCGTTTTCGGACTCATCACTACTCTCAAAGTCATCGCCAGACTCTGGATCTGCAAGTGGATCCACTCGTAAATATTTACGGTTGACCGTCTTCTCCGGTCCTCCATTAATTGGTCGAATGCGATATACATCCCCGTGGACATTCTGCCATGCCACTACATACGATTCTCTACAGTATGCGTCTTCTAGTTTGTGACGGCCCTTGAACGTGCATTTCCTCAAAAGAACTCGTGAACCCACTGGTAAAGGTGCCGCAGTAGCTCTGTTACTATGTGCGTTTTCGTTCTGACGTGCTCTTTTCTCTACCCTCTCTTTTACCAAGGCCCCTACTCTCTCAAGCAGCTCCGATTGTTCCCTGACAAAATTCTGTTCCCAATTACTATCTGTCCGACCCAAAATTTGGTCCAATGGAATCAATGGTTCCCTTCCGAACATTAATGTGTACGGGGTTACGCCGGTGGTGGAGTGAGGTGTGGAATTGTAAACAAAAACAAGGTGTGACAAAAAGTCAGGCCATCGTTTGCGCTCGTGTTCGCTGAATGACTTGATCAATCCAAACAAGGTTCTATTGAATCTTTCCGCCTGCCCATTTCCTTCCGGGTGATACGGCGTTGTTCGTGACTTTTTGATACCATACAATGTGCATAGTTCACGGACCAATTCCGCCTCAAAATTCCTACCCTGATCGCTATGCAATCTGTTTGGGATGCCGAATCTCGTAAACCAACTGTCTCTGAGCACCTTAGCGACAGTTTCGGCACATTGGTCCCTACATGGTACAGCTTGAGTATATTTCGTGTACACATCGGTCATAACAAGAATATCCTCGTATCCACCACGACCCCTGTCAATCTTAACAAAGTCAATGGCCAGTACTTCCAAGGGCCTGAAAGCTAATAAGTGACGCATCGGAACCTTCGGAATGGGTTCGGACACCTTCGCCGCCACACAACGTTCGCATTTCCGTATGTGAGCCCGCACATCTGCGGTCATGTTCGGCCAATAAACGCGCTTGCGCAAAAGTGAACTCGTTCGTGCAACCCCCTGATGACCCCAACCATCGTGGCAGCCTTCCATAGCCCTAGAGCGAATGGTGTCGGGCATAAGTATTTGAAATACCTCCCCAACCACAGGATCTTCAACCCTTCGACACAGGACACCGTCTCGTACCGCAAAGCGCGACCACTGCCACAACCAATGCTTCAACCCTGGTGGATCTTCCCGATCACCGTGTACTACTTCTCCCGGTGACCAACTCTGGTCCCAGCGTTCCCAAACAATACTCAACAATGGATCAGACCTTTGAAGAGCTAAAAGCTGCTCACTCGACCAGGACGGAAAAACTCCTGGTGGACCGGATTCTAACGGCTTATCCTTCGTGAACGCGCACTTGGAATTACATGCACCTACATGTAATGGAACTGAAGTTGAATGTGTCTTCGTTTGAAGAACACCTTCAACTACCTCATGGGAGCAGTTTCTCGGATGCCGGCTTAAAGCATCCGCACAACGATTGCTGGCGCCTGACCGATACTTAATGTCAAAGCTGAACGCTGCAAGCTGTGCTGCCCATCTCATTTCACTGGCACCCAACTTAGCTGTGTTCAGGTGTGCCAACGGATTATTATCCGTTAAAACTGTGAATGTGCTGCCGATCAAATAGTCTCGAAATTTATCCACGACTGCCCACTTCAAGCCCAGCAACTCAAGCTTGAACGAACTGTAATCTGGGTATTTCGACTCTGCACCCCTTAAACCTCTACTCGCATAAGCGACAGGATGAAGCCTCCCCTCGTCATCGCGCTGCACCAAACAAGCACCCAGCCCCTTTAAGGAAGCATCAACTTCAAGCACAAAGGGTCGCGTAAAATCAGGATAGGCCAACACTGGGGCCTGCACTAACAATTGCTTCAGCTTCTCAAACGCAGCCTGCGCCTCTGAACCCCACTTAAACCCAGTGGTCGATCGAGGTTTACCCTTATTGACAGGAGGCAGCACAGCATGCAGCGGCGCAGCTACCTTGGCAAAACCTTCTACAAAACGACGATAATAGCTCGCCAGACCAAGGAACGACCGAAGTTCCTCTGGCCCCTTTGGCACTGGCCAATCCTGAACACGTTGTATCTTGTCGCTATCGACCGAGATTCCCTGTGCACTGACAACATGCCCGAGATAGTGCACCTCGCTGCGAAACAAGGAACACTTTTTGCCCTTAATTTTCAAGCCGAACTCTCCAAGCTTAGAGAAAACCTTGTCTAAGCGTTCCAAATGTTCTTCTACAGTAGAAGAAAACACTAATATATCATCGAGATATATCAGCAACTCTGATAAGTTCATGTCGCCCAAACACTGCTCCATTACCCTTTGAAACGTCCCTGGCGCATTTGCCAACCCGAACGGCATTCGTGTGAATTCGTATAACCCAAAGGGAATGCGAAATGCTGTTTTCTCTACAGAACCAGGATCCATGGCAACCTGATGGTAGCCATGAGCTAAGTCGATCGCAGAGAAATACTTAGCACCCTGTAGAGCCTCTAGTGACTCCTCTATGCGCGGTAGAGGGAAGGCATCGCGAACAGTCTTCGCGTTTAACTTTCTGAAATCGATGCATAGACGCAACGAACCGTCCCGTTTTCTCACCAACACGACCGCACTTGCATAAGGACTCTCACTTCGTTTTATGATCCCCTGATCCAACAAGTTTTGCAAGAGGGTCTTCACCTCCTGGATACAGTGAGGTGAAATCCTCCTATAAGGTTCATTAACCGGAGTGTTATCCACCGTGTTAATTCTGTGAGGGATACGGTCGCAGTATCCAACATCAAACTCTCCTTTTGAGAACACGTGGTCATGCTTCTGTATGAGACGTGCAAGCTGCTCCTTCTCCTTACTACTTAAACTGCAAGCAGTAAGATCTAAACCTGGAGGCAAGAAATACTTGCTTTCATCTGAGAAGGTAAACTCTTCTCTTTGCTGTTCTGAGCCAGACTTAAATGTGTCTTCATTCAAGTTTCTCGGATTTTCAACCAGTACATGGTTGACTGACACACTCACACCGGATTGTGTCTGATTCAACTCGATACAATCGGAGATTGAAGTCTCAACCACCGTTGCGAGCTTCGAGTATGGTGGTATCACCATGGATTGTGTTCCCAAGTTTGCAATTACAACCGATACCGTTTTTCCGTTTGTGAGTTCACGAGTCGTATACTTTAGCCGCTGCGCTCAAATTACATGTACTACTAGTTGCACCTTCTGACTGTACACCGAATTGTGTACTTTCCACCATCACAACTTTGTTCCTAAACACATGAACTGGTGCCCTAATGTGACAACTAACGGTCTTCACCTGCCGAGGTGGAATGGCTATTTCATGTCTACTAGTACGTGCAGCAACTTGGTTTACAACACTTGAATCTTTAGTCCCCCTGTCAGTCTGTTTACTTTGCCCTTTGGTAAGCCTATACCACTGGAGAGTCACATTCCAAGCTTCACTGTCACCTTGTCCTTGTTCTACAACAAGATCCTTTAACATTTCTAGAACATTACACCCCAAAATCAATGGACTGTTCCGACGATTTAGCAATCCACCGTCGCAGGAATCCTTTACCACTAAAAAATTAGCCTCAACGGTTTTGTTAAAAACAGTAAGCGGTACTTCTACATATCCAGTGATTGGAACCTCCAAACCACCCACACCAAACACTTCAAGGTAAGTACCCAGTGGTTTTATACCCCTTATTTTGTCGGCCAAATGTTCCTGATAAAATGTCTCACTCATTAGGGAGGTCTCTGCGCCTGTATCAAGAATACACGTGGCTGGCACTCCAGCCAGTGTAGCCTCAGCTCGAGGGCTTTCTTTAACTAACTTTGTTAGTAATTCGTCCGCAGACAACTTAGGCAACGCTCCCTCCCCAACAAGTGCATTACACGGCAAAGGCCCCTTGTGACTCTCCTCCACCACCCGGCCCACGGAAGTGGAGGCCTTTAGTTTAACGCAGGCTTAGATTGACTGTCAGGTGCTTTTGTGGCACCTGCTTGACCCGATTCCATGTTTTGGGTTCCAATTCTGTCAGAGTTTTGCTGGGAACGACATTGAGACTTGTAATGACCCGGCTTTCTACACTTATAACAAATCACTGACCGACCTGGGAACTGACTATTCCCCTGTGGACCGGCTTGTTCTGCCGCCTGTGTGCGCAGCATGCACTGCATCAAGAACGTAATTTGTTCCTGCTGCTTGCTCATTTGACCTAGCATATCCTGCATGCATTTTAACATGTCAGACTGTTGCTGTTGCAACTTAGGGTCTACACCCGCTGATAATGTATCGACCTTAACCCCTATATCAAACGACCTATCTACACTATCATCATTGACCGGACAATCTACATCTACATGGCGCACATGACTGTGTTTAGCCTTGGTAGCGACTTCAAAATCTTTGAACAATTCCAGTGCGGCATCTCTGAAATGGTTAAAGGTTTGGCCAGAGTTAGACAGCTGCAATCTCTTCAGCTCAAATCGTGCGCTTTGTCCGCGCGCTCCTGCCACAAACTGATTGATAAGAGTTTTGTCCTTCAGTTTTCCTAAGGAATCTCTCTCATCTTGGGGAGCTATGCGCAAAATTCTCTCATACATCCTAATTAAGGCACGGGAGAAATCCATCAGGGACTCATCTTCTAATTGCCCTCTTTCAAAGAAAACCTTCTGAAGGGACTGTAGTGTCTCCCCTCCCCCAAACTGGTTATAAAGCAGTTTAATCAAGAGCGAGTGATTGGATTTAACATCTTCCCTACTTTTTACTTCTACTCGCGCAGGTCCAGCCAAATGATCAACTATCACTTGAGCCTTCCCCTTCTCTGAGATGTTGCACTGCCTACAGTAAATATCAACTTCCTCTAACCACTCCTTCAGAGTCGGGTCTCCTGCCCTCACTGGCTTTCCCTTAAACCGCTCAAGTTTGATCGGTCGTTCCCTGGTGGTACTATTCTGTTTTAACGCGTTCGCTAGTTCCGAGACTAACTGAGTCATTAAACTCGCCTCCGTTGCCATAGTTGTCTGAACTATCCTAGCTACACACACGCGCAAGTCCACAGCGCACACAAAATCAAGTATCAAAGCCAGAAAGGACCCCCCAAAAAAAAAATTAATGGGAAACTACCAAGCCCACACAGACTGCCACGCAACAACTGTCTGAACTACACAATTACTGGCCCCTTAACCGTGTATGCATGCACATAACCTTGAATGAATTTACCCCACATTCAAACAGTACCCGCTAATACACAATTCCCATGAAATTAAACGCACTCACTAAGAAAAACAATGTCAATTGGGCCTAATTAACAATGAACAATACCGCTATTAAACAGTTCATTGTCGACTCCGTCTCCGGTGCATTTCTCCACTTCAACACAACTCCTCCGGGTAGAACCACTGATGCTTGAATAGCCCGTCTGCACCGTCGCTCATCAACACCGTTGGACCATGCATCCGACGCGATCTCCGGCTGCACACCGTGTCGCTCCTGGACTCGCTCCCCGTCACACACCCACAGCGTGCGGTCGCACGCCCGATGACTGTGGCGAAATCTTCAACTTTTGATCGAGTCCCAGTCGTCTGCACTCACCAAACACGGCCAAGAGAACCAGTCCGATGGCTTGATGATGACCCCGCAGCATCTGCAAAACTATAGTCCCGCCGAAGAATAACTACAAACACCCCATCCGTGTTACCAATTTGTAGTGGGCGCGGAGTAGCGCCGTGGGGCTTGAGTCTCGTTGGGGGCGAGTTGACATACACACACACACACAGCGGAGATTAAGTTTCACCGGAGAATCACTGATTATTTATTCATTAATTAATGTTCATTCGTCTTCATTGGTTGCTCAGGGTCGAAGGGAAGGAGGTAGCCAGTCGCTGCACCAGGCTAAGCACGACAAACAGTAGCTTTCATCATGATTTCCAGTGGTATTCGGGGGATTTATCTCTGTATTTTCCCCAACTCGGAGACCATTCCTCTCATCTCTTCCCGTGACTGACACAGATTTCTATTCTTCTCGTTTTCACTAGTATAGTTCCGGAGCACTGCCCCGCGAAGCCTGTTTACCGCTGTCTGGGTTACCTCTCCCTTCTCTTAGAATAAACAGCTTTTGTATCACTCTAAAGAACCTTAGTAATATACAAAGAGTATACTTAACTACCAAATTATGTAAGATACAGTCTTTTATAAGCACCAAACAATCATTAATGAGGCCCTATATTATCTTACACGACACCGAATGCCAGTCTTTGCAGACATATCCCTGCGCTGCATGGATACACGTTCTATTTTTAGAATATTGTGCACACACCTGGGAGGCCAGCTTTTGGCAATTTAACGGTGAGTAGGCGAGCGCCCTCTGTTGGCCAAATTTGTGAATGATCAACAACAAATCACTATCATAAGTCATTTCTCCACACCAACCAAGAACAAAAAGTGTGGTGTTTTCTATTACATATAAAAAAAACCAACTGTGTGGTAGGGTAGGTAAAAATCTGTTTTGGGGGTTTGACATTTCTATAGCCTAAAAATAAAGGGTAGGATGATAGTCGGTAAACTTTTACTTTTTTTCTCTATTTTGCATGCATTAGTTAACATGTGAATCATTCTGCACTACTGACCAACTACCTGATTCTACCTTCTCTTTGAGCGTGGTGACTTCTTCCTTGCTGATCTTCCAAGGAAACTTCTCCGTGGTCTCCAGGCTGCTTCCTCATCCAGCATCCAGGGTTTGGAGAGCTCCTTGATGATTGTGTTGGTCTTGATCTTACCCAACCCACCAATCTAGACGGAAACCAATCAGGAAGGAAAATTTGAATGCATTTGCTCTAAATAAATTGTGTCCAGGTCTTGGAAAAGACCAACGTTAGCGCTTCAAAAAGCCAAAAACCTGGACAAATCTGGTTTAATGGTCTTGTTATACATTTTGCCACTTTGACTTAATTTTTTAAAGACCTGCTTGCATTTTACTCAAACTGTTCATCAAAATTCATTCCGCAAAGTCTTCTTCAAGTACTCAACTGTAAGTACACATTTCGGTACTCAAAATACTCATCGAAATATTCATTAAAATAATTCACCAGAGGTACACAAGCCTTTTAAAAAGTTACTCAACTAATACAAAACCTCAGGATTCATTGAAAACAAATGAATCGACTCATAAAGTAGTACTCAGTAAAAAGTAGTCTACTAAGTCAAAAACACTACTCAACTCATACTCGACTTATCGCAGACTGCTTCACTCATCAAGCAGACTCGACTTAAAAGACCAAAGTTATCAAACAGTACCTCAATCCATTTAAAACTGGTGTTCCAGAGTCCCTAACTTAACTCAACTAAACTCAACTTAAATAGATTCAAGTTTAAGTTTCAAACACAGGCAAAGTTCTTGTATTCATTTTCCATTGATTAGACACTGGAGTCATTCTGAACGACTGCAACACTCAATCTTTGGACGACTTTCATGTGTAGTTGCTCCTCAATATTTCAAACGTCAAACTTAATTCAACTCTTAGGAATAATTTAGTTCGGCACTTCTCTGAATGCTAGTCTGAAACGCATGTAGTTGTCAAAAGGTACACAACTCATCAAAATGCAGAAAACTTGAGCTATCCACGCATACTCAGGTCTGACCCTGATCCCCCTCATAAGCCTACCTGCATGAGTGCCTGTGCCCCGGTTCTTAGCGTAGGGCTTGCTACCATGGCTGGGAATTGATCTTCTGAACATCCACCCATTTCTCCTGAGAGTCTGTCAGAAGCTCCATCCAATGTGTACTCTGCTCACCCTGTATGAAAGGCGGGACAAAATGTTTCCCCTTAAAGCTTAGCATCTATATTTACTAAAGAAATTAATACTCTACTAAAATAATAATTAAAAAAAAATCTTTCTCTCAAATTGTTCACATAAAAAAGACAAATCACCCACTCTTTATCATGACATTTATACGGTAGGTGTTCAGGGAAAATATTTAGTTGGTGAATGGTGGGTTTTCTCCAATTTTGTAAAATTGGCTCTTATCTGCTTTTGCAAATGTACTCTTCAAATGCTCTGCCTACTAATTGACTAGGCCTAATTAGTGTGAATAAAAAGTCTAGAGTTTGACGTGACTAACGTTATCAGGTTTAAATCGAGTTGTTGTCTGCATGCGCTATAGTCCATGCATGTGTAGTCGGACAATAATGGGATATCATCAAACAACAGGCGGCGCCCTTCACAATTAACGGTGTCAAGTGACTGAACAAAAATAAAAACGGATAACGAAACCATTTCCCAATTCCTAAGCAAAAAAGAAAAACGGATAACGAAACCCACTTCCCCAATTCCTAAGCAAAAAGAAAAACGGATAACGAAACCAATTCCCATTTCCTAAGCAAAAAGAAAAACGGATAACGGACTTCGAGTCCAAAATCCATTCTCGACACTGGACAGCAAAACGGGTAACGAATAACGATTCCCATTTCCCTATTCGACAACCAAACGGAAAACGAATAACGATTCCCACTTTCCTATTCGACAGTTAAACGGATAACGAATAACGATTCCCATTTCTCGACTCGAAAGCAAAACAAAAAACGAATAACCGAGAAAGGAATTGACATTTCTCAATGCATGATGGGAAAATTCGGACTTCGAAACTTTTTCGCAACCCTGTCCCCAGGGTTAACTTTATGTCGTAACTTTCTTTCCTGTATTAAGTACCTGTCAGTGCGTACCGCTCAACACTACGTAAACGAGATTGTATTTGACACCGTTAATTGTGAAGAGCGCCACCTGTTGTTTGGTTTTCCCGATAATGTATGTGGCGGTAGGCTAGGCCTGTACACCAAGCATGTTTTGTCAGGTAAGCCTGGACTATTTACTTGTCAAAATTCAACTTCCTTTCGGCGTACTGGAAAGATTCCCATATCTGGACATTACTCATTTCTCCCTTTAGTGATTTATGCCACAATTCCGGTTTAAAATGTCCAAAAATATTGGATTTAGCAGGGAAATTTGTTACCTAAAAACTATAGTCGGAGTCCCTTATCGCGGCATCCCTTTATCGCGGCATCCCTTTATCGCGGCATCCCTTTATCGCGGCATCCCTTTATCGCGGCATCCCTTTATCGCGGCATCCCTTTATCGCGGCATCCCTTTATCGCGGCATCCCTTTATCGCGGCATCCCTTTATCGCGGCATGGAAAATTTCTCCTTTTGTGTTGACTAAACTCCTTTAAGTGGCAATTTTTATCCAGGTCCTCCAGGCCATAAGGACTTACTGCCGAGTCGTATTAAAAAAGGACGATTAAAAAATGTTGTTTTTTTTGGGACTTTTAACGATTTTTAATAAATATTCACATTTTCCAAAACCTGCAAATTTTCCCTCTCCCGTCACCGTGTCTGTTAAAACTAAACGCAGTGGCTATTGTTACGGCAGCCGTAATGCACCTCCCATTTTCTATCGTTACGGTAGACTGCAACTTTTATAAAAACATGACAAGAAAATATAAAATAAGAAGGACAAAAGTGAATTTGAACGTTATAAAATTCGGACTTTATTTCCCTTTTAAAAAAAATCCTCCAAAGCCTCAGGTTAGAAAAGGAAAAAAATTCGAGTGCAAAACTGAGATCCGAACCCGCAACCTCGCGGTGCAAAATCCTACAGTCTGTCGACTGAGCTGTCGCACTGCTCACCTGCACGTGGGGAAACAAATAATTATATACCTGCGTGCGTATCAAAAAAGTATCGTAGAGGGCGCTAAACAACGAATGCCGTAACGATAGCCACTTCGAAAACTAAAAGGTACCGTCTATATTTTAACATAAATCATTAATGGTGCTCTGTCCATGATAGTTCCATTGTCTGGTTCTCCTTCTACAGCTGCAAACACAAAATGAAGTCAAAGGAGGATATTTCCACCGCGAAATCATAAAAACTTTTACGGGATCAAAATAAGGACAGCGCGTAAGAAAAAATAAAACGGCACACCGTGTAAAGTGAATGGCACCCAATCGCCAATCAGTAGACTTGTCACAGTGATTTTTCTTCTCCTTTCGGGGAATGGCAGGGTTTTAAGAAATCATCCTGCAGGGATATAGTCTTTCAAAGTGTAATCAACTTGAACGTTACAGGGAAAATATCAGACTTTATTCAGGGGATGTTTTGGTAAAACATTCACTATGAAAAAAAAAAGTTGAGATTATTATAAAAACCACAATTCCCACATACCGCGATAATGGGGAGTCCACCTCCATTCGCACATTCCGAGCATGTCTATTTTCACAGGCATTTGAAAAGGAAGAGTTATACAACCTAAGAGACAGGACAATTCGGGAAGGTTAGCAAGCAATCTCTATTCCAAACAAGAAACGTGATAAGTATCGCGATAATACGGCGTTCCATCCTACATGCTTACTGGCACTGCCAGCATCCTACTGTCTGAAAAAAACACCAAGGACATTTCACTAAATGTCCAGAACTCCAGGTATGGAATCTTTCCGGAGTATTTTTTAACCCTTACCCACCTCACTCCTCCAAAATCCTCCTGGCGGTTTTGGAGGATTCTAGAGGATTGAGGACGAATGGTGATTGAATCAAATGAGGATTCTGGAGGATTGAGGATGAATGGTGATTGAAGCATAGAAGGATTCTGGAGGATTGAGGATGAATGGTGATTGAATCACACGAGGATTCTGGAGGATTGAGGATGAATGGTGATTGAAGCACATGAGGATTCTGGAGGATTGAGGATGAATGGTGAATGAAGCACAAGAGGATTTTGGAGGATTGAGGATGAATGCATTTTGTGGCAGGACTGTCTGATGATTTTGAAGGATTTGACGTTGGTTATCCTTCATTTAAACACGAGTGAAAAATTTTTGGATGAGGAGGATTTTGGAGGATTGATGATGAATGCATTTTGAGGCAGGACTGTCTAACAATTTTGAAAAATTTAGGTGGAGTTGCAAAATTTTGGAGGATTGAGGATGGTTCTAAGCAAAAAGGGCCTAGGGGGTTATTATGCTTAAATTGCATACATTGTGAGACTTTCTTTTTATAGCTCCATGATTGTATAGTAAGTCTTCCAGAACTGTAAGTGTAAGGGTTTTAAACTAAGTTCAGGAAGTATGGTCATACTCCTAGAAGAACTATATCATGATGCTCCGCGGGGCGGAGCCTCATAGACACAAAACCCCGCAAAATTGTTTGCAGCACAAAACACTAAGTACAAAAACGTCATGAACGTCCATCAAAACACAGTGAGCGAACTGAAAATCATCGATCGAAAAAATGTCAAAGGTCAACGTCATTGGTCAAGGTCTAGGTCATTCCATTGACCAGTAACTATCCTACTACATGTACTTGTAATTTCACACCTTATATCAACAAACTCAGGCCGAGCCGGTTTCAACAGCACCGCTGTATTTGTTGCAGTGAATGTTTATTGATTCATTTTATTTCATTAACAGCTTTGAAAATGGAGTTGAGGCCAGACAGACAGGGGGCATAGGACTGCATATTTGCTCTCAGGTCATTTTATCTAATGCATTTAATGTTAGACACTATTCGTTTTTGAACTTTTCTCCAAAAAGGTGAAATATTTATTGCCATTATTACCCTCTGTTACTCATTACCAATTTTTTTTAGAATTATTCTTGACCATTCTCTTGACCACTTTGATCTTTTGTAAATTTGTCAATTATTTGGGAAATTGTTCTCAAATTTCACAGTAATTATTGTCCACCAAATTCATCAAACAATGACCTTTCCAAAATATAGTAGATGAAAACAATATTTGAACTAAACCTTATGAATTAGAAGATTAACACTCCGACGCAGAAACTAGCCCTTTTGGGGACCCAATTAGGTTAATTACCTTAATAAAAAAAAAACATTTCAAACCAATTCTGGTGATCTTCCATCTAATCCTAGCAAGAGACATCCTCTACGGATATATGCAGTCACCTTTAGTGTGTGACCCCGGGTCAGGCATATCTGAGCCTGACAACCTGGGCTGCCCATATACATATGCACAAAACAAGGTCACTTGCGGGTAGCCAGTGCACGACTTGACCACAGACTATGTATACAACATCTGTTTCCTGTCAATGACCTCCTTATTTATAGTCTACAGACATGTCGAGATTGTGTACATCTATACAGTGTTGTGTAGCCTCAAACCAAGGCGCTAAATATCTGGGTCCCCGGAGGGACCCCTTACTGTAAGCGTGTTAGTAAATAGGCTTTCTGCGTCGGAGGGTTAAGATGTTAAAATAACTTGTTTTCCTTTGTTTCTTGAAGTTGACAGAGTTTGAAGGTTCTACCAAGGATGTCAACTGTGGAGCACATACAGGATGCAGAGCACACTGATGACGTATCACCATGGCAACGCGTATTGCTCAACATCACTTGAATGAGATTGTACCTGACACCGTTAATTGTAAAGAGCGCCACCTGTTGTTTGGTTATCGATCAACATCATGCAGCAGATAATGCAGCGGTAGGCTATATAGGCCTGTACGTCAGGTAAGTCTGGACTATTTATTTCTCAAAATTCAACTTCTTTTCGGCGTTCTGGAAAGATTCCCATATATCTGGACATTACTAATTTTTCCCTACAGTGACCTATATCACCATTAAAAGGGATAATGTGTCCAAAAATGTCGGATTTATAGCAGGGAAAAGTTGCTACCATGGCATGCCTACTGAGAAAACATGTCAAAGGACATTTCCTAGTCTTTGTTGGTCAGTGACGTCTGAGGTATGGGAGTCTTTCCGGAGTATTTTGGAATGCTTTGCATACATTGTTGGGTAAGACCTCTTTTTATAGCTCCATGATTGTATAGTCATATAGTCAGCAGGGCCAGGGCCTATTGTTTTTAGTTCACCGCACCTACCCCTATTAAGAACCCAGTATCAATGCACACATATAGTGGTGTTCCCTAACGTGGCGCACTGCGACGTTTCTGCTGACTTTCCTCATGCACGGTTGCCAAACTTCTTTGTTGATAAACTTCAAATTCATTCAGTTGTTACTGGTACTTTTTCAGTAGTGTTTGCCATTTAAATTCTGTAAACAATTTCACTGTCATACAATTTTGAGCAAAATTTATAAACGGTGGCGTCCAGAAATTGGGCCAAAAATCAGCTTAGTGTTCCCTAACACAGCGCACTTGCGTAAATCTTGGAAAATTCCAGGTTAACACTAAAAAAGTTATTCAAAGTTAGCAAATTCTTAATTAATAAATAAATATATCTCTACTTTACCCAACTAGAAGAATGTCAGAAAAATATTTTCTTATTTTTGGGTGAGTATAATCATGGTGAGTTGAAGGTAAATTGTTTCCCGATGATAATTTGAGTTAGAAATATGATTCGGTTTTGTAACTTCAGGGGTTGCCCTTCAGGAAAATCAAGTTTGGATTGATTTTGGGGTCAAAAGTTCAAAGGTCAACGTCATTGGTCAAGGTCTAGGTCATTCCATTGACCAGTATTAACTGTTCTACTACATGTACTTGTAATTTTGCACCTTATATCAACAAACTCAGGCCGAGGAGTTTCAACAGCACCGCTGTATTTTTTAGGAAAGTTGCAATGAATGTTTATTGATTCATTTTATTTCATTAACAGCTTTGAAAATGGAGTTGAGGCCAGACAGACAGGGGGCATAGGACTGCATATTTGCTCTCAGGTCATTTTATCTAATGCATTTAATGTTAGACACTATTCGTTTTTGAACTTTTCTCCAAAAACCTGACAATATTTATTGCCAATCACCCTCTATTATTCAGGACCAAATTTTTTTTGGAATTATTCTTGACCATTCTCTTTATTTGGTGAACAATTTTGACCATTGTCTGACTAGAGGCGTTTGCATGTTGATATTAGTGCTCAGGCATCAAATTACGTCAGGAATCGACCACTAGTCTCGCCCCAACTTGCTCATAGTTGTTTCTGTGGCATGGTTTAGCTGTATTGGCCCTTTTGGGCAATACAAAAGTAGTGCATGTGGGAAAATTATCAGAAAAACTAAGATGACATTTTTGTATGTTTACGTTTATAGAGTTACTTCAACAACAACGATAGGTTCAACTACAACTATGCGCAGGCCAAAGCCACAGCAGGCAACTACAAGGAAGCAGAGGAGGTAGGTTGGACTCCCGGACCCAATTTTTGTTGTTGCGCCCTCAATAGTTGGCCAGTCATGGCGCAGTGACTCGTCATGGTGCCTGAACTAGTCATGGTGCCTTTCATTTGCAAACATCAAAAACCAAAACTACCAAGTTATTATGAAATACCTGACTGTTAGGGAATAATAGTCTCAAGCATCCTGTGAAATCACGGCACCTGGTGTGCTGTCATTTTCAAGACAAGTGGAATTTTGTATCAATTTCCACCGATGGTCGGCCCTGTTTGAGAGAGAAGCCCGACTTTCTGTCTGTTCTCATCCATATACTGTTGCCGTATACCTAGATGTAGAACAAAAAGATATTGCAATAGCTTATTTTCCCACGTGCTGCATCTCTTTGGAATTCCTTGCCTGGTGCTTATTTCCCTCCAACCTATGATCTGTCCTGATTCAAGAGGAGTGTGGAGTGCTGTGGCCTCGTGGTTAAGGGCGTTGGATTCGTGGTCTGCGGGTAAAGCTGCAGGTTGTGGGTTCGAGTCCAGCCTGGGGTCATGGTGCGTGTGCCCTTGGGCAAGGCACTTTGTTACTCATTGCTTCTCCCCACCCAGGAGTAATAGGCTATCAGCTTTGGTCCAAATATTGGGCCAATGGTACCAGACGATTGAAAAGAGCAATGCTCATAGCGATTTTTTGAAAGGCACATCTAGAGTTGCAGAATGTGTGATAGCTTTGCAGTGTGAGTGGTGGCAGTGTTATCACTTTTGATTTGTGTTTTCAAAATTGCCGTCAATATGCTTGAACCGGATCAATTGTATGTTGTAACAAGCATGTTTTGGCTGCCATTTAAAAAAGAAAAAAGTGATATCACCCATAAAGCTGCCACCGCTGCAATGCTGTCAAATATTTTCCGACTAGAGGGGTGCATACCTTGCCAAAAATCACAATGAGCATTATTGCCCTCATTTGATACTGACCAAACCCCCACACTGATGGCTTATAAGTGGGTGCCTATGAGGGCAGAGATGGTGTGGTTGATTTAGCTGCTTTGCTCCGACTTGTAGCCCTGTATATCTGGAGTGGCTTTTAGCCTTGTTCAGGGCGAATAGGCATTAAAAATCAAGTCTAAAACCCGGATGGGGATCTTTCTGAGCCTCCTAGACCACTGTTTCGGTGGGGAACACTTGGTTTTACCATGATTTAATTGGAGTGGGTTTCGTTTCTCTTGTTTTGCAGATTTTTATGCTCATTCAGAGTGAGAAGATCAAGAATGACTACACGTGTCTCTGGTTGGCAAGATGCTGTGAGTATTACCGTCAATTGTGAATGACGTTTCCTCTTCCAACTTCCAAGTTGCTAATGATGGGAATGAATCCACCTGTTAAGCCTCAACTCATAATGTATTGACCACTCACAATGGTGACTGCACAACCAAATGTCCAACTAAAGTCACGACACGTCGCGTGCATGCATTTCATGTACTGCTGGAAAATCCAGAGTGGCATTAGGGAGATGCACATGTTGCCCATGTGTGAGGTGGACTGAAGGGTCTCTAACAATGACATAACCAGCATGCAATCATCGCCCTGATCGTATATTAAGGATGTGACTTTGCGTTTCATTTTGTAAACGTTAAGCAAATATTTTAAGAACCGTTTTAAACGTTTAGCCATTGACAGTGGCTTTTGCCTACCCATTATGTCTGATCTGCAGACCGGCGTGATTGACATGATAAATCAACAATGGTTTACATAGTAAATAGCGGGCAGTCGTTGATAAAGTAAAAATGTAACTACGTGTTCCCCAAATGTAATCAAGTACTACGGTGCTTCTAAGGTTTTGTAAATTAAGTAGGTTTGAAAACAACGTTAATTATTTGTGTTATGTGTGGTTATCTCCAAGGAAGATCGCCTGAACAGAACTCCCTTTTCTATAATTCTGGTTTGTTACATGTTTTGAGAAATTTGTAATCGGATTTAGAAGTTTTTTCATTTAAACGTTTAAACTTCACATCTTAGTCATACATTTGCCATGTTGGATTTGTTCTATCGCATTTTAAGCAGATTGTACGACAGAAATTTGCTACATTGAACATCCCTCTTGGCTCCCAAATATTGTACACAGTTACACTGAGCATTGCTGGCCGAAAATTGCTGAAACGAGCATCCACTGAACAGAACCATCTTTTGTGGACCCCAATGTGTTTTCTTACAGCAGTATCCTATGTATTTATAACCTTTCTTTGTGTTGTTTTCGTTGTTCAGACATCATGAATTGTAAGGCCAGACTAGCCTGGGAGTTGTACCTTAAGATGGAGACGTCTGGCGAATCGTTCAGCCTGCTGTAGCTCATTGCCAACGACGGCTACAAGGTAAAACATCATCCCCTATTTTTGTCCGTTGTATGTTTGGTCAAGATTTTGGCATTAGCCCCAAATTAGTATCCAGTCACTCAATCTCAACCTGCAACCGATTTCACGAAACAGATTTGTCACTTCGTGAAAACCCAAATCGTAGAGGAGACATAAATCTAAATATAACGCAAGTGTAGAAAAGAATGCAGTATCCAGACGCTACTTCAGCAGTTGTGTACAAAGTCTATGGAGAGTCAAGAAAACTTTCCAAGTTTTTTCTGAAGAAATTGGAAGTGTTTCTCAGTCCCAGATTCATGTTTGTGAAACATTTTTGCGATGACTGATCTTTATTGAGATGACGTGTGAAGACAAAAGTGGCGTCAGGTTGGAACATTTCCACGTGTAGAATAAACGAGAATAAGTGACGAATCTCTGTCAAATCAGGGGAAAAAACTGATTCATTGCACATTTACCACTTTGAACCACCTTGAATAATGAAGGATGCACTTTTGTGTTGCAAACTTTGATAAGCATGTAGAGGGCATCATAAAATATTAGAATAGCCAAAAATCCCAAACTGCTTAAAATATTGATTTGGGACAAATTCATCACTTTAACATCTTATAAAAATTCATCACTTTAATTGTCAACACGGTGGGGATATGACAGAAAACTTCAGGCTTTTTGTTCGAACTGCTGATTTTTTTGCTCGACCTCAAATTGTAATTGTCACGGTCTCTTCTCAATTTTCAAGTTCCAAATTTTCTGTCGGTAGCAGTTCTACTAATAGCCAAAAATCCCAAACTGCTTAAAATACTGATTTTGACAAATTCATCACTTTGTCAACACGGTGGGGATATGATCGAAAACTTCAGGCTTTTTGTTTGAACTTCTGATTTTTTGGCCTCGACCTCAAACTATAATTATCACGGAGACTCTTCTCAATTCTCATGTTTTCAACTTTTCTGTCGGTAGATGGGCCAGTTCTTCTATACAGCCAAGGCTTTCGATGTCCTGGAAAGATTGGACCCCAATCCTGAATACTGGGAAGGCAAGCGAGGGGCGTGCGTGGGCGTATTCCAGCAGATCATAGCTGGTCATGAACCAAGGTGGGTGTCATCTCTGTCAAACAGCAGTGCATACTGACCAATCAGATCTCAACCTTTGGTCAGGTGACCACAGTACATCAATCAAACAGTGCGTACTGACCAATTACATCTCAATTAGTATATCACTCCGGTGCTCTACCAACTGAGCTATCCAGCCCAATGTTGGCGGTTCCCTAATTGTCAATGTCTCTGTCAAAGGGGCGCTAGTCAGAAGCCCTCAACCCGCATATGCCATGCAGCCAGGGATCACGCCCAAAGTCACGATGCAGACCTGGGAAATATCAAACGGGGATCATGCACTCAGAGAGGATACGGCTTTTTATCACTAATTTTCATGAATACTTTTCAACTTCTTAGCCCTCTAGTTCAACTTCATTGATCTTTATGGATTTTTCCTTTGTCCCCATATTCTAAAAACAGCTTTCATTTTCACTATTAGGTTTTGCCCTTCACTGACGTATAAACACTGTATACTCAGTGCGTTACCTCCCGAGTGAAATTTGGAAAAAATCACTCGGTTGGGACTCGAACCCATGACCTCCTGCTTGTTAGTGCAGACGTCTTAACCACTGGACCATCAAGCTTACAGAATTGGTTGCCTAGCCAGCCAACCAACCCCGTAAGCTCCATGGTCGAGTCGTGGGTTCGAATCCCACCCAAGTGATTATTTTCCCAACTTTCACTCGGGAGGTAACACACCGAGTATACAGTGTTTATACATCGGTGAAGGGCAAAACCTAACATTGATTTACATCACCCCGACGCAAAGTCCATCTTGTTAATAGCTTTCATTTTCATGTGCACAAAACCCAGTGAAGTTCAAGCCACTAGATTTTTGTAATTTTTTTCCTCTACAGAGGAACACTGCGAGACATCCTCCAAATCTTGCGCATCACCGGTAACCCACAGGTGAAATACATCATCCGTGTCATGAAGAAGTGGGCCAAGGACAACAGGGTACCAGTTTCCTGAGGTGGTCCCTATCCTAGTCTTGAGATGCTTAAATTTGTACATTCTAAAAAAAACCTGCTTCGCAAAGGGATTTTCCAAAAATAAAATAATGGAACGATACTGTTGATTAAGAGTGATTTAATTATTCTTGACGCATGGGAAATTTGCCTTGAAATATTTCTCTATTTAGCTTTGGCAAGATGGTTATGCAGGAGAAAACAACAGTTCTGGAGAGAGGCTAGTCTCTCATGGCATAAACAAAGTAGGCTTGCCTAGTTAAGCTGGACTCTGTGACTCAGTCAGTGACTCAGTCAACGACTCAGTGACTCGATCAGCGACTCCATGATTCAGTCAGATTCGGTCAGTGACTCAGTGAGCGACTCAGTGACTCGATCAGCGACTCAGTGATTCAGTCAGATTCAGTCAGTGACTCAGTCAGTGACTCAGTCAACAACTCAGTGACTCGATCAGCGACTCCATGATTCAGTCAGATTCAGTCAGTGACTCAGTCAGTGACTCAGTGAGCGACTCAGTGACTCGATCAGCGACTCAGTGATTCAGTCAGTGACTCAGTCATTGATTTGGTCAGCGACTCGGTTAAGGAATCACTCAGTGACTCATTGAGCGACTCAGTGGTTGTCATCAACTCAGTGACTTGGTCAGTGACTCATCGCGCAGTCAGTGATTCGGTCAGTGACTCGGTCAGTCAGTGATAATAGTGACTGACTCGATCAGTTAATACTCAGTGACTCGGTCAGACAGTCAGTCAGGCAGCATTGAAATGTTCATCATAATTATGAATGTTCACATCACAAATGTTGCTTACATGTAGGACAACTCTGCAAGTTTGTTTTCTTGGAGTTTCTGGGGCCTGTTTAGAGACAAGCCAACGGCATGGGCCAGGAATGGTTATTCAAGGAGGGGGGTAGTCATCTGTACGTAATGTAATTATACTAATTAATGGTTTATATTGATATAAATATACATGTACAAGTTTTCAGAGCACGTTTGTCAGGCAATTAGGGTGTAAGGTCCAGAAGGCATGAAACAAATTGAAGATAAGTGATTTGAACTGGGCCCAATTTCATAGCGCTGCTTAGCACACAATTTCTGCCAGCAGAGCCTCTCCGTCTATCTATCACATTGTCAATACTATTTTTTTTCATGTACAATATTGGGAAAGAATGTTGCAACCTGATGCTGCTTTTTCTTCATATCATCTCAATGAAGTCATTCATTGCATAAATGATGATAAGACATGAATCTGGGACTGAGAAATACTTGGGAGAAAATTTTCTTGACATTCCATAGACTTTGCACACAACCGCTGAAGTGGCGTCAGGTTGCAACATTCTTTTCCAATATTGTGTGATATTCTGACTTCATTTCTTTATTTCATCTGTAAAAACATTAAATGTTTACTGCCTTTCTTTAAAGGGAAAATATAACATTTGCAAACATCACAAAACGAAATGATCAAATTATCGCAAAATACCTTACTGGATTGTTGGGAAATGACAGTCTAAAGCATCCTGTAAAATCGTGGCTCCTGATGTGCTGACATTTTTAAGAAAAATGGTTCTTTTCCAACGCTGGTCAGCCGACCAGCATTGGAGAAAACTGGCTATTTTTCAAAAATTGCTCCCAATTTTTTTATAATTAGTTATTCCGCATTTTCTTTGCAATTGATTACACACCTGTGAAGAGGTACAAGTCTGCTAGACTGATTCTCTGACCTTACAATTCCCCAAAGTCTATTAATTGCTCCGTTTTATCTTATAAGTGGGGTCACCAGACTGCAAATACATGTCTGGTTTTCTTGGCTTTTCCAGCATCTACAAGCCCAAATGCGAAAAAAGTCTTTTTAACAGTATTTGCTATAACATACTAATCCTCCAAATCCATTTATTTCTGAAAATTGCAGCAAAAGCAAATGTTGTACATTCCCTTCAAGTCCGACAAATCTTATCTTGCAGTGTAAATATTGTGTAGGTGAATTTTAAAAGTAAATGTTACTTAAAAGATTGTTGAAATGCTGTGCATAGTTTTTTGAATAAAGAGATATTAAATCATCACAATAAATAAAAGTGGATAAAATACCTGTTTGTTATTGTTTTGTTTGTTTTCTTGGTAGTTTGTTTGGGATTCTGAAAAGAAAACTTAATTCAATTTATTGAAAAGATAAGTTTAGTAAATATATGTTTGGGCATGGGGCTATAAAAAGTTGGGAGGTTAAAAAAAAGAATAATATAATTTCAATTTGTTTAAAAGTAAGCTCAGTAAATTCATTTTTGGGAAAGAAATTAAACAACAATACTATGGTGGGACTCGAACCTGAGTCGCCAGATTGGGAGTCCTACGCCGGTCCAGCAGACCATTGTCGGCACTTAAACAAAGCGTCAGTTCTGCTTTGTCATAACCGTAAGATAAGCTTGTCGTGGCTTTTCACGTTGACGCCCATGCACGCTTAGACGTAAAACACAGTCTGACGATGTAAAACTTTCGTTTGATTTTTGGTGTAGCTGTTCTAATTGATCTAAATTTAATTGGAAAAGGGTAAAGGGTGTCAACTGAGCTAAAATTGTGAACTTCAATGAAATAAAACTCGTACAATCCTTGGTTTCAGTACGAAACACACGTGTTCAACGGATGCAGAGAAGCCTATTTCTTTTGTTAAATTCCTTTGTTGGATCTGGCGTTAACAATAAAATGTTTCCATTGAGGGAAAAGGATTAAACGCCGCGATCTTTTTTCACGCGTGAGTGCCTCTGAATGAGGAATATTGAAGCGGAAAATCACGAATTACAGCACTTAGGCAGCATTTTATCCCACATAATGATACTTTTTGAAGAGGAAATTGCATACTGAATACATCTATAGTTTCAAAATTCAAAAATTCGCCGTATTTAAAAAGTCGAGGAATTTTTTTTGGAAAAATTTCATCAAAACTTTCCTCATCCTAACGTAGGCGGCGCTATATATATTTCATTCTCATTGCGCGCATTGTTATCGCGCGAGCCGCCGCCCCATCTGAGTATCACCCGCTATCCACTGTACCCAATCTTATCCTAGCATCACAATTTCAATTTATCTCACCAATAAAAGTTGAATAGGTCTACAACTAAAACAATAGATAATTAAGGTCTGTGAAAAAAAATGCAATCAGAATAAAAGTCAACTTTAATGGAACAAAAGAGACGCGTATAAGGATATTAATAAAAGGGCCCCGGTATACACATGAGCAAGAGGGAGGCGGGATTTTGTTTTGTCGTGTGAGATGGGGGGGAACAAGCAAAATATTTTTACTAAAAGTTGTTAGTGGGAAAAATGTTTTTAAAAAAGGGTTATAAACCGTACATGTATACAAAATAGGCAGCCAGCCCCGCCCCCATCCCCTTGCATTGCCATACACACACGCTAATGCGCTAGCCAACTCTGGATACGGTGCACGTGCGAGAATGAAATATATATAGCGCCGCCTACGTTAGGATGAGGAAAGTTTTGGTGAAATTTTTCCAAAAAAATTACCTCGACTTTTTAAATACGGCGAATTTTTGAATTTTGAAACTACAGTTGTATGCAGTATGCAATTTCCTCTCCAAAAAGTATCATTATGTGGGATAAAATGCTGCCTAAGTGCTGTAATTCGTGATTTTCCGCTTCAATATTCCCCATTCAGAGGCACTCAAGCGTGAAAAAAGATCGCGGCGTTTAATCCTTTCGCCTCAATGGAAACATTTTATTGTTAACGCAAGATTCAACAAAGGAATTTAACAAAAGAAATGGGCTTCTCTGCATCCGTTGAACACGTGCGTTTCGTACTGAAACCAAAGATTGTACGAGTTTTATTTCATTGAATTTCAGGATTTTAGTTCAGTTGACACCCTTTACCCTTTTCCAATTAAATTTAGATCGATTAGAACAGCTACACCCAAAATCAAACGAATGTTTAACATCGTCAGACTGTGTTTTACGTCTAAGCGTGCATGGGCGTCAACGTGAAAAGCCACGATAAGCCTATCTTACAATTATAATTAAGTAGAACTGGTTGAGCATTTGAGCACGTTAATGGTCTTGTGGACCGGCGTAGGACTCCCAATCAGGCGACTCAGGTTCGAGTCCCACATTATTTTATTGCTACTTAATTTTCTTCCCTTTTTTTACATTCCCGAGACATAAATTGACTGAACTTATGTTAGAAAAATTGAAGTGTTGTTTTCAGAATCAAATAGAATAAAAAATATAAAATATTCTTTTTTTATATTGTTTATTCCTCCATGATTGGATCAAGAAATTCAAAACTATGGGAGAGACAAGTTTGGAAATAACACAGTGTTTCCTGAAAAGCAGTTAAAATTTTATTTCTTTCAACTCCAAAGTAACAGTCTATATGAATTTAACTTAACACAGAGTTATCACTGACTATGGTATTCTCGAACTAGTTGCAGAGCATTTTGTTACACAAAATAAAACAATCATATTTAACCAAAACATTTCACGCATGTCAGTACTGCATGCGTACAGTTTTACAAACAAATGATAAGGACTAGTAACTGGGTTTTGGCATTAAAGATGACTCATTGTCCAAAATCAAGTATTTTTTTCAAAATCAAAAAAATATATAATTAATATTCTCCGGAAATGTAGTGTGTTAAAGCGCTCAAGATACTGGCGATCTTGAGTCAACTTTCATGACAAAAAGCAATGCAATCGGTTTCGAGAAGATAACTCAAGAAGTACTTGGTGCATTAATTTGAAATATTGCATAACGATTCAACCTGATATATGTATCAAATCTCTTGAATTTGGATATCAATTGTTGACCAATAATACAAAATATACCCAAGACAATGTGGCATGTAAGCGCGCAAAATACAAGGCGAATTTGAGTCAATATGTTTATGGAACAAAAACAACACACTCGTTGTGGGGACGACTTTTCAAGAAATGCTTGTTGTATTGGACTGAAATTAAATCTCCTGATTAGTTATCATATACAACACAACACTTGCGAATTTGGAGAGAAACCGTAAAAAATATAATTAATATACTTCGTAAATGTAGTGTGTTAAAGAACTAGCTAGCTACAAATAACTGGAGATTTTAGTCAACTTTCATGACACAAAAACAACACACTCGGGGTTCCAGAAGCCACTCAAGAAATACATATTTGCATGAAATCGACATTTAATAAATTGATTAAACATACAGATGATTGAACAAATCTGTTGAATTTAGTGAGGAATCGTCAAACCGAGAGCGTTTTTGTGTCATGAACTTGAGGCATGGTTTTTCGTGTTGACAATACTTTTGTACTTACGTACACAGTACAGTGGTGACCAATAGCGCGCCCTCTTGTGAAAGAAAAAAAAATGACATAAATTGGCGGGATTTTCTCCGTGTTTCCCCAGTACATTATTTTGGTTATATTGTTTTTATTGTCGGACGATCCCACTCCAAATTCAACAGATTTGTGATATATGTTACCTTTAATCACAATACGAAATATCGATTCAATGCAACACGCATTTCTTGAGTTATCGTCTGGAAAACGAGTTTGTTGTTTTTGAACTATGAAAGTTGCATTCCTGCTTTCAGTTTAAAGACAGAACATTCTTTACGATGGTGACCACTATTTGTGTAGCGCGCCCTCTCTTGAAAGAAAATTAAGTTGAGTTAAATTTGGCAGGTTTTTCTCCGTTTTGACATAAATCGGTAAAATGAATTTTAATCTTAGAATTAAGTGTAGAAATTGAGTATTTTTGTGTTGATTTACGCTGGTCGTCTCACCGAAAGTTCATTATTTTCGTTTGCAGATATTTCATTTTATTGGCCTTGTTTAAGTAAAAAAAATTCAGTTTAACCCCTAGCATTTGCTTTTGTTTATAATTTTGGGTAAAAACGGGAATAGTGAAACTTGCGACTTTCAACAAGTTTGAATTTGGTGTTAAAAATAAACAAACTAAGGTTATGATCTTCGTTCATAATGGAAATTCATGTAGGTTATTTCAATTTCACTGGAAGGCAACCGATCCCACCCAGCAATAATAATATAGACTGATCCGCTTAAGCCCCGCCCCCGTAATATTCTGACCAATCACAGCCGTGATTTAATGCGGTCTGACACGCGTGCATTTGCGTACGACGCGCGCGTCTTGAACACGCATTGCAGCATTGGTTGAGTGGGTCACGTGTTGTTGCTGCTCACATGGCAGTGGGCGCGGCTTAATGACTCGGTTTGCTACATCCACGATCACCATTTACAAAGGAATTTATTTTCATTTACAAGTAAGGTTTAAAATTCAAAAACATAAAGGGAATTTTCTCCTTTGTAATGATTCACAAAGTTTAATCAACTTTCAACTGAAGAAACCCAATAGTTTTCAATATTATACAACAAATTAAAATCAATAATTAAAATTACAAAATGAAAATGTTTCTAGATGGTTCTCTCTGAAGAAACCTTCGCATTTTTACATGTGCTTCCAAAACCCATTTAAATCCAACAGGGTGCAGTTGACCAATGAACTGACTAGGAAGTCGAGAACCAGTGTTAGCGATTACACAGTCCTCCAAAACCAGCGTCAAATTGGGACGAGCCAATCCATGTACAACATGAAAACAAAATCTGGACAATTCCTTTTCTTAATTTTCATTTTCATATTAGGGACACATCAAATGAAAAAAAATAAATAAAAACATGAAAAAGAAGTACCGGTAGTCAACAAAATACTAAAACGAAACATAAACACTCAAAATTAGTTGACCACACATTAATTTCTAATCATTGGATTCTCATTGTTTCAAGTCACTATGTAACATTTTTGATGTAAGAGACAATACATGTAAAGTACACATGTATAAAATTATTTACTACGTAGCCGCGCTGACAATTATATGAATCTTCGAGAATGAAAAATTGGACATGTTTACAAAGAAGATTTAACTGTCACTGAAATTATTATTGGAACCCAAGAAATCTCAACAGATTTTTGTTGAAGGACACATTAGGGTTTGAATCCAGCTGCTGGCCATATGCTGTGTCCTTGGGCAAGCCACTTTACCCCACTTGCCTCTCTCCACCCAGGAGTATAAATGGTTCCAGCATTAGCTGGGGAGTAACCTGAGATGGACTAGCATCCCATCCAGGGGGAGTAGAAATATTCTTGTTTCATGCTACTGAAACTGGAGATAAATGCCAGCCTGATGGGCCACATTGGCTTGTGACAGACTGAACTTACATCAAGGTACATGCATCATGGGTAGTTATGCATAATTGTTAGGAACTTACAAGTTAGGGATCTCTTATACACGCACACCTTGCAGAAAAACTGCAAAAACATTCTTATTTTTAAGTTCGACAAATCACTCTTTCGCCCACTAAAAGTAGGCACCAGATCATTCAGGTGAAAACAAAATACACTTAGATTGAAAAAAAAAGTTTGAATAGATTTTTCTCTGTCAGAGTCTCAGGTGTAAAGAAAAGAAAAGAAATTTCACTCCGAGAGAAATATGGGAAAGACTGTTGCATCCTGACGTAATTTTTTCATCATATATTATCTCAATGAATTTGTCACTGCAAGAATGTCGAAAAAGACATGAATCTGCGACTGAGAAACGTGAGTCCAATTTTGTTAGAAAGTGGTCTTAGACTCTCCATAGACTTTGTGCATAGCCAAAGAAGTAGCGTCTGGATACTGCATTCTTTCCAAAAGCGTACCATTACTACTACCTTGGGTTAAAATCTCGGGTTTAACACGTTTTCTCACAAATGCCATCCAGAAAAGGAAAAATAGGGATTGATTTCCCTACTGCCTTTAGACATTGAGTGTCAACTGTACATAAAGTTCAGGGATATAACTACACAAGTAAACAAAAAAAGATACTAGTAAAATAAAGACCATCAATCTCGACTTGAGACAGTTTTAGCTTCAACGCAAAATATAAAGTACTTTTCTTATTAAGACAAACATATCAATGTAAGATTGAACTGGCAACTCTCAAATGAAATGCCCAAAGTTCAACCCTGTCTAGTCGACTCAAAAGTTTGCTCTATAATCTCTGAAATCTGGACATCTATGATAAGTTTTCCACTCTTTTCCCTATCAGACATTGTAGTGTGAACCATTCTCCACAGCTAAGTTCTGTACAAAAATATTTATTTATTTATTTTTATTTAAATTATTTATTTATATATGATACATAAACTACGTCTACCGAAACAGAAAACAATTCTAATTTTCTACGATTGAAAAAAACAAACACCACAATGATCAGTTGCTTAAGATTTCCATTATAAAATAGATAAAAGGTACGCAAGAATTATTTTAGCTCCATTTATACATAATATTCAAGTAATGTAACATTCGGTATTTGTATCATTATGATATAATGAATTATAATATCAAGAAATTATTCTTTAATTGTTCAGTTCCTGTGTGTTAAGGAGCGTCTTTAAAATTGGAATAATTAGCCATGTCTGAATTACTGGGCTACGACTACGGCTTGATATTACACATGAGCCATAGCTGAGTAATTCAGACACGGCTATCCTTGTTCTGTATCAAACAAATTACATGTCAATGGAAATGCTAGTTCCTGATGGCAACCTAGTATTTTCCCCATTGTGCTGCAAACGGTACCAGACTACTCTTGAGCAAGCCTTGATCAAGGCTGTGTTCAAATTACTTGACTACGGCTTGCAATCACACACACGTCTATGGAAAGCGGCCGAGGTCACTTCCCATAGACTCCTGTACTTCCTAGCCGTAGCCACGTCTATGGAAAGCGGCCGAGGTCACTTCCCATAGACTCCTGTACTTCCTAGCCGTAGCCACGTCTATGGAAAGCGGCTGAGGTCACTTCCCATAGACTCCTGTACTTCCTAGCCGTAGCCACGTCTATGGAAAGCGGCCGAGGTCACTTCCCATAGACTCCTGTACTTCCTAGCCGTAGCCACGTCTATGGAAAGCGGCCGAGGTCACTTCCCATAGACTCCTGTACTTCCTAGCCGTAGCCACGTCTATGGAAAGCTGCTGAGGTCACTTCCCATAGACTCCTGTACTTCCTAGCCGTAGCCACATCATTTGGAATTCACTGAATCTGGGGGACTTTTCAAGAGTTCCAAGTTGTATAATGCCTCCTTTTAAATACCAACAGACCGGTAATTTCTCATTTGGTATAATCAAAGGGAAGACATATTCTTAGTTGTTTCAAGAAAGAAAACACCAGACTGCCAAGGCTTACGAAGAACTAACAATTAAGAGATCTCGTCTATGGAAATACATAGCTTAATATGATGGAATTTAAAAAAAAAAAAATACACAATTGACATTATGCTGATATACATAGGACCACTCTCCAGAGGGCGCTATTCAATGTATCTGTTCACTGTACACAGAGTTCCATTGTGAGTAACCAGTATTGTAGTACTCATACTGATAGAAATGACTCATACTCAGACAAAGTACTCATACTCATACTTGTCATGCCAGAATATGCGTACTCGTACTAGTACTCAAGGCAAAGTACTCGTATTTGTATTTGAATTCATGATGACGAAGTACTTCAATGTGTCCTTGTGCCCATGGCAACGTACTCGTACTCAAACTCAGGATGACAAAGTACTTGTACGTGTACTCATCGCGAAGAACTCACGCTCATACTCAACCACACGATGACAAAGTACAAACTGCAACACTATAAGTAACGCTACCACCTACCATGATTAAACCGGTTAGATAATTTCCACGTAGTTAGCCGGGAAGTATCCTGTGTGACCGTTTAACTCTCCATCGATCCAATTCTCGTCGATCTTACTGACGATGCTGATGATGTCGCCCTCCTGAAACCCCAGTTCGCCCTCGTTTTCTGCCTCAAAGTCGTACAGTGCCTTGCAGCGTTCCTTCGTTGCCGTTACAGGTACTGAGAAATTGGAAATAAATATCACACAATCAGTTGAAAATAGCAAATTTATTCAGTTTGCACAAATTTGCAAGGTACCAGTTACAACTAATATTCACATGACAGTTGACAGATGGTTGGTTGGTGACCTGTTTTTACTGAGCAATATTTTCTGTCCGGTTTGAAAGCCTATAGGTTGCAAACCAGCGAATAAACTGCCATAAACCTCAGTGATAAATACTTCCACTTCTAAAGATCAGGACAAATACTCACAAGTCTCGAAAAGTGCTTGAGGCACACATCAAATTAAAGCTTATTTCATCATCTTTCATTTCATCAAGTTTCGGTGGGTAATCCAATGAGTTTTGGGAGAAAATTCCATCCAAAGATGATTACCCCTGAAAGCAGTCCTGAAGTCCATCGCCATTTTGAAAAACGATGCCTATGCTCCATTGCAAAATAGAGCAAATTTAGGGCCTACTGGTAATTTCATCCAAATTTCGTCCTCATCACGGCATGGACCCTTCTTTTTTTTACAAACCCTCAAGTTCACGGCCCACAAAATGCTCCAATACATGTAGCAAACAAATTGAGGACATTCAAATGGTGATTTGGCCAGGGAAGGCAATTTGGGGCCTATTTACTGGCCTGCAACCTTAAGCAAACTGTGTGCTGAGCTGGAGCATGAGATCCCTGTTGACTTACCTGGTGCGTTGTAATCGACCGTTGACGGGTACGCGTCGGTGTCGTCTCCGTCACTGGAGTCTCTCTTCGTGGAGTAAGAGTTGAAAGTACTTCTGGGTTTGCGTTCTGATTTGGGTCGACTGCCTGCCTCCTCAACCCTGGAAAACATCACAGAACATTGAGAAGGATGGTAACTGACAAGTTTGGGTATTATAGTCAGTCAGTCACAAGGCCATCGCAAGGCCATCACAAGTCATCACAAGTCCATCACAAGTCATCACAAGTCAATGACAAGTCCATCACAAGTCAATCACAAGTCATCACAAGTCAATCACAAGTCATCACAAGTCAATGACAAGTCCATCACAAGTCATCACAAGTCCATCACAAGTCATCACAAGTCATCACAAGTCAATCACAAGTCCAGCACAAGTCCATCACAAGTCATCACAAGTCCATCACAAGTCATCACAAGTCCATCACAAGTCCATCACAACTATATTACAAGTCCATTACAAGTCCATCACAAGTCAATCACAAGTCTATCACAAGTCATCACAAGTCATCACAAGTCTGTCACAAGTCCATCACAACTCTATTACAAGTCCATCACAAGTCATCACAAGTCAATCACAAGTCAATCACAAGTCAATCACAAGTCCATCACAAGTCCAGCACTGTTGGCATACCTTTCATTGAGTGTTGAGAGAAGGCTTTCCAAGACCTCTGCAGACTGTTTGTGGTATTCTAGCTGAGCCTCGGCTAACGCTTGAAGCTGTAACACCTGCTCAACCTGTTAAAGAAATCAAGGTGCATTTTCAAGGATTGCATTAAAACAATTAAATTACATGGCAATTTAAAGAATATCTTACACAACAGAATTAAAAAGGAAACCGTCAATCTCTTCACCCATACAATATCGGTATAAATTATTCTTCCATGGTTGAACTGAGAGAAATATCAAAATAAATGCGAAGAAATATAAAGTGAAAAGTTGTTCTTGAGACTCAATGAGTGGTATCTGATTGAGTAGTAAGATGCTCTAGTGCATCTTGGCTCATCTTTGCTCCGATTTGTCAGGTACTTACATCACTCTCAAGGAGGTTCCTCATCCCGTTCTCAGCAAGCTCCTGAGATTCGTGAAACTTCTCTTCTGCAAATTGGATTTCTTCTTCAGGAATTGTGCTTCCTGCAACACAAACAAAAACAAGATTGATGAGAACAAAAGTCAGAAATATTGGCTCAGAATTATCCAAGATGCCAGTATTTTCCTGGTGTGGAAATGTAGTATAATTGCTGCATCATGCAAGCATGCATTAACCCTAACACCACTCAACCCAGGATGGGTATGGTTCCTGGTAAATCATGCTAGGGAGTTAGAGTTAATCCGTCACCATGTACACAATGAGTCATAAAGAAAGTGACCAAATTAGAAACATATTTCAAAAAATATGTGGCTCGCTCTGTTTAATAAATATATGGGTAAAGTACTTGTTATTGACTAGTAACTGTGAAAATTTCACGTAATTTGCATACTCTATTCCCAAGTAATGACTATTTTGATACAATGATCCAAAATTCAGTTGTCCACCACTGATCATTTATCATTCTACAAACAAATAAATACCCATTAAATACCATGAAACATGAACGCTTTCCCACCTCCATGAATGAATGGAAAAACGGACAAAAACGGACAAAATGGCGGGCGGAAATGATTCAACAACTGCTTCACGAACGAACAAATCATACACAAACATTTCTTCCATGAAATGCTGTTATTATCCTCGTCCAAGATGTTTAGATTGTTTAAAACGTGGCCCATGAACGCCAACTTCCGTGAAATCGATCGTAAGTTCATTGCGTGGCCGCGCAATAGGTTTGTTGCGTAAGTCCTACGCATGGCGTAAGTTACGCACTGTTTTTTGTGAAATCAGCTGCATAACAAAGTTCTGTATTTATTACAACTCATACATATTTAACACTTAGACATTCTCAATTTCGTCCTCGGAAAAAGTCACTTATTTACACTTTTCCGAGTTTGAGTCAACGCAAAAATGATTTGGGTCAATTTTTTTCATCAATGCAATTGAATATTGACCAACAAAATGCGCAAACAGGCTCATTAATATGTATGAGATGTAATGAATATTCATGATACCTCCATATATACAAATTCATGTTATTTCTGACAGAATCAGCTACAACCAACATTAACTCTTTGCCAACATAAGTAGTTGTCCTTCTTTAGTAGACAATAATTTACAACAGTTACAAACATTACATTCTAAAACTTGTAACACAATATGTCTTTTGATGTTAAACTAAAAACACTCTTAAAATCAACCATTTTTTTGGTCAATCTGAAGATCTTCCACTGCAACTTTTCTTTTTCTTTTTGAAGATCTTGTTGAGGTTTTATTGATAACATAAATTGTCGTATTTCATCATCCAGTAAAACAGACATTTTTGGTCTTTGGACTGTTGCTTGATTTGGATGTGCTTAAAATAAACTGGAAAAAAAATGAAATGAAAACGGAATGATAATCTCCAATCAATTAGAAAACATAGCAGCTGGCTTAAACATGCAGGCAAAGTGAAAATGCTGGTTACGTTTGTTCTATGACATGCTGTTAGTGTTTCAAGCAGGATGTTTGAAAACAAAACATGCAAGTTTCATGAGGACGTTCCCGTGAAATGCCAAACAAAATAAAGGAAGTAACATGCACAAGCTAGCATCAAAACCAAAACAAAACCAAAACTGCAAAATGACAAAGTGAACTCTAATCCAGTTTTGATTTTCAAAAAATATGACTACCGAGCTTTAGAAATCTGGGATAATATATTTCAAAATAGCGGTGTTTGGTATAGCAACGTTCCACTGTATATGAGAATGTAATTTCCAGTAACCCTGCTTAACCCTTCTGTTAGTGAGCATAAGCCATGTCTGAATGACATGGCTACGACTAACACTAGCCCACATGGGAAGTGGCTTCATCTGCTTCCATAGGTGCAACTAATGTATTAGCCGTAGCCACTTCATTCTGACGGGCTTTACGCTTTTTCCTTTTGCCTTCATTTTCGACTCTGCACCCACGGCGAAATCTACAAATATATACCGTAGCACTATACTGCCTACTCTATAGCCCAGACTGCTGGCCAAATTTGATACGCTTTAGGCCGACAATCCATGTGTCCATGTTTGACGTGCGTATTGCGTTTTGCATACCAGTTGCGTATCTGCGATGCGTACTCTGAAAATCCACGAGTACGTATTTCTCGGCACACTTGACCGACGTAAAAGCTCATATTCCCACAATGACTGGTCTTAACGCAGTAGGGATAGCGCAATGCGCAATACAGGTACATGGACCTATGTATGTATGCACATTGCTTATCAAACAACTGATTTTTACACATCAGGCAGTGCGCACTACGCATGACGGACACACGGATTTTTGGCCTTATACTGTATTTTCTGAATCCTCAATTAATTCTGATCTATTTCACCACAATATTTTCTACGAAATGCTACGCTACAAAATCGGTGTTGACATACCACCTGCTGCTGAGAGGAACCGACGAAAACGTTTTTACAGGTACATGGAAAGTAAAAATAGAAACATGATGTCATCATAGGATAATAGACCAATGGGCTCTTCGCACAAGTACCCCCTCAACGGTAAGAAAGGGAGAGTTGGGGTCGGAGAGACGACTGGGAGAGACATTTGAACGCATTGCCAACGACGCCTGACGTCACAGGAAGACGCTATGGCTTTGTGCATATTGGGAATGAAAGTAGTCAGGGTACCATGCGCTATACGTAGTGTGCCCCATCCACTGGACTATCGAAAGTGATCAAATAGCTCCCTCTCCTGTTTGCGCATGGAGACCATTAATCTAAGCAGCCGTTGGATTCCTTTGTATTCAGTTTGGTCGTTTTTTTATCCCGGAGGCTGTCTAGACCAATCCTGAAGGGGTAGACGTTTATTAGGGACATGTAGCTGATTAACTAACTAAAACACACTTTTATAAGATGGAATTTTGCGTCGGGGTGATATAAATCAAATTAGGTTTTGCCCTTCACTGACGTTTAAACACCTACTCAGTGTGTTACCCACTGAGTATACAGTGTTTAAACGTTGTGGAAGGGCAATTAACCTAATTTGATTTAAAACACACTTCAAAATAGAATGTCATGATAGTACGATACACGTACAGGCTTTCAAGCAGACCCAGGTGAAGAAGTAGGAGAAAAGTAAGGTCAAAATTTACAAAAACCAACAGGACAAAAGTCGGATTTTGGAGGACAGACTCAGGATAAAAGTAGGACTGTAGTGGGCTTTCTGGGGTAGTTTTCGTTGATACTCGCCCACGTCCACAGCATCATAAGCCTCATTTGGCATGTTCTGTACTCACAACACTTGTGCTCCATCTTCAACTAAGCTCTTGGAAGTACAGTTGCAGTACTCCTGCGCCCAAGCCCTTCATTGTGTGATTTGACAGTGTGTAACACTGCCATGAAAGTTTTCAATGAGATTAAATTTCTTCGGAGTTGTGGGACAAAAATCAAGAAAAAATAGAGCACGGTAAAAAAATATATATCTAGGAAAAGTAGGCATACTTAAAAGCCTGCACGTACATGTGGACTGAGGTTAATCTATTACATGGACATTTATCACAGTTGTAAATCTTAAGCATCTAGCATTCTACATACACACATTCACAATATTGTTGTAGGGAAAGTACAAGGTAATATTGTGCATTAACAAAGGTCAACAACGCTATCTATTCTCATTTTTGAAACTCACAGACAATTTCGCTTATTGTTAGTTCAAACTTGTAGTGAGCTATGGGTGTACACTATGGGTGCTAAGCACAATAAGGGACCATTCATGACGAGTCTAGGAACTAGACTATTGACATACCGACCAAACCTGCTAATGCTGATGAGTATGTAGATGATGCACAGTGAAAAATGAAAGTAAAACATTAATACAGTGAGTGGTAAAAAAAATGATGTTGAATTCAAAGGTGTGGACAATTCCTTCATATCGACGTCAATTTACAGGATTTCATGATTAAACTCTTCTATTAGAGACAGTTAGGCCTATCGATCAAAGTAACAAAGTTCAGTTCCCGATGGCAATATCCACTTTTGGAAACAATATTTGGCAGATCATATTTGCCGCTGAGTGAATATGGTTGACACACAAAGTTCAAACTTTTTCTTGACTGTCTAAACTAAGTCCTCAAAAAATCTAAACCACAATTGAAGGCTTGCAAGGAACACTATTTTCAATGCAATTTTTGTTTTTCTTTTAGTGCAAACAAATATTATACGCATTATACAGTATGTCCAAAAGAAATGTCCGTCTGACTATTTTTGAAATAACTACAAAACCATGAAGTCCAATTTGAAAAAGTTTGATTGTGCAGATACTCCCTATCTTGGCCTCAACCCCGATGAGTTTCATTTAATTTCAGTCACGCATCGCTGCACACTTGTCAATTGATCACAACAACATTTTGGGACACTGTGACCAAGTTCCTTGCCTTATTCAATTTCAGTGCTGTGTTAAGTAAGCTGTGTAAAATCCTGCATGTTGTGAAAAGGGCTGCAATTGGGATTGGAATCATTTGCCTGGCTATCAGTCATCATGGCAAGACCTCGGTTTAATGCTCAAGGGCAAATGATTCCAATCCCAAACCACATCCGCCTTTTTTTCACAGACACTTTTTTGGGACATACTCTATGACAATTAATAATGATAAATTTAGTGTCAGGTTAACAATAACACTTTGGAAGTCTGATGGTTTATTTTTGTTTTAGTTATGATTTTAGTAATGTAAGATGATTTGATATGATGGAGATGAGATAATCTGTCGCCTACCTTTTGCTTGCTTCTTCTTTTTGTAGTCAAAGTCAAGACGTCGCCCCTGTAACTTCTTCCGATGGTGCTGTAGAAATGAAACATTGGGGAGAAAGTTAATGTACTGTTTGACAAGAGACATTTGCACATTGCTGTAAGGCTCCTTATATAAATTATGGGTCAAAGCGTGACAAATTTTCGAGTTCCTGTTATCTCTGAACGTTGTCATTTGCCGTTCAAGTGTCATTAAGAATGACTTCAACAATTTGTTGGGTAGGTTGTCTGCTTCACATAATCACTCTTGGCGGACGACTGCATTAACCCTAACCTTCCCAAATCCTCCCAAATCCTCTTTGCAAAATGGAGGATTTTGCAGGATTGAGGCTGTTTGGCAAAAATGTGTGGCTGAGTTTGGAGGATGCACTGTGTCAAGGTCTTGGGCCGGGCCTTGTGTTTGTTTATGCTCAGCTGTGCATAAATTATACTTGAAGTCCTCCGCACTGCTCCAGGATGTCACTGGCTCTGCCTCAAAATATTGACAGTGATTGCTGGAGGATTTTGCAGGATTGAGGCAGTGATCATTCTTCCAAGGATCACATTCAAGAAATAATGGAGGATTTTGCAGGATTGAGGCTGCATGCAATTTTGACATGGAGGCAGTTAGAGGATTTTGCAGCATCATCGCAAAAATGCCCAGGGAGTTAGGGTTAAGAATGACTTTAAACAATTTTGTATTCGTTGTGTAGGTAGTTTGCTATTCATAATCACTCTTGGAGGACGACTGCATTAAGGAGTGCATCAGAATTATAAAATCACAGATGTCAGATGTAACAGGGACAGGAAAAAAGTGGACCCCAAATTTATCGAATGACCCAAAGTACACAGGCATAAGGTACAACCCAAATCAGCCAGTAATCGATCACTTGTCTTGTATCAATTTTTTTGCAGATTGGCACAATTTGTGCTTGAATTTCCCCACAGGTGGCTGTGCAACACAGTCCTGCTTCTATCAAAATCAACCAAATTCTGTCAGATTCTGTAAGATGGAACTCACGTTGATCTCTTTCAGATCTTTGTTCTTGAGATGATCCAGGGATCCAGGAAGTTCTGTCTGACGTTCAGATCGAAGGCGCCCTTGACTTCAGAAAGTTGCCTCAGTGATCTCCCATCTCGACCATCGCCATACCTGTTTTCAAAAAATAACCATATGGCTTAAAATAGCTTCTAATTTTGTTTGCCGGATTATGCTATATGAGAATGTAATTTCCAGTAACCCTGGTTAACCCTTCTGTTAGTGAGCATAAGCCATGTCTGAATGACATGGCTACGACTAACACTAGCCCACATGGGAAGTGGCTTCATCTGCTTCCATAGGTGCAACTAATGTATTAGCCGTAGCCACTTCATTCTGACGTGGCTTTATGCTTTTCCATTTTCCCTAATTTGTGCTTGAATTTCCCCGAACGTGGCTGTGCAACACAGTCCTGATTCTATCAGAATCAACCAGATAATGGGTGATGTTAGATTTTGTAAGATGGAACTCACGTTGATCTCCTTCAGATCTTTGTTCTTGAGATGATCCAGGGGATCCAGGAAGTTCTGTCTGACGTTCAGATCGAAGGCGTCCTTGACTTCAGAAAGTTGCCTCAGTGATTCTTCCATCTCGACCATCGCCGTACCTGTATCCAAACAAAAACAAAAACATAACAAAATCCATCTTTTTATAATACCTATAACAGGAAAGATTTTATTGTGTTAATACAAAGCTCATTGATTGGGCTTTCATATCCTAGATTTGGAAAGTGCTACAGGCAAAACTTCATTCAAAAACTGGTCCTGCCATTTGGGTTTCGTCTTTTTTGACTCACCTGTATATTGCAAATATATGCATTTATAAATAAAAAAAATAAAAAGTGGGTGCAAAAAAGGCAGCGGGCAGCTACGAGAAACTGGTTTATTTCTTTACTTGGCCTTGCATATCTGAAGTGCTGGGCCCTATATAAATTACACAATACTCATGGTACTATGTTGGTGGATTGGAACGCTGATTAGAGCACCTTTTTGAGAGCTTTTTGATCAGTCTACCACAGAAGGAAAGAGAATACATCTTGAAGCTTGTCACCAAACGTTGAATCTTCTCCTAATTCTCTGCCGTTCTTCAGCATGACTTCTCCCAGGAATCCTACGGGTTGTTGAGGCTTGGTTCCTCCTTTGTTCTGACCACGGACTTTACTCATGGCTCTGGAGACTGTTCAGGAAAGACAATACGATTGATTAGGGTCAGCACACAAATAGAAGATCTATCTCTATTTGGTTGTTTGAAGTGAATACTTAGACCCGATTCAAACCGGTGTTCTATAGTCACCCCAAACGTAATTATTCCAAAGGTTACAATTAAAGGTAATAAACGACATTTGCAAACATCAACAAACAAAACTAGCAAATTATTATGAAATACTTTACTTGACTGTAGGTGAATGACAGTCTCAGACATCCTGCGAAATCATGGCACCTGGTGTGCTGTCATTTTTAAGAAAAGTGGAATTTTGGTATTGATTTCAAAAGAGTGGTCAGCCGACCATCATTGGAAGAAACTGATTTTTCCAAATAGTGCCCCAATTTACCCAATTTATTTAGTCCGCATTTTTTTTGCAAGCGGTTACACAACCGTGAATGGATGCAAGCCAGCTAGTCTGGTTCCCTGAGCTCAGGGAACAACACAAGATCCGGCCCAAGACCTTGACACAGTGCATCCTCATAAATCAGGCACACATTTTTGCCATATAGCCTCAATCCTGCAAAAGCCTACATTTTGCAAATAGGATTTTGGAGGATTTGGGAAGGTAAGCGTCAATGATGTTCCAATTTTGGTTCTTACCTGGATTGGGCTGAAGGTATTCTATTGTCTTGTTCACCAAATCATCCACTTTGTGACCAGTCACGTCAATTTTCTAATGAAAAAATAAATACATACCCAAAGACAATGAGAAGAATTCAATAAGCATAAATAATCTCAAGCAATATTTACTTATACTAAATGTGTTAAAACTTTTTTCGCTATGGCAGGAGAGATTCATACCCTGGACTCCGTTGCGTGTACACAACAGAGTCCAACCTGGGCTAGGACTAGGGCTAAGTTACACTTACAGCAGACAGGGCTCTGGAGTGCTCTGAAACGTGCAAAACAAAACGGGCAAAGAAAATGTCCTCAGTATTTCACCAACCAAGTTTGGAGACTCAATTCAATTTTCTGACCTCTTCATTCAGTGTCAATAGTCTGGAGGCTTGACTACGGAGAAATGTGTAGTAAATTGAGACTAGTTCCCGCTTCATGCCACATGTTTCTTTAATTCTTTTGGCATGGTAGATTGATGCAGTACTGAAGCTGTGTTTGACTGGTTGTTTCAGGTGCCAGCCTATTTTCTTGCTTTGCATGTTTTCAATACCATAAGTTTTGGGACTCTCATACACAGTATTGAGAGTCCCAAATTTTCGGACTACACTTACAGTAGTCCGAGTAACTTGGACCATGCTTGGACCCAACTTATCGTCTTTTTAACATTCAGATTTCACCCTCAAAATGGCCTCCCAATTACAAGATAGGCCACCTGAGGTACAAATAGACATCGATGATTAAGATGGTTGTACTGAAGTTTACTTACGATCCGGAAGAAAAGTGAAATTTCCCGTACAATTCTGAGAGCTCCCCTCGCGTTCATGAACACGTTAAATTTCCGACTCGTGTTAATGTTTGAACGACGTGATGTAGTCTTCATGCCCAGCGTACATTCAATGGTCCCCATATCCCGAGTGCGATTCCGTTACTGAGCGCGAAGCATCGATTATGATAATGAGTAGACTGGATCTCGCTTGTGAACACAAGTGGATTTCAAATGGTAAAAGAAAATCGGGAACTAGCTTGAATTGGTTTCCGCCCATAAAAGCTGTCCTAGTTCCCGACTCTCTATTATCGTTCGAAATGTACTTGTGTTTACAAACGAGATCCAGTCTACTCATTATCATAATCGATGCATTGCGCTTGGTAACGGAATCGCACTCGGGATATGGGGACCATCGAATGTTCAATGTTCGCTGGTCATGAAGACCACATCGCATCGTTCAAACATTAACATGAGTCGGAAATTGAACGTGTTCACGATCGCAAGGGGAGCTCTCGGGATTGAATGGGAAATTTCACTTTTCATCCAGATCGTAAGAAAACTTCAGTACAACCATCTTAATTATTGATGTCTACTTGAACCTCAGGTGGCGTATCTAGTAATTTGGAGGCCGTTTTGAGGGTGAAATCTGATGTTTTTATTGGGCAATGTTGGGTTTTTGGGTCAAAAGACAAAATTGTGTTGCTCGGCATATACGGGGATTAGCTTGGACCCCACTATCGCCAGACCATGTCCGAATGTTAAAAAGGCGATAAGTTGGGTCCAACTTAGTCCGAGTAACTTGGACCCAACTTATCGCCTTTTTTTAACATTTGGACATGGTCTCGCCAGACCATGTCCAAATGTTAAAAAAGGCGATAAGTTGGGTCCAAGTTACTCGGACTAGGTCCAACTTAGCCCCATAAATGTGGCCAATTTACTGGACTACCTCCGTAAATAAAGGCCACACTTCCACCATGTACAAAAACATTTGTAGGCTTAATTTGTAGTTGATTTTTGCTTTAGAAGCCCACTCACCCTCTTTATAGCCTAATCAGAAAGTGCTGCCTTTTTCAGATGTCTCTTTTTCGTGAAATTTCCAGATTCGTTTGCACACGTTCGCGTATCAAAATTTCAACATGAAATTTCACGAAAATTAGACATCTGAAAAAGGCAGCACAAACATGACAAAAGTGAGCATGGTGAGTAACTTCTAAACCAAAATTAAGTACAAACTAGGCCTAAATGTGAATATCAAAGTTCGACATGTTTTTGTACATGATCATGATAATGGACATGGTGGAAGTGTGGCCTTTATTTGCGGAGGTAGTCCAGTAAATTGGCCACATTTATGTCGGCTAGGGTCCAACTCCAAGTTACGCTACGGTCCGCGGACTACACTTGAACCTTCAAACACCATGACCAGATGACCATGCTTTTGAACACCCGAATCCCACCCGACACAATTTGCTGACCTATCTCGAACACTCTGTCTAGCAAGAGCATCATCACGATAACCCCAGTCCAACCGAGGGATTCCTTCTGCCAAAATCGCTTCATTCTCCACGGCTGCGGCTATTTCCTTATCGAATATCACCTTCAGTTCCTTCCACTTTGTCATGTTTTTGAACAACAATTTTGCTCCATCTGCATCTTGCATGTCTGGTTGTTGTGTATTTATTTTGGACACGCAGCGTGGCGCCACCTATTGTCCGATAGTGTCCATGATCGTCTGGTTGGAACAGCGCCCCCAATGGACGATTTTTTTTTTTTTAAATATAAAATGTAATCTCAATGCCAAAACTGATCTGATTGTATGCGTACAGTCACCATTGGAGTGCCCTGGATATGCAGGGACAGGATAGGATGCGCATAGTTCACCGAAGTTCATGTTGTTTTGTCCTGGTGGATTCATTCCCGGCATGCATTGTGTATTTCCTCAAAGTCCCTGTCAAAGTGGTCATTACGCCTAACCACTGATTTCCTGCTAAAACTTGTTGTTGCAAACAATCCTGACTCTGTATTGTAGAGAAGATGCAAGTGTACAGTACACTATTTGTCTGGGGTTGATTGTGTGGGTGTGTGTGGAGGGGGGGGGGGCTGAACCTCATTTGGCGCTATGGGGGCGCTCCCATCCCGGCACCCCCTTCTCTCTATAGATTTCATGAATCAATCGAGGGAAGGCCGGATGAGAAGCATCGATTTAAAACCAGTCGTCTTCTCTCCACTTCTGATTTAGTTATTCCAACTACTGATTTTGCTGCCGTGACCCCACCCCTCCCCGTCAGCCAGCCTTGTTAAATAAAAAAGTCATAACTCAACATTAGACCTTACACAATAACTAGACAATAGCTGGACAATTTAGTGTGCTAGTTCTATGTTGGTTTGTTCTAAAATGAAGCCCATTTTAACAATGTGTGTAACCTTAATTGCCCATTACACATAATTGATTTTCATGTACTGAATCAATTTGATGGTGACTACATACAAAACAAAAAACACACTGAGTATATACTTCTACTACCCCGGCTGAGACTCAAACCATGGAGAAATTATACAGCGCAAACTGATCACCGAGTAAATCACGGCAGGTGTACGTCATTATTCTATCCACCAATCACAGTTACTCGGTGACTAGCGGTCACCACAAGTGCCGGGATGTAGTTTTGCGTGTCAATCACAAATCACGTGTTTTGGATTTGTCACCGACATCGATACAGTATCAACCAATAGGATGTGGCTATTTCAGTGTCGGTGACACAAGTTTGTATGGGTGACTTTAATAGCCTCAACGATATTAACTGACTTTCGTCTTATTAATATGTAGCGAGTCGGTGATGTGTGATTGACAGTCCCTCAGTCACTTCTCAGGAAATCGATTCCAAGATTTAAGGCAGATGCGGGCCGCTTCTCCCCTCATAGCTCGTCACCTAGCTCCTTCGGACGACAACCAGAGAGAGAACTGATTGCAAGAACAAGATTGTGCTCGGTGAGTGTTTGAAACAATTATGTTTTTTCCCCCGAAACAATGTGCCTTCTTGCACGTAGTTTGAATCAACGTGGGATTGAAATTCCGAAGAGTATTGCTGACACTGTTTCCAAACAGCGAGCGTGGTAGTAGGCTTGAGCCTCGCTTCTCTGTAAGCTTGTGATGTGTAGTTGCTTGAGGAGTGAGGACTGAACAACAAAATGTTTATGAACAAATTAAATTGGAATTGAAACTGATCTTGCGTGACTATGATACCGATGCTGTTGCACGATAACTAACAGCCAAACCAGCGCGGTCCGAACCGCCACAATTATAGTGATCGTCATTTACAATCAAATATTGTTGGATAAAAGCGAGACTAGTTGGAATAAACACTCTATAGCCTCACAGTTATAGGACGCAAATACTAACAGACCGGATGATCATGCACTTCGTACTAAGTGCATGATCATCCGGTCTGTTAGTATTTGCGTACGGTTTTATTCAAGTTCAAATTGTTTTATCTAGCTGGGTTCATTTGTAGAAATCATGCATAGAACTGATGTTTGTACAAGTTACTCAGATCAGTCCTTCTGCTCTGCTGTTCACCTTAAAATTTGAAGCAAAAGCTCTCGGACGAATTCAGTCATGTTTGCATGTAGGGTTCCACTCAGCATGCAACTGAGATTCTGTTGAATATTTTGGGACAAAGAAATATTGGTATTTGGCTTAATATTTCGAATGTTTTTGGTTGTGTTATTGGTACAGATTTTCACAAATCCCAAATGTTTAGAGTCACGTTTCAGTTGGCAAACAGATGGTGGCTTACTAGAGCCAAACCGGTGCGCTGATTTCCCATCCGGAAAATACTGAAATCTTTATGTAACGACTGTAACTTGACTGCGGTAGTCCAGCTGTAATGTTTGCGCCTCTACTTCATTGGTATGAGATCGATTTCCCTCACTAATGCAGAAACTGTATGCTCATTGTGATTCCTATAACTACAAGTTCAAGCAACCTCGAACCAGTTAGAGGAACATAGGATTATTGCTCACAATCTTAGGTATGATGCAGTACAACTAACTTTTTGAACTTTAAGCTTAGTTGATGCTATACATTTGACAAAAACAGATAAATTAAAGGGATTATTTTTTTTAGTTCTTGTCACTTGATTTCGTTGCTACAATCCCGGCCAAAATGGTTGGGACACTTCCTGAGCCTGCCACGGTCACCCACTCCCCCGCTCCCCCGGTCAATGTTGTTCTCTCCAGCTGATGGAGCACACACTGCGCAATGAGCGACAACACTGAACGGGGGCCGGGGAGTTGGGGGCCCAGCGAGATTTGGCCAGGATTGTAGCACACGTTCATAGTCTGCCCACTGGCACTATATCGAAAACATCTTCATTTTTTCTCAGATGATATATCAGGCTGAACAATTCACAGTGTATATGTGACTGATACCGGTCTCTTCCCTTTGAGCATCGCAAAGTTTCTGTCATTAAATCGGTATAGGTACTTTTTTCCCGGCAATTATATAATTTATTTGTGTGATAATTACTTCATTTGATTCGAAAATAGCAAAGCCTTCCAAAAGAGACATGAATGTTCCTCTCGCTTGAGTCCAGACAGGACCGTTGGAGAACGCATTCTGTTTGAAATGAATAATCAAACCAAATTAAATTTCACTCGACAGAGGCTTTTTTTGGCAGGGGGGCATTTAGAACTTTTGAAATTCAGTTATGCCTCCCCACTATCCCCCCCCCCCCCAATTTATCTCCTGGAGGATTTTAAAGACTCATATTTTTATTGGTATTTGTTTTCAGCCAGCAATCCGCTCGAGTGTTGAGGAGTGCTTCCGCGATAGAATTCAAGAACTGTGCTTAGGTGAGTGTCTGTTTGACATTTTCTTCATTCAAGCATCGTAATAAAGCGGTGATATGGTGGAAAATTGTATCTTTTTTTCTATTCATTTACATGTAAAAAGTTTTTGGTCACAGTTATAAACAGAAAACGTCATTCGAACAAAAGAAGTGTGCAAATCTACACTCACTGTACAACTGTGCCTCACATTTTGGCCAATCGCTGCTATGAACACAGTCCAGGCACGGTTCCTGGGGGGGGGGGGGGCTGGGGGGGGGGGGCTTTAGCCCCCCCCCCCCCCAATTTTGTCGTCTCCCCCCCCCCCAAAAAAACAATTCCACACAAAAAATTAAATAAATGCACTAGCAAAATGTAAGAATTTGACGTACATGGGAACGGTCTCCCCCTAAATGAGAAGGGTGCGTTGTACACTTTAATTTAGTTAATATAGTATGCCCGATTGTGGGAGTTATCAGCGCTCCCCATTTGCTCGTACCCACCGCCCTGCAAACAGGGCGCTGGGAAGTGCAGATGAGCTTCACCGAATCTTGTGAAGGAAGTGGGGATGGCATTCTGGGTAATTTATCATGACCTTTGTATAAAGCATCTGGCTGCAATTGTAGACCGCGGTTAGCCAATGCGCGCAAATACTATCCGAAAAGTTTGCCATAGAAATGCATACACACCATACCGGATGTGATTTTTTTTTTCATTGCGGACCATGTGGACAAATTTTGAACGTCGAATGATATGCATTTCGACCCTTCGTTAATTCGAAACGGAGCCTGAGCATCTGGCGGGAGTTGAAAAGTTACAAAACAGATAAGTTTTACAGATTTTCCTACATATTTTGCCTTTCCACCTAAAAATGGGCGCCGCATTTATGAATGAGACTAAAAGAGTGACGAATGACTCGGTCTTAACGGCCGTTTCAAACCTTACAGGGTCGTGGCCGTGACGCCTTGCCGGTCACGGGTCACGCAAAATCTATCCAATCAGAGCGTTGATTCATCAGCCCTTCCCAGCGTCCTGTTTGCAGGGCGGGGGTACGAGCGAACGCTCCCTATAGAAAATATGACACGAGCCTCCCCCCCCCCCGCCCCCCAAAAAATCTGGATTCACCTTGCTAGCCCCCCTCCCCCCCCCCCAAAAAAAATATTGGCTCTAGAACCGCGCCTGGAACACACCTTTTTGAACCGTAGCCTTTTTGTTCGTGGTCTTTGAATCAACATGCGATTCAGTTTCAAATTCTCCCTATTATAACTAACTTCGTTCGATGACGTCACAATGCTGAATTGTCGCAAAGACGTTTGTGATAATTCAAAGAATATCTACGGCTGCAGACCAGCAAATAAACTGCCATGGACCTCAGTGATAAATACCCCCACTTGTAAAGATCAGGACAAATACTCACAACTCTCCAAGGTGTTTGAAACACCCTTTGAATTAAAGTTTATTTCATAATCTTTCATTGTCTGTTCAATGTTTGCGGTATAATCCGATGACCTTTTTGGAACAAAAATTCCACCCAAAGATGATGACCCTGTAGTCCTGTAGCCCATCGCCCAAGGCACAATCTGCCACTTCACAAAACACTGAACACTCAGGTTTATTAGGACAAAAGATATTGCTCAAACAGGGGCGGATCCAGGAATTTTTGCAGGGGGAGGGTCAGGGTCCTAGCAAAAAATATGTCAGATTGTTGTGACAGGCGAACGGGTAATTATTATTACTATAATTGTGATATATTTGTGTGTGTGTTTCACAGCGAGGGCTGGGGGGGGGGGGGGTCGGCCCCCCTCCCCACCCTCTGGATCCGCGCCTGTCAAACTATTTTGTCAAATTTGACCTGAAATGCTTGTAATTTGATGTATGATGACGTCATGACGACGTCACTAAAACATCCACATCTTCAAACTTAGGTTCATGTTCATACCAGGTTTCGTCTTTCTGCAACTTCTTTTGGCATTTTAAATTCACCTAAATTTGACCTACCAGTAACCCCGGAAGGAAAGGTCAGACGACTTTATCTTCGAATATCAAAAATGTTTATCAATCTATAGTCAATAGGATTTCAAAGTGTGAACATTATTGTTCATTTGGTTTATGAGGTTTTGCAGCGAAATCACTTGTAATAAGATACCTGATGACGTCATTATGGCGTCAGAGTATACAAAAGGTACACCAGTGTTGATGTTCGCTCAAGGCTTGAAGTTAATACCATGTACTGTACGGTTCAGAAGAAAAGTCGCAGATAGTTATTGTCAGAAAAAAAACAAGAAAGAAAGAAAGAAAAAAAGAAATTTCTTAACATTTCCAAACAATGATCGGGTAGTACCCGATCACCCAAATATATCAGGGTTTTGTTGTTCGGAATGAGGAATTCCTGTTTGACTATTCAAACTAAATTATTGTTCACATACTGACTGGTTTAATTTTTGATAAAGTTGAAATCTTGACACTATAATGGATAGCACACTGTACATTCACGGAAAGTTGTATTGTCAAAACAAAGGCTATCAGTAGGACTTTTTCTAGTCATATCTATTGCAGTTTTTGGAAGAGTTGAAAACATCAAGTTCCCTGCTGATTTCAGAATAGTTTCAACTGATTGTGATTAATGCTTAACAAATTCACGCACTTTGAATACTTTAAAAAAGTGTCTTTCTTTGGTTTAAAGAATATTGCGAAAGCTCCATCCTTTATAAATAACCTCACCCATAAAATCAGTATGATCAACCACCCCTTATTTTCTTCCTCATTTTGCCATTTTAATGTTATCAATTTAATTTTAAAACACAGAAACTCTGGTGCAATGTACTCACATTGTTTCCCGGCAATCACTGAAACTAATTCAGGATCAACAGTTATGGGGAAGTTGGTCACGGAAGAACGTTTATCAGCAAATCCGGACATCAAAAACATTCCTGTCTTATTGTGTGTTATTGCTCAAGCAGTACCCTTTCAACTTTGCCAACTTTGCGCTAGAGTTCACAGTGCGCTTTTGATCATCAAGTTTCATTCAATCATCGCAGGATGAACGTGTCATGAATATAGAGGGCGCAAATACAAACGGACCGGATCGTGATATGATGTGCACAGTTTTAGACCAGTTCAAATTGCTTTATTTTACTGGGTGAATTTGTAGAAATCATGTGTAGAGTTGGTGTTTGTACAAATTACTCAGGCTTTCTGATCGCCTGAAGAGATTGAAGCAAAAGCTCTCGGATGAATTCACTCATGTATTTGCATGTAGGGTTCCACTCAGCATGCCACTGAGATTCTGTTGGATATTTGGACAAACAGCCATATTGATTTTTGGCTTATTTTTCGAAAGTTTTTGGTGATTGGTACAGATTTTCACAAATCTGAAATATTTTGTGAGACAAGTTTCAGTTGACAAACAGATGGTGGCTTACTAGAACCAAACCGGTGCGCTGATTTCCCATCCGGAAAATAAATCTTTATTTAACGACTGTAACTTGACTTCGGTAGTCCAGCTGTAGTGTTTGCGCCTCTACTTCCTTGGTATGAGATCGATTTCCCTCATTAATGCAGAAACTGTATGCTCATTGTGATTCCTATAACTACAAGTTCAAGCATCCTTGAACCAGTTAGAGGAACATAGGATCAGTTGCTCACAATCTTAAGTATGATGCAGCACAACTAATTTTTGAACTTTTAGCTTAGTTGATGCTATACATTTGACCAAAACAGATAAATTAAAGCGATTATTATTTTGGTTCTTGTCACTGACTTTCGTTGCTAACACACGCTAATAGTCTGCCCACCGGCACACTATTTCGAAAACGTCTTCAGTTTTTTTAAGACGATATATCTTGTCTGGTATAACACTATACATACACGAAATAATTCAGTGTCAAAAACAAAGCTGTTCAGACTCGACTGGTTATGAATCAAATTTTGGGAGCATTTTTTTAAAGAGCTCATTACATCAAGTTCCCTGCTGTGATTCAGAATAGTTGAAATTGATCGGGACTCGCACTTATTCAAAATAATTCACGCACTTGTAATAGTTCAGGTAAAAAATTACTGCGTTAACATTTTGGTTTAAAGAAAATAATCTTGCGAATGTTCGACTCTTTAACCTAAACAGTATATAGGTATGATCAACCACCCCCTTATTTTTTGCATCGTTTTTTCCCTGTTTAATTTATCATTTTAATTTTTAAACATGAATCGATGTACTCACATTGTATTCCGGCATTCACTCAAACTAATTCAGGATGAAGAGTTATGGAGAAGTTGGTCACGGAAGAACGTTTATCAGGAAATCCGGACAACTCAAACATGCCTGTCTTATTTTGTGTTATCATTTATGTGGATACTCGTACCCTTTGAACTTTGTTGTTAAACTGTGTCATTTCGCTAGAGTTCACAGTGCGCCATTCCGGTTTGATCATCAAACATTCAATCACTGCAGGATGAACGTGTCACTGAATATAGAGGGCGCAAATACAAATCGACCGGATCGTGATGATGCACACAGTTTTATTCAAGTTCAAATTGCTTTATCTAGTTGGATTCATTTGTAGCAATCATGTACAGCGTTGATGTCTGTGCACATTATTCGTCCCTTCTGTTCCCTGTCAAGGGCGGATCCAGAACACAATTTTTTGGGGTAGCCCCCCCCCCCCCAAAAAAAAAAAATTGGTCCCCGGAAAGTGGGTCCAAAAAATTGCGGCGTGGGGTTCACTGGGCCCGCTTAATTAGGGCCCCGAATTTTTTGTAATTCTAAATGCTCTGTGGTGATCCGAGGAAATTTCTGACCACTTTAACCATTTTTTGTTTCGAAAAGATGGTAGTGTACCAAGTGCCTGCCTTTATTGCGACGTCACTTAAAAACAAAATTGGTTTTTTTTTGGCGGGGCGGGGGGGGGGCATGGTCCCCTCCCCCCCCCCCCCCCCCGATCCGCCTTATCCGCTGTTCGTCTTAAAATATGAAGCACAAGCTCTGTTTGTATGCAGGGTTCCACTCAGCATGCCACTTAGATTCCGTTGAATATTTTCTTGAAATGGCGATAGTAGTATTTGCTTAATACTTTGAAAGTGTTTGGTCAGTTGGTACACAGATAATCATGAAAACAATTATGGGACATTGGTATGAGATCGATTGTCCTTGATAATGCAGAAAATGTATGTTCATTGTGATGCCTACAATTTCAAATGCAAGCAATTTAAACAAGAAAACATAGGATTATTTGCTTTTGAATCTTATAAAAACTTAAGAAGGTCGCAACTAACCTGTTGAAGTTTCAGCTCAGTGGATACTATCATTGAGAAAAAGCAGAGAAAACGTATGCACTATTTTGTTGAATCTCGTTACTTGATTCCGTGCTTTACGTATAACACCTTAACTATTTTCTTTTAATTTTAAAAACACCTGCAAAGTTTTCAACCGATATATCAGGCGAAATACTTTCACCGGGTATTTGATCCCAGTCTTATCTTCACACTCAGCATTGCAAGGTTTCTGCCATTAAATCGGGCAATTGTAAATGATCCTAAATTCTTTTTGCATACAGATTTCTCTTAGAAAATCTGGGCATTTGTATTGGTAGTTACTGCGTTTGATTCGAAAGTATTAAATCCTTTAAAGAAGACATGAATATTGTTGCTCGTGCGTGGGTCTGTTCAGGGCCGTTGCATGCAGGACGCATTCAGCTTAAAAAATATATTATCAATCCAGATCCCATTTCGCCCGACAGAGATTTTGATCTGGGGGTGTTTTACTTGTGAAATTCAGCTATGCCTCCCCCAACAGCCCCCAAGATACCTCCCAGCGGATTTTCAATGACTCATTTTCGTTGGTGTTATTTCCAGCTCGCAATCTGCTGAGTGTTGAGGATTCCCTTCGTGATAGAATTCAAGAACGTTACATCGAGGTGAGTGTCTGTTATTTGACATTTTCCTCACTCAATCATCAGAACAGAGCAGTGATTTTGGTGGGAGACTGTATTTGTTCTCCATATTTTTACATCTTTTGGTCAAAATTTTAACAGAAAACATCCCTCGAGTGATACTCCCTTCCAAAAACACCCACCGTAGAACTGTGCCAGACATTTTGGCCTGCAGTCTTTGCAAATTCCTCGTTAAACTCATCAGGGTGCCTCGAACTTATAGCGGAAACACGCTGAAATTTCCTTCACATTTTTTTTTGCAGGTACATCAGTTGGCAAAAAAGAGAACTAAGATGAAAACAAATATTGATCACACCAATATTTAGTTGCTGTGTAATCAGATTCTTTGGAATTTGTCTTCTTTTATTTATTTTTAAAATCGGAATTGTGTTCGCAACCGTTGTCCTAATTTTTTCTTGATCGTTCATCACTTTGTAATTCGTTTGTGATTGTTTATCAACTTCGGGAATCATAGTTTTTCCGTCCAATTTCGCAACTTTTCGTCCAATAAGAGAGACTGTTCATTACATTGCAAAAGGTCGCGGTTAGCGCATTCGATTTTTAAAAAATATTTTACACCCACCAAAGCGTGTAGGCAACTTTGTCGTGCAAAAGAAAATCCATTTCTTTTGTTGGTTTTCGATCTTGCACCGAGTATAGGCGAATCTGTAAGAGGAAGTTTTCATTTTCAACGAATGTGCAATGGAATAAGGAGTCCATTTAATTTGCAATTTGCAATTCGCCAATCGTATTGGCCATAAAAAAAAACAAATTTATATGATTTTTCATTTTTTTTTTTTACTTCCAAAGAGTGATTACAACAATTAACAAATTAATCACTTAATTGTCCTTACATAAAAATCTGCATTTTGACATAGTATTTTATCGGCGAGTGTTCTAAATGTATTTCCTTCTATCACTTTGACACTTTACATTGATACAGTTCTGTTCTGCTTTTTTCATATTCCCTTCCCAGGCATTCCAATCTTTGAAATAGCTGTACATTCCTTAATCCAAACTTTTCAAAAGCCATGTCATTTTATACTCTGTTGTATCACTATAACACAATATCTTGCTCATGCAACTTCCAAATATCATTGAACTGTGTTGCTTTTGTAAACGTATGCATCAAAGTGAATTCCCGAGCGGGACTGAAATTCAAAGCACAAGAAATTCAATGCACAAGTCACGTAATTTGCTGCTTACTTTTCACGCGTGAATGAAGAATACCCTCAAATATTTTGAGCTGTCGCTATTAAAGTTCAACCGGGTGTGAAAAGGTCTGCATGTTTTGTGCGATTTTGATTTAAAATGTTTTGTTATTATTATTAGCAAAGTATGAAAATGGGCGCGAAACCCTATAATATTTCATAGTGAATGAAAAAGTTCATTTCTGCTTTAAAACTCATAGTGAACTGGAGTTAAAAGTAAATTTGCCTGGACAAGTGCAACAAAAAGCTTAGAATGCCAACAGACTTTTGACCGAGTTACTAGTGTCTCAAAAAAAAATACATGCCTTCACAAATATTAATTTGAAAAAAAAAATCGTTTCAATAATAACGTTTAAACAAATTGAAAGCTTATTTCAAGAATCAGTCAATTCGAGAGAAATTGAACAATGCGACATTAAAACAGGTTGTTTTTCTTGACGAATTCGGCCGAGAAAACCTATTATTTTAATTACTTGACCGTAATAACTTGGTGAGAAATTTTTCCTGTTTTGGGGTGGCAATGTATCCCAATGAGAAAAAAATCTCACTCATTTATCTTAATTGATAATAAAATAGTATTCCTGACTAAAGTGTAAACTTAACCAGTCTTCGTTTGTATGTTTTTTTTCAGCCTACACTGAACTCCTTGTGATCTCTTCTTGGACCTGATCTTCAAGAACGAACCATCGAGGTGGGTGTGGTGAGGTTTAATTAATGATTCTATCAGGACCTGGGAAGGGGCAAGATGTGCTCCGCCCCCCCCCCCCCCCTCCAAAAAAAATACTACAGCTCCGGAACGCTTCGCCCTATCGGAATGCATTTTGGTGACCTTTCTAGACTCTTATTTTCATAAATGTTAGCCCCTTGACCCCTCATACGCCACTGTTATATAACAAAAAAAAACATTCTTCGAACAATGATTCCTCCAATCTCATTTTTTTTGGTTTTTTTCTTCTTCAAAGTTCAAATCTGACGGCGAATTGTCATGAATTTTAGACTAGTTCTCCTGTTTATCAAACCTCACTATTTTTCTCTACTCTTCCCGTTTTTAAAAACTATTTTATCGAAAAAAAATCTCACCTGATTTGTTTCAGTTTAATCGTTGTTATTCTGTACAGAATGAAAATCTTCGTGGCAACCGTTCTTTCAATCGCCCTCCTTCTGGGTAACTCCGTCAACCTCCGAGCTTCCGTTACTGGGCCGGTTCCCTCGGACGGTGATCCTGCGTCTCAGGCGGGCCAAACGTGCTGCCAGGAAACAGCTGCAATTGTGGGAATTTTACAAGGGTCAAAGGGTGATGCAGGTCAAAAAGGAGAGCCGGGTGACGACGGCAGAGGCCTGCCGGGCAAGATGGGACCAAGAGGTTTAATTGGGCCAACAGGGGAAACTGGTGTCAAAGGTCAAAAGGGCGATATCGGCCCCCGGGTCAGCGGGGAGCACGTGGTGTCAAAGGTCAGTTGGGGCTCCAAGGTCGTACTGGTATTGCAGGCGAGCCAGGGCTTATCGGACCGATTGGCCCTCAAGGTGACACTGGGCCTAAAGGTTCAGTCGGGCGAACCGGTCAGACTGGTGTCAAAGGTCAAAAGGGTGAGCCAGGGGAGGCACCAGACGACTCCAACCAGCGGGTAGCATTCACCGTGGTGAGGACGAGCCACTCGGATACCTCTACGCGTGAAGACACCCGTTTGCCCTTCCAGGCGACCGAGACGCTTCTGCCGGGTACCAGCTTCGATCTCGAGACCGGCACGTTCACGTGTGGTGTGCCGGGCACCTACGTGTTCATGTTTTCTGTGCTCAAATATCCTTCCAGCAGCAACCTGACCGTTTTCTCCGGAAGAACGGCGACGTGGTTGTCTCTGGCCTTAGCAGTGATTCAAGTCACGCTGAGCAGGTGTCTGGGAGCGCGGTGGTGGTTCTGCAGCGTGGAGATACGATGTATCTCACGATGTCCGGTAGGGCGTGGAGTAGTTCCAATCACCACATCTCATTCAGTGGCTTCCTCCTTTACCCCGAATAAACACAACAATCACAACATACAAAGATACACGAGCATTGTGTTGCTGATTTTTTTAATCGCTTTCCATTTTGCCGAAACAATAACCAATGAATTAAAAGAAATTAATGTTCAATGACAATGTCACAAACTATTATTATTAATGTTTATGCATTGCGCGTGCGCCGATCTGTATACTACATTGGATTCACCATTTTTTTTAAATTCTTGCAAAACAAAATATTTAGCTTTATGCATGAGTATTGAGATATAGTGAAAAGTATGCGTTAAGTTTTTTGACAACAATTTTTTTTGGGTACCCATTGTAGGCCTATCGAGAAGTATTTTGATGGAATATTTATTCAAAGCAAGCTGGGTCATTATTTTTTGTAGAAACAAAAGATTTGCAATATTAAAGCAGTGCCACCATATGTATCCAGAAATGTTAACAACTAAAAAAAAATGTGTCTATCTCGACCAACCTGGATTCTTTAGGCCATGTTTCTGACCGCCATTTTTTTTTTATTGCCACATTTGGTCAACATATAAAATAACGTGTTTTTTTTCCCCGAAAACAAATGCAACTAATTTGTAGTATTGGGTATTTAAAACAGACTAATTAAACACAATAACTGTATCCTAAAGCAAACAAAGTATAAAAGACATACAGAAAAACAAACAAAATATTTTGCTACATACCTGGATAATTTTAGGGCGTTTACTGTAACTTATTTTCTTTGCCTTATGTTCCCTGTATGCCCAGCACAGATAATGTCAATTAAATCAATCCCATGTATGTATCAATTTTTATTTCATGTCACAAAAAAAGTCTCGAGTGATTGAATCTGATTTTCTTATAGACTTTAAGCTTGGCATTTGGATTAACAATTGTTTTTAATATTCTAATGCTATTCACAGCAATTAGAATACACTGGTTTTTATTAAATGATTGCATTATTTTAAACATTACAATATGTGAGAATTATGTAAAAGTAACAATTGACTTGCTATGAAAACAGTATGCATAAAACCTCATTCTGAGGATTACCAAAAGCACCACCATCGTTGATAAATACTCTCTTTTTTCGCTTGGCTTCGTTATGAAAAAAACCCATGATTTTAATTACTTTCAGTTGAAACAGAAACGTGCCCATAGTAATGGAAAAAGTGGAGTTGGCTGTTGTTTTTAAAGCCCGCAAAAGTGCGACAAGTGTTTCTTGATTAAAAGACTCCAAATTATTTGAGTCTTTCATTGTTCTTAATCAGCATTACTTGATTGCATTCAAGAAACTCACTTTGAAAACATCAGTGAAAGTGTGAGCCCGCTAGATGGTAAAGAAACAATCTCAACGAAATCAATCAAAACAAAGCACAAATTCCATTCAAGTGAGGAGGGTCTTTCAACTGGTTGGAATTGTCCTTTGTCACTGTATCATTTCAAGTGAATTTCTTTGTATTGACTTTTATTTGGATGCCATATTTGGTCAGGTGATGCAAGGCCCCTGCTGACAGCATATCCTTGGATAATATCTCCAGCCAGCACATGTACATGTAAGCTGAACAAGTACGCTTCCTGGGAATAGGTAGACTCCTGCAAGAAATCAAAGAAAAGGTTATAATGGACCCTTCCTGCATGTCAATCAACAGTGCACATTGGCCAATCAGATCACCACTTTTGATCAGGTGACCACAGTAGCTCAGTCAGACTGGGTCACAAGCACTGTTAGATCTATTGCTCACCCCGCCCCCATTTTTTGCACCAGCGGTTAAACCCCCCCCCCCCCCCCCCCCCCGAGTATTCTGTAAAGAGTGCCCTTTTTACACAAGCAACTTTTAGTTTTTACACAAGTGTCCTTAGTTTTGTTTAAAAAGTTTCTTGTTTCGCCAGCGGCTTTTAAAGAATTTTTGGTATTTCGTGTAAACGTCAGCAATTGTGCCGCCATGAAAAGCGCCACCCATTGACCTACCGCCGTTTGCGAGTTAACCACGCCCCTTAGACAACTCTATAAGCCTTTTCGCTGATACCGCCATCTTTGAATTATTTTTTTTTTCGGGGGGGGGGGGGGGGCATTACAATGAAAATACGTCTCATCATGCAACTGTAGCTGAGAATGATGGGATGACTTTTCAATGTAATGCCCCCCCTCCCCCCCCCCCCCCCCCCATTTCAAAGATGGCGGTATCTGCGAAACGGCTCATGGAATTTTGTACGTTAACTTTTGTTTGTCTCAGATTTTGGCGTTCTGCGTCCATTTGTATATCATGTTTAGACAATATTTTACAAGCTGCGTTGACGCAATTCCACCGTGATAGGTTAATTGTCCGATAGTGGCCATTATCGCCGGTTTGTACTTACATGACAATAAGCTGAGCCTCCTGGGAATGTTGGCGAAGCAATTCACGGATCCGCATCTGTCTGTTGGTCTGAAAGAAAAAAAAAGATTTCAGGCGAAAAAATGTGATTTATTGATGTTTACTAAAGTCGAGTTCCATGCACTTGGCAAATCAAATGAAATGAGAGTTGTACGAAAAATGGATTGAAAGTGATCAATCTCATTATTGAAAATCATCCTCCAGAATGTCAAAGGTTGGACCCAATTAACAGATGTTGCAAGACTGGACTTAAAATCACACAAACCAGGGACTTAGCGTAAAGTGGACACTGGGAAAGCATTAAGTGTATTGTCTCCATGCATGGACAAAAGAGGGCGCTTTATAGTCAAACATGCAAAAGCCGGAATGAGGGACACTTCACTGGTTCACTCATGCTGGTTATCGTGTATTTGGTACCAGCATTTATAAGCCACGATGGCGCCCAAATGGCCCTCGTTTATAGTTTTTTCTGTGGGGGAGGGGGGGTGCTTGATCGCAAGAAGGAGATTCTACCTTCTCGTTGAGCGTAGTGACTTCTTCTTCGCTGATCTTCCAAGGAAACTTCTCTGTGGTCTCCCCTGCTTCCTCATCCAGCATCCAGGGTTTGGACAGCTCCTTGAACCGTCTCAGGCTCTACTCCTTGGGCTTCTTGTTCAGGTCCGGGATGACCTCCAAGTCTGAGTAGTTGATGCGGAACTTGCTGAGCATGTTGGCCATGTTCATCTTCTCCCTGTCCATTTGCTCCTTCTTGCCCGTGGTGGCAAAGACGCGCAGCTTGCATTTCTACCAGTTGGATTTCAAGGAGATGAGGTTGGGATGAGTAGGGTCAAGCCTGGGGGGGGGGGGGGGGGTGGTGGTGGGAGGTGGGGGCTGAGGGGGGGGGGGGGGGTTACAAACAAAACTTATACAGAGCATTATTTCCCTTTGACATAAAGCATGTGTTTCCTTCGACATGCAGCCATCCAGAATAACCAGAGAGATCTCTGAAAGGCTCCCTGAAATGAATAGGACACTGAAACAAAATAATAAAGCCAACCAAGAACAAAAAGTGTGGTGTTTTCTATTAGGCCAAAAAAAAAAGCCGGTCTCTGGTCGGCGCGCGCGTCAATTTTAATCATGCGCGTTAATCTTTTTTTTCCAAAATGTTTCGCAGTAGCTCCGACAGCGCCCTCTATTGCCGCATCTCCTCAATTTGTTTTTAACAAAGAGCACCAAGGAATGGGAAATTGCTAGAGAGCACCATCGAGAGCACCAAGGCAAATTATGGAGGACACCAATGTACATGAGGACACCAAAAAAGCAAAATAGTACCCCACCTTGGGCCAAGTTCGCGCAAGGTAATAGTTGACCAATGGTTAACTAACGTTTGCCCGAACTCTGTCTAGTCGACGGTGATTGACTACGCTAGTCGACTATTTGGAACCAGCCTACTGGGGTTGGTTGCTTCGCTGGTAACCAATAGCCGTGCGTATTCATAACGCTAGCAGAGAGCCAAGATCCAGAAGTTTTGCGATGACATTTTGACCAGCGTTTGACTAGAGACGTTCGCACGTTGCTATCAGTGCGCAGGCGTAAGGTACCGTAATTTCCTGCGGATAAGACGCGTCTTATCTGACTTTCTAGACCACAAAAACATCGCTGCGCCTTATCTACAGGTGCGCCTTATCTGGTGTCGCTTGAGTTCAAAGTGACGGTCTTTGTGTGAAGAATTCTTTCAATGCCGCAATCAATAATGCGGTCAACCAAGGCTCAACTCTCCAGACATTGTGACCGTATTTTCATTCCAACAATGCCGCGATGTGTTGATCCCCCATGATCGTGCTTTCATTCCAACAATGCCGCAATGCGTTGATCCCCCTTAGTGATCGTGCTTTCGTTCCAACAATGCCGTCATACAAACGTTTTTCTTTGTGGCCGTTTTTTCATTCCGAAAATGCTGCAATCAGAATTACTTAAAACGTTTGGAAATCGCATTCACTCAAGTTCTATTGTGTGAACGTTGAGGGTGTTTATTGTACAGGATATCTTCGAAGTCTGCTTTAGACTTAGGATAATATGAAATACTAATGTCAACATGACAATCGGCATCATTTTGAAACCGAAGTCAACAAGGTTCCTCCATTCACCGCATTTTGGTGTTGCTCAAAGGTGTGCGGTTGGTTTTTTCTGCAAGCCTGAAGATCAAGATGAAAACAGTGCGAGTCGGTAAAAGCGGCTCAGGAAAGCGTACATGTACTTCCGGCCCGAGCGCCATGTTATGCATACAGAGACCGCACGAACCTCAGTGCACGTGTGGCCGAACATTTTGTAGAAACACGCTGCGGTGTATCATCAAGTCCGAGCGGTAAAATCTCGTTAAAATATATATTTCAACGGACAAATACATACACAGAGAAGAGAGATCACGTTCTGAGAATTAATTTGCGGAAATTCTCTTTCTCCACCGATGTACATGTATGTTATTTTCTACGATCCAAATTCGTCCTGATACGCTACTGTAGTCATGCACGGAACATCATGGTCCGGTACCGTACGTAGGCCGTAGTCACTGGTTCCTGGCCCACATCATAGCTTCGATTCTGTAAGCATGCGATGGGAACCGTCGAACCATGGCTTCGACGACGTGCATCACAAATGCGTCAGAATTACAGGCCTTTTCGTCAAGATTTAGCGTGTCAAGATGAAATAATATCGTGTAAACGATTATGTTGTGCATGCAAATGGCGTGTGTAATATTACTGTGCGTATCGGCGGCTGAAAATGTGATCGGCAATTTGTTTTCTGTGTACGGTGAGTAATTATTTATACTGACACTGTGACAGCTCGGTTACTTCTCCCACGCGGTCTGGGTAAATTTTCCCGTGTCGAAAGTCCAAGTGCGGACAGTGGTCACATTTGACCATTTCTCATTTTACTATCCTCTCAGTAAAACCTTCCAAAAAAAAAGTCCAGTGCGGACACGGCTTAATTCATCCTCCGTGATCCGTGATAGTGTGATCATTCTAAGGCAACACAATGGCCCCTTTGTGGCGATGTACCGACACCGGGTGACGCCTGGTGTTCTTCTGTGTGCGGTCAAACATGCGTCTTATGCGGCGGTGCGCCTTATCTGTTGGCGTTTGAATTTTTTGGGGGTGATTTTAGGGACCTGCGCCTTATCCACCGCGCGCCTTATCCGCAGGAAATTACGGTACGTCACAAATCAACCACTAGTCGACTAATAATGGTCCTTGCCCGAACTTGGCCTTATCTGTACAATCCAAGCTTGAAAAAAAAAAACCGCGTCCCCGCGTCAATTCCGGAACTTTGGTCTGACCAGAGACCGAATATTTTTTTTTTTGGCCTTACATGTAAAAAGGAACTGTGTGGTAGGGTAGGTAAAAATCTGTTTTGGGGGGTTTGACATTTCTATAGCCTAAAAATATAAGGTGGGATGATAGTCATTAAAATTTACTTTTTTTTCTATTGTGCATGCATTAGTTAACATGTGAATCATTCTGCACTTCTGACCAACTTACACAAAAATAAAAATAAAGTTTATAGTTTTCACTATAGAAGGGGGGGGGGGTGCTTGAGCCCAAGGAGGAGATTCTACCTTCTCTTTGAGCGTGGTGACTTCTTCCTTGCTGATCTTCCAAGGAAACTTCTCCATGGTCTCCAGGCTGCTTCCTCATCCAGCATCCAGGGTTTGGAGAGCTCCTTGATGATTGTGTTGGTCTTGATCTTACCCAACCCACCAATCTAGACGGAAACCAATCAGGAAGGAAAATTTGAATGCATTTGCTCTAAATACATTGTGTCCAGGTCTTGGAAAATACCAACGCTAGTGCTGAAAAAAAGCGAGAAACCTCGACAAATCTGGTTTAATGATCTTGTTATACATTTTGCAACTTTGACTCAATTCTTTAAAGACCTGCTTGCATTTTACTCAAACTGTTCATCAAAATTCATTCCGCAAAGTCTGTGAGTACACATTCGGTACTCAAAATACTCATCGAAATATTCTGCTCACCCTGTATGTTGAGATCACAAAAACTAGGTACTACGCGTTAAGTTACGGAAGACAGATAGTGCCACTCAATGAGTGTGAATATATTTTTTGGGTGCGTGTGGGAATATTTTTTTTGTACAGCGGCCGCCACTTATTATCTGACGGCCGCCACATAATAAGTGGCGGCCGCTGTACAAAAAAATAATTTTTCACACGCACCAACGAAAAAATATTCACACTCATTGAGTGGCACTATCCATCTTCCGTATAAGGTGGGTACTGGGAAGAGCTCTAAGTGTATTGTCTCCATGCATGGACAAAAGAGGGCGCTTTATAGTCAAACAAGCAGAAGCCGGAATGAGGGACACTTCACTGGTTCACTCATGCTGGTTATCGTGTATTTGGTACCAGCATTTATAAGCCACGATGGCGCCCAAATGGCCCTCGTTGATAGTTTTCTCTGTGGGGGGGGGGGGGGGGGGCTTGAGCTCAAGGAGGAGATTCTACCTTCTCGTTGAGTGTAGTGACTACTTTCTTGCTGATCTTCCAAGGAAACTTCTCCGTGGTCTCACCTGCTTCCTCATCCAGCATCCAGGGTTTGGACAGCTCCTTGAACCGTCTCAGGCTCTACTCCTTGGGCTTCTTGTTCAGGTCCGGCATGACCTCCACGTCTGAGCAGTTGATGCGGAACTTGCTGAGCATGTTGGCCATGTTCATCTTCTCCCTGTCCATTTGCTCCTTCTTGCAGTGGCGGCAAAGACGTGCAGCCTGCATTTTCTCCAGTTGGATTTCAAGGAGATGAGGTGAGGGATGAGTAGGGTCAAGCCTGGGGGTGGTGGGAGGTGGGGGCGGAGGTTGGGGGGGGGGGTTCACAAACAAAAATTATACAGAGCATTATTTCCCTTTGACATAAAGCATGTGTTTCCTTCGACATGCAGCCATCCAGAATAACCTGAGAGATCTCTGAAAGGCTCCCTGAAATGAATAGGACACTGAAACAAAATAATAAAGCCAACCAAGAACAAAAAGTGTGGTGTTTTCTATTAGCCCTAAAAAAAAAAGTCGGTCTCTGGTCGGCGCGCGCGTCGATTTTAATCATGCGGGTCAATCTTTTTTTCCAAAATGTTTCGCGGTAGCTCCGACAGCGCCCTCTATTGCCACATCTCCTCAATTTTTTTTTAACAAAGAGCACCAAGGAATGGGAAATTGCTAGAGAGCACCATCGAGAGCACCAAGGCAAATTATGGAGGACACCAATGTACATGAGGACACCAAAAAAGCAAAATAGTACCCCACCTTGGGCCAAGTTCGCACAAGGACTATAGTTGACCAATGGTTAACTAACGTTTGCCCGAACTCTGTCCAGTCGACGGTGATTGACTACGCTAGTCGACTATTTGGAACCAGCCTACTGGGGTTGGTTGCTCCGCTGGTAACCAATAGCCGTGCGTATTCATAACGCTAGCAGAGAGCCAGGATCCGGAAGTTTGCGATGACATTTTGACCAGCATTGACTAGAGACGTTCGCACGTTGCTATCAGTGCGCAGGCGTAAGGTACGTCACAAATCAACCACTAGTCGACTAATGGTCCTTGCCCGAACTTGCCTTGTCTGTACAATCCAAGCTTGAAAAAAAAAAAGCAAAAAAAAAAAAGGCCACGTCCCCACGTCAATTCCGGAACTTTGTCTGACCAGAGACCAAATATTTTTTTGGGTCTACATCTATAAGAAACAACTGTGTGGTAGGGTAGGTAAAAATCTGGGGTTTTTTGGGGGGGGGGGTTGACATTTCTATAGCCTGAAAATATAAGGTGGGATGATAGTCATTAAAATTTACTTTTTTTCTCTATTTTGCATGCATTAGTTAACATGTGAATCATTCTGCACTTCTGACCAACTTACACAAAAATAAAAATAAAGTTTATAGTTTTCACTATAGAAGGGGGGGTGCTTGAGCGCAAGGAGGAGATTCTACCTTCTCTTTGAGCGTGGTGACTTCTTCCTTGCTGATCTTCCAAGGAAACTTCTCCGTGGTCTCCAGGCTGCTTCCTCATCCAGCATCCAGGGTTTGGAGAGCTCCTTGATGATTGTGCTGGTCTTGATCTTACCCAACCCACCAATCTAGACTGAAACCAATCAGGAAGGAAAATTTGAAAGCATTTTGGTCTGAATAAATTGTGTTCCGGTCTTGGAAAAGACCAACGTTAGTGCTGAAAAAAAGCGAGAAACCTTGACAAATCTGGTTTAATGATCTTGTTATACATTTTGCAACTTTTACTCAATTCTCTAAAGACCTGCTTGCATTTTACTCAAACTGTTCATCAAAATTCATTCCGCAAAGTCTTTTTCAAGTTCTCAACTGTGAGTACACATTTCGGTACTCAAAATACTCATCGAAATATTCTGCTCACACGTATGTTGAAATCACAAAAACTAGGTACTACGCGTTAAGTTACAGAAGACCGATAGTGCCACTCAATGAGTGTGAATATATTTTTTGGTGCGGATGGGAATATTTTTTTTGTACAGCGGCCGCGACATAAATTTAAAATAATAAGTGGCAGCCGCTGTGCAAAAAAAAAATATTTTCACACGTACAAATAAAATACATTTCCCTTTTTTATGTGGCGGCCGCCAGATAATAAGTCGCAGCCGCCACATAAAAAAAGTGTGAATATATTTTTTTTTGTACAGCGGCCGCCACTTATTATCTGACTGCCGCCACATAATAAGTGGCGGCCACTGTACAAAAAAAAAATTTTCACACGCACCAAAAAAAAATATATTCACACTCATTGAGTGGCACTATCCATCTTCCGTATAAAGTGGGTACTGGGAAGAGCTCTAAGTGTATTGTCTCCATGCATGGACAAAAGAGGGCGCTTTATAGTCAAACAAGCAGAAGCCGGAATGAGGGACACTTCACTGGTTCACTCATGCTGGTTATCGTTCATTTGGTACCAGCATTTATAAGCCACGATGGCGCCCAAATGGCCTTCGTTTATAGTTTTCACTGTGGAGGGGAGGGGGGGGGGTGCTTAAGCGCAAGAAGGAGATTCTACCTTCTCGTTGAGCGTAGTGACTTCCTCCTTGCTGATCTTCCAAGGAAACTTCTCTGTAGTCTCGCCTGCTTCCTCATCCAGCATCCAGGGTTTGTTCAGCTCCTTGAACCGTCTCAGGCTCTACTCCTTGGGCTTCTTGTTCTGGTCCGGGATGACCTCCACGTCCGAGCAGTTGATGCAGAACTTGCTGAGCATGTTGGCCATGTTCATCTTCTCCCTGTCCATTTGCTCCTTCTTGTCCGTGGTGGCAAAGACGTGCAGCTTGCATTTCCCCAGTTGGATTTCAAGGAGATGAGGTGAGGGATGAGTAGATCAAGCCTGGGCGGGGGGGGGGGGGGGGGGGGGGGGGGGGGGGGGGGGGAGGGAGACGGGGGGGGTTCACAAACAAAAATTATTTGAAACATTTATTAAAATAATAAGGCCAACCAAGAACAAAAAGTGTGGTGTTTTCTATTACATATAAAAAACAACTGTGTGGTAGGGTAGGTAAAAATCTGTTTTGGGGATTAGACATTTCTATAGCCTACAAATATAGGGTGGGATGATAGTCATTGAAATTTACTTTTTTTCTCTTTTTGCATGCATTAGTTAACATCTGAATCATTCTGCACTACTGACCAACTTACACAAAAAGTAATATAAAGTTTATAGTGTTCACTGTGGGGGGGGGGGTGTGCTTGAGTGCAAGGAGGAGATTCTACCTTCTCTTTGAGCATGGTGACTTCTTCCTTGCTGATCCTCCAATTAGGAAACTTCTCCGTGATCTCCAGGCTGCTTCCTCATCCACCATCCTGGGTTTGGAGAGCTCCTTGATGATTGTGTTGGTCTTGATCTTACCCAACCAACAGCACAGAACTCCATCTTGTCCTTGTACCAGCCTGCAGAAAAAAAGAAAAGAAACAGTCAATTGTTATTTAATGATCGTTAACTTGGTTATCGTTAAGATCGGAGTAAACCTGAAGTTAACACAACCTCGATATACCTCACGGTATACCAAACGTTAAATCTGACACCGTGGCAGCAAGGAGATTTCCACCTTTCTATGAATATGCCTTTGAATGAGCATGACGACTATTTAAAAAAGATATAGACATATATCATACTCGGCAATAGGGATAGTCTGTGGAAAGAACTTGGGACAGGTGTGTACAAAGTTACGCGCAAGACTCAGACTTGTTTTAAGCGAATTACTGAGAAGACGACCATAATTATTGGTAATGAGGATACTTTTATTATGGAGTAGATTAACCATCTTGGTTAGGGGGATATTTTTTAGAGGGGAATTATGGAGGAGACTAACCATCTTGGCTAGGGGATATTTTTCTTAGAAGGGAACTATGGAGGAGACTAAACCATGCTTGGCTCGGAGGGTGCTTTTTTTGAAGGAAATTATGGAGGAGACTACCATATTGGCTTGGAGGATATTTTTTTTAGGAGGGAATTACTAAAGGGACTAAACATCTTGCCTAGGAGGATATTTTTAGAAGGGAATAATGGAATAGACTAACCATCGTGGCTAGGAGGATATTTTTTTAGAAGGGAATTACAGAGGAGACTAACCATCTTGGCTAGGAGAATATTTTTTAGAAGGGAATTATGGAGGAGAGGAACCATCATGGTTAGGAAGATATTTGTTTTAGAAGGGATTTATTGAGAAGACTAACCATCCCGGCTAAAGGACATTTTTAGAAGGAATTTATGGAAGAAACTAACAATCTAGGCTAGAAGGACATTTTTTAAGAAGGGAATTATGGAGGAGACGAACCATCATGGTTAGGAAGATATTTGTTTTAGAAAGGATTAATGGCTAGGAGGATATTTTTAGAAGGAAATTATGGAGAAAGCTACAACCATCTTGGCTAGGGGAATATGTTTTTAAAGGAATTAATGAGGATATTAACCATCTTGGCTAGGAGGCTATATTGTTGTTTTTTCTTTTTTTGTGAAATTGTTTTATAGAAGAATATTTCATCAAGTATTAAATATCGTGACAAAGGACGAATTAGTTATAATGCAGGCTAGGGGGCTTACTTTGTTAATGAGGAAAAAGGATTTTGATATCTGAAGGAAGGAGGTTAATGGAAACATTTTCCAGATCCCAAACCATACCTGACATCGCACCCCCCTCCCCAGCCAAAGCTAGATCCACCTGTTTAGGATTTCACGCTAGTTTCTGCTATAGTGAGTAGGTTTGCGTAATTGTGAAGTAAGTGCCCTTAGATTAGCCACTCATTATTTTCATGGGAATCGCCAACACTACAACAGACCTTTTTGCATGACACTTAGAAATTACAGCTTTTGCAAAAGTGTAAACAATCAGTTACAGGGGATAACTTCTGTGCTTACAGGGATAGCGCAGGATTTCGGTGCTAGTGTGCTAGATCATCAGCACAGAATTGTGTGCTTAAACCATGAAATTGAGTCTATTGAGTTAGTAGTGGCTTTGTGTACTTACATGACAATGAGCTGAGCCTCCTGGGAATGTTGGAGAAGCAATTCACGGATCCGCATCTGTCTGTTGGTCTAAAAGAAAAAGAAAGATTTCAGGCGAAAAAATGGAGTGATTTATTGATGTTTAATAAAGTCGAGTTCCATGCACTTGGCAAATCAAATGAACTGAGAGTTGTACGGAAAAATGGATTGAAAGTGATCAATCTCATTATTGAAAATCACCCACCAGAATGTCAAAGGTTGGACACAATTAACAAATGTTGCAAGACTGGACTTATCACACAAACCAGGGACTAAGCGTAAAGTGGATACTGGGAAAGCTTTAAGTGTATTGTCTCCATGCATGGACAAAAGAGGGCGCTTTATAGTCAAACTAGCAGAAGCCGGAATGAGGGACACTTCACTGGTTCACTCATGCTGGTTATCGTGTATTTGGAACCAGCATTTATAAGCCACGATGGCGCCCAAACGGCCCTCGTTGATAGTTTTCTCTGTGGAGGGGGGGGGGGGTCTTGAGCGCAAGAAAGAGATTCTACCTTCTCGTTGAGCGTAGTGACTTCTTCCTTGCTGATCTTCCAAGGAAACTTCTCCGTGGTCTCCCCTGCTTCCTCATCCAGCATCCAGGGTTTGGACAGCTCCTTGAACCGTCTCAGGCTCTACTCCTTGGGCTTCTTGTTCAGGTCCGGGATGACCTCCACGTCCGAGCAGTTGATGCGGAACTTGCTGAGCATGTTGGCCATGTTCATCTTCTCCCTGTCCATTTGCTCCTTCTTGCCCGTGGTGGCAAAGATGTGCAGCTTGCATTTCTCCCAGTTGGATTTCATGGAGATGAGGTGAGGGATGAGTAGGGTCAAGCCTGGGAGGTGGGGGGGGGGGGGGTTCACAAACAAAAATTGTACAGAGCATTATTTCTCCGACATAAAGCATGTGTTTCCTTAGACATGCAGCCATCCAGAATAACCTGAGAGATCTCTGAAAGGCTCCATGAAATGAATTGGACACTGAAACAAAATAATAAAGCCAACCAAGAACAAAAAGTGTGGTGTTTTCTATTACATATAAAAAAACAACTGTATGGTAGGGTAGGTAAAAATCTGTTTTGGGGGGTTTGACATTTCTATAGCCTAAAAATATAGGGTGGGATGATAGTCATTAACATTTACTTTTTTCCCTCTATTTTGCATGCATTAGTTAACATGTGAATCATTCTGCACTACTGACCAACTTACAAAAAATAAATAATATAAAGTTGATAGTTTTCACTGTGGGGGGGGGGGGGGGGGGGGGTGCTTGAGCGCAAGGAGGAGATTCTACCTTCTCTTTGAGCGTGGTGACTTCTTCCTTGCTGATCTTCCAAGGAAACTTCTCCGTGGTCTCCAGGCTGCTTCCTCATCCAGCATCCAGGCTTTGGAGAGCTCCTTGATGATTGTGTTGGTCTTGATCTTACCCAACCCACCAATCTAGACGGAAACCAATCAGGAAGGAAAATTTGAATGCATTTGCTCTAAATAAATCGTGTCCAGGTCTTGGAAAAGACTAACGTTAGCGCTGCACAAAGCCAAAAACCTGGACAAATCTGGTTTAATGATCTTGTTATACATTTTGCTACTTTGACTTAATTTTTAAAGACCTGCTTGCATTTTACTCAAACTGTTCATCAAAATTCATTCCGCAAAGTCTTCTTCAAGTACTCAACTGTGAGTACACATTTCGGTACTCAAAATACGGTACTCGAACGACAGTGCCTATTGTCCTCCAACGCCGGTTTGTGCACTAAGTCTATGGGAAAGGTTTAGATCAGGGAACAAAGGAAAACACAAAGCCAATTAATCCTCGAAAGCATAGCAGAAAACGACTGTGTGCGCGTTATGGTAAGTGTGTACAGTGTTCGTATATTTTAAATGCAATTTTTGTTTTTCTTTTAATGCAAACAAATATTATATGCATTATACAGTATGTCCAAAAGAAATGTCCGTCTGACCATATTTGAAATAACTACAAAACCATGAAGTCCAATTTGAAAAAGTTTGATTGTGCAGATACTCCCTATCTTGGCCTCAACCCCGATGAGTTTCATTTAATTTCAGTCACGCATCACTGCACACTTGTCAATTGATCACAACAACATTTTGGGACACTGTGACCAAGTTCCTTACCTTAATCAATTTCAGTGCTGTGTTAAGTAAGCTGTGTAAAATCCTGCATGTTGTGAAAAGGGCTGCAATTGGGATTGGAATCATTTGCCTGGCTATCAGTCATCACGGCAAGACCTCGGTTTAATGCTCAAGGGCAAATGATTCCAATCCCAAACCACATCAGACTTTTTTTTCCACAGACACTTTTTGGGGGCATAATGTATGACAATTAATAATGATATAGGATGAGATTTGAAGGTTTGCATGGTGGAAAGATACTAAGACAAGATAAGTTTTTGCGGTAGCACATGTGAACAAATCTCTTTTCTGAGTATGTGTGGTTCTGAAAAGAACCGGAGGGACTCAGCGTTTCGAACAGTATGCTCTGCCGTCGTCAGGAGAATGAAGGATTCCAACGATGATGCGATGTTATAAGGATGGGTGCGGTGAGGCATGAGAAGGATGCAAACTGGTGAAGCTCGAACCGGTGAAGCTGAGACAGGATGCAAGTTGACTGAAGGATGCTGGATGATCACTGGAGCGTGTCAGTACACAGTGAGGGGGCAAAGGGGAAGGAGCTCAGGGGTATAGTTGGCTTCTCTGATGCGTCGGGGGTACAAGCGGTCGATGCTACTGAGTATTTCTGCTTGGCTTCAGTTGATCGGGTGGTCTTCGGTGTGGGAGTGTTTGACGATGGAAGATTTCTTGAAGTCTCCCTTCCTGCCATGGGCTTTGCGTTCATTGAGTCTGGTGGGGAGGTCCCTGCCAGTCTCGCCGATATACACTTTGCCACATTGACATGGAATCTTGTACACTCCTGGTCTGCATTCTGGGTCACACCGATCCTTGTGTGAAGTCAGCAGGTTCTGCATCTTCAGAGGGGCTGTGTGAAAGACTCGAATTCCATGCTTTTGGAGGATCCACTGGATGTGATGAGAAGTGGTGCCTAAGTAGGGGAGGGTGATGGAACTAGGGGCCCTAACTAGTTGGCTTTGGGTATAGGAGACCCTACGGCCAAGAATGGTTCTTGGGTCTTGTGTCTTGACTTGGCTGGGCTGGTATCCGTTGCGCTGCAGTGCTGTGGTGATGTGATGGAGTTCTTGAGGTAGGTGTTCATCATCTGCGACGATGAACACCTACCTCAAGAACTCCATCACATCACCACAGCTTCACCAGTTTGCATCCTTCTCATGCCTCACCGCACCCATCCTTATAACATCACATCATCGTTTGAATCCTTCATTCTCCTGACGATGGGCAGAGCATACTGTTCGAAACATTGAGTCCCTCCGGTTCTTTTCAGAACAACACAAACTCAGAAAAGAGTTTTATTCACATGGTGCTACCGCAAAACTTATCTTGTCTTAATTATGATATACTTAGTGTCATAAAACTTTTTAAGTCTAACGTTATTTTTGTTTTAGTTATGATTTTAGTAATGTAAGATGATTTGATATGATGGAGTTGAGATAATCTGTCGCCTACCTTTTGCTGCTTCTTCTTTTTGTAGTCAAAGTCAAGACGTCGCCCCTGTAACTTCTTCCGATGGTGCTGAAAAAAAAAAACATTGGGGAGACAAATTAACATATTGTTTGACAAGAGACATTTGCACATTGCTGTAAGGCACCTTATAAAAATTATGGGTCAAAGTGTGACAATTTTCGAGTTCCTGTTATCTCTGAGCATTGTCATTTGCCGTTCAAGTATCATTAAGAATGACTTCAACAATTTGTTGGGTAGGTTGTCTGCTTCACATAATCACTCTTGGCGGACGACTGCATTAACCCTAACCTTCCCAAATCCTTCCAAATCCTCTTTGCAAAATGGAGGATTTTGCAGGATTGAGGCTGTTTAATTGGCAAAAATGTTGTGGCTGATTTTGCAGGATGCAGTGTGTTAAAGTCTTCGGCCGGGCCTTGTGTTTGTTTATGCTCAGCTGTGCATAAATTATACTTGAAGTCCTCCGCACTGCTCAGGATGTCACTGGCTCAGCCTCAACATATTGACAGTGATTGCTGGAGGATTTTGTAGGATTGAGGCAGTGATCATTCTTCCACGGATTACATTCAAGAAATAATGGAGGATTTGCAGGATTGAGGCTGCATGCAATTTTGACATGGAGGCAGTTGGAGGATTTTGCAGCATCATCGCAAAAATTCCCAGGGAGTTAGGGTTAAGAATGACTTAAACAATTTTGTATTCGTTGTGTAGGTAGTTTGCTATTCATAATCACCCTTGGAGGACGACTGCATTAAGGAGTGCACCAGAATTATAAAATCACAGATGTCAGATTTAACAGGGACAGGAAAAAAGTGGACCCCAAATTTATTGAATGACCCAAAGTACACAGGCATAAGTTACAACCCAAATCAACCAGTAATCGATCACTGGTCTTCTATCAATTTTTTCCAGATTGGCCACAATTTGTGCTTGAATTTCCCCGCAGGTGGCTGTGCAACACAGTCCTGCTTCTATCAAAATCAACCAAATTCTGTCAGATTCTGTAAGATGGAACTCACGTTGATCTCTTTCAGATCTTGTTCTTGAGATGATCCAGGGGATCCAGGAAGTTCTGTCTGACGTTCAAATCGAAGGCGTCCTTGACTTCAGAAAGTTGCATCATTGATTCTCCCATCTCGACCATCGCCGTAGCTGTATCCAAAAAATAACCAAAATTTTTTTTTGTTTTTTTATTGATACCTATAAAAAACAACATTTTATTGTTCTGTTGTTTCCACCAAAACTAAACAGCTGTGCTAAGTATACCCTGGGAGCTGAGATTGTCTATGAAATGCATGGTCTATGAAATGCATTATTAGACGGAGTAAAAAAAAAAACGGTTTCCCGTCTGCTTTATTTTTCCTCCACCATGAGGTGAGGTATATGTTTTCATCGGCCTTGGTTTGTCTGTGAACAGGATAACTCAGGATAAATGCGGAGGCACTAGGCTCACGTGAATCGCGCACTCCGGACTCCTTCGACCAAAACATTTGCGAGCCTCGTCTTTAAGAACGCATGTACGTAGTCGTGGCGCGACCTCAAAAATGGCTACTAATTTTGTTCGCCGGATACGCTATATGAGAATGTAATTTCCAGTAACCCTGGTTAACCCTTCTGTTAGTGAGCATAAGCCATGTCTGAATGACATGGCTACGGCTAGCACAAGCCCACATGGGAAGTGGCTTCATCTGCTTCCATAGGTGCAACTAATGTATTAGCCGTAGCCACTTCATTCTGACGTGGCTTTATGCTTTTCCATTTTCCCTAATTTGTGCTTGAATTTCCCCGAACGTGGCTGTGCAACACAGTCCTGATTCTATCAGAATCAACCAGATAATGGGTGATGTTAGATTTTGTAAGATGGAACTCACGTTGATCTCTTTTAAATCTTTGTTCTTGAGATGATCCAGGGGATCCAAAAAGTTCTGTCTGACGTTCAGATCGAAGGCGTCCTTGACTTCAGAAAGTTGCCTCACTGATTCTTCCATCTCGACCATCGCCAGACCTGTATCCAAACAAAAACAAAAATATAACAAAATCCAGCTTTTTATAATACCTCTAACAGGAAAGATTTTATTGTCCTGTTGTTTCCACCAAAATGACAACAGTTGGGCTAGGTAAAAAAGTAAGTGTTCTTTCAGCAAAACGAAAACAATTCTCATAGGGATGCATGTGAATTGTTTTGTTTTGCTGAAATAACACGTACATTTCTTTGTGATCCATGGACAGAACTTTAAAATGGTGTTTGTGTTCAAAATTCCGTAACTTGAAAAGCAAATGAGTGATGTGAATGATTCTTGTGTTAATACAAAGCCCATTGATTGGGCTTTCATATCCTTGATTTGGAAAGTGCTACAGGCAAAACTTCATTCAAAAATCGGTCCTGCCATTTGAGTTTTGTCTTTTATGACTCACCTGTATATTGCAAATGTATGCATTTATAAATAAAAAAAAAATTAAAGAATAAAAAGTGGGTGCAAAAAGGCAGCAGGCAGGTACGAGAAACTGGTTTATTTCTTTACTTGGCCTTGCATATCTGAAGTGCTGGGCACTACATAAATTACACAATACTCATGGTACTATGTTGGTGGATTGGAACACTGATTAGAGCACCTTTTTGAGAGCTTTATGATCAGTCTACCACAGAAGGAAAGAGAATACATCTTGAAGCTTGCTCACCAAACGTTGAATCTTCTCCTAATTCTCTGCCGTTCTTCAGCATGACTTCTCCCAGGAATCCTACGGGTTGTTGAGGCTTGGTTCCTCCCTTGTTCTGACCACGGACTTTACTCATGGCTCTGGAGACTGTTCAGGAAAGACAATACGATTGATTAGGGTCAGCACACAAATAGAAGATCTATCTCTATTTGGTTTGTTTGAAGTGAATACTTAGACCCGATTCAAACCGGTGTTCTATAGTCACCCCAAACGTAATTTTTCTAAAGGTTACAATTAAAGGTAATATACGACATTTGCAAACATCAACAAACAAAACTACCAAATTATTATGAAATACTTTACTTGACTGTAGGTGAATGACAGTCTCAGACATCCTGTGAAATCATGGCACCTGGTGTGCTGTCATTTTTAAGAAAAGTGGAATTTTTGTATTGATTTCAAAAGAGTGGTCGGCCGACCATCGTTGGAAGAAACTGAGTTGGCCAAATAGTGTTCCAACTTACCCAATTTATTTAGTCCACATTTTTTTTGCAAGCGGTTACACATCCGTGAATGGATGCAAGCCAGCTAGTCTGGTTCCCTGAGCTCAGGGAACAACACAAGATCCGGCCCAAGACCTTGACACAGTGCATCCTCATAAATCAGGTACACATTTTTGCCATATAGCCTCAATCCTGCAAAAACTACATTTTGCAAATAGGATTTTGGAGGATTTGGGAAGGTTAGCGTCAATGATGTTGCAATTTTGGTTCTACCTGCATTGGGCTGAAGGTATTCTTTTGTCTTGTTCACCAAATCATCCACTGTGTGACCTGTCACGTCAATTTTCTAATGAAATAAAAAATACATTACCCAAAGATAGACAATGAGAAGAATTCAATAAGCATAAATAATCTCAAGCAATATTTACTAATACTAAATGTGTTAAAACTTTTTTCGCTATGGCAGGAGAGATTCATACCCTGGACTCCGTTGCGTGTACACAACAGAGTCCAACCTGGGCTAGGACTAGGGTAGCCCCATAAATGTGGCCTATTTACTGGACTGCCTCCGTAAACATAGGCCACACATCCACATGTACAAAAAAGTGTCGACTTTGCCAAATTTTGATTTTCACATTTAGGCTTACTTTGTAGATTTTTTTTTGCTTTAGAAGCATTCTCACCCTCTATATAGGCTAATCAGAAAGTGCTGCCTTTTTCAACTGTCCATTTTTCGCGAAATTTCCAGATACATTGCACACGTTTGCGTATCAAAATTTCAACATGAAATTTCACAAAAATTAAAACATCTGAAAAAGGCAGCACTTTCTGATTAGCCTATATAGAGGGTGAGAATGGATGTGTGGCCTATGTTTACGGAGGCAGTCCAGTAAATAGGCCACATTTTGGGGCTAGGACTAGGCTAAGTTACACTTACAGCAGACAGGGCTCTGGAGTGCTCTGAAACGTGCAAAACAAAACGGGCAAAGAAAATGTCCTCAGTATTTCACTAACCAAGTTTGGAGACTCAATTCAATTTTTAAAGGAGATTTTTCTTCAATGTTTTGCACATGAGAGGGAAGTCAAGTGATTTCAAAATGAGACTAAATACTAGACTGGTACATGTCCAACCATCATGACCATATGGTCCAACTATTTGAAAAGACTGACCTCTTCATTCAGTGTCAATAGTCTGGTGGCTTGACTACGGAGAAATGTGTAGTAAATTGAGACTAGTTCCCGCTTCATGCCACATGTTTCTTTAATTCTTTTGGCACAGTTGATTGATGCAGTACTGAAGCTGTGTTGGACTGGTTGTTTCAGGTGCCAGTCTTTTTTCTTGCTTTGCATGTTTTCAATACCATAAGTTTTGGGACTCTCATACACAGTATTGAGAGTCCCAAATTTTCTGACTACACTCACAGTAGTCCGAGTAAATTGGACCATGCTTGGACCCAACTTATCGTCTTTTTAACATTCAGATTTCACCCTCAAAATGGCCTCCCAATTACTAGATAGGCCACCTGAGGTACAAATAGACATCGATGATTAAGATGGTTGTACTGAAGTTTATTTACGATCCGGAAGAAAAGTGAAATTTCCCGTTCAATTCTGAGAGCTCCCCTTGCGATCATGAACACGTTAAATTTCCGACTCGTGTCAATGTTTGAACGACGTGATGTAGTCTTCATGCCCAGCGTACAATCAATGGTCCCCATATCCCGAGTGCGATTCCGTTACCAAGCGCGAAGCATCGATTATAAAATTGAGTAGACTGGATCTCGCTTGTGAACACAAGTGGATTTCAAACGGTTAAAGACAATCGGGAACTAGCTTGAACTGGTTGTAAGCTGTCCTAGTTCCCGACTCTCTATTATCGTTCGAAATGTACTTGTGTTTACAAACGAGATCCAGTCTACTCATTATCATAATCGATACATTGCACTCGGTAACGGAATCGCACTCGGGATATGGGGACCATTGAATGTACAATGTACGCTGGGCATGAAGACCACATCGCATCGTTCAAACATTAACACGAGTCGGAAATTGAACGTGTTCACGATCGCAAGGGGAGCTCTCGGGATTGAATGGGAAATTTCACTTTTCATCCAGATCATAAGTAAACTTCAGTACAACCATCTTAATTATTGATGTCTACTTGAACCTCAGGTGGCGTATCTAGTAATTTGGAGGCCGTTTTGAGGGTGAAATCTGATGTTTTTGTTGGGCAATGTTGGGTTTTTGGGTCAAAAGACAAAATTGTGTTGCTCGGCATATACAGGGATTACCTTGGACCCCACTATCGCCAGACCATGTCCGAATGTTAAAAAGGCGATAAGTTGGGTCCAACTTAGCCCCATAAATGTGGCCAATTTACTGGACTACCTCCGTAAATAAAGGCCACACTTCCACCATGTACCAAAACATGTCAAACTTTGTCAATTTTGATTTGCACATTTAAGCTTAATTTGTAGTTTATTTTTGCTTTAGAAGCCTACTCACCCTCTTTATAGCCTAATCAGAAAGTGCTGCCTTTTTCAGATGTCTCTTTTGCGTGAAATTTCCAGATTCGTTTGCACACGTTCGCGTATCAAAATTTCAACATGAAATTTCACGAAACGCAGTGGCTATTGTTACGGCAGCCGTAACGCATTTCCCATTTTCTATCGTTACGGTAGACTGCAACCTGGCAACTTTTATAAAAAAACATGACAAGAAAATATAAAATTAGAAGGAAAAAAGTGAATTTGAACTTTATGAAATTCGGACTTTATTTCCCTTTAAAAAAAAATCCTCCAAAGCCTCAGGTTAGAAAAGGAAAAAAATTCGAGTGCAAAACTGAGATTCGAACCCGCAACCTCGCGGTGCAAAATCCTACCCTCTATCGGCTGAGCTGGCGCACTGCTCGATAAAACGTGGAGAAACAAATAATTTTATACCCGCGTGCGTATCAAAAAAAATATCGTAGAGGGCGCTAAACAACGAGTGCCGTAACGATAGCCACTTCGTTCACGAAAATTAGACATCTGAAAAAGGCAGCACAAACATGACAAAAGGGGTGAGCATGGTGAGTAACTTCTAAACCAAAAATAAAGTACAAACTAGGCCTAAATGTGAATATCAAAATTTGACAAAGTTCAACATGTTTTTGTACATGATGGACATGGTGGAAGTGTGGCCTTTATTTGCGGAGGTAGTCCAGCAAATTGGCCACATTTATGCCGGCTAGGGTCCAACTCCAAGTTAGGCTACGGTCCGCGGACTACACTTGAACCTTCAAACACCATGACCATGATTTTGAACACCCGAATCCCACCCGACATAATTTGCTGACCTATCTCGAACACTCCATCTAGAAAGAGCATCATCACGATAACCCCAGTCCAACCGAGGGATTCCTTCTGCCGAAATCGCTTCATTCTCCACAGCTGCAGCTATTTCCTTATCGAATATCACCTTCACTTTTATTTTCAGTTCCTTCCACTTTGTCATGTTTGTGAACAACAATTTTGCTCCATCTGGCATGTCTGGTTGTTGTGTATTTATTTTGGCCACGCAGCGTGGCGCCACCTATTGTCCAATAGTGTCCATGATCGTCGGGTTTGAACAGCGCCCCCATTGGACGATTTTTTTTTAAATATAAAATGTAATCTCAATGCCAAAACTGATCTGATTGTATGCGTACAGTCACCATTGGAGCGCCCTGGATATGCAGGGACAGGATAGGATGCGCATAGTTCACCGAAGTTCATGTTGTTTTGTCCTGGTGGATTCATTCCCATGCATTGTGTATTTCCTCAAAGTCCCTGTCAAAGCGGTCATATTACGCCTAACCACTGATTTCCTACTAAAACTTGTTTTTGCAAACAATCCTGACTCTGTATTGTAGAAAAGATGCAAGTGTACAGTACAATATTTGTCTGGGGTTGGTTGTGTGGTTGTGTGTGTGTGGAGGGGGGGGGGGGGCTGAACCTCATTTGGCGCTATGGGGGCGCTCCCATCCCGGCACCCCTTCTCTCTATAGATTTCATGAATCAATCGAGGGAAGGCCGGATGAGAAGCATCGATTTAAAACCAGTCGTCTTCTCTCGACTTCTGATTTAGTTATTCCAACTACTGATTTTGCTGCCGTGACCCCACCCCTCCCCGTCAGCCAGCCTTGTTAAATAAAAAGTCATAACTCAACATTAGACCTTAGACAATAACTAGACAATAGCTGGACAATTTAGTGTGCTAGTTCTATGTTGGTTTGTTCTAAAATGAAGCCCATTTTAACAATGTGTGTAATCTTAACTGCCCATTACACATAATTGATTTTCATGTACTGAATCAATTTGATGGTGACTACATACAAAACAAAAAACACACGGAATATATACTTCTACTACCCTGAGACTCAAACCATAGAGTTATTCGTACAGCGCAAACTGATCAGCAAGTAAATCACGGCCGGTGTACGTCATTATTCTATCCACCAATCACAGTTACTCGGTGACTAGCGGTGACCACAAGTGCCGGGATGTAGTTTTGCGTGTCAATCACAAATCACGTGTTTTGGATTTGTCACCGACATCGATACAGTATCAACCAATAGGATGTGGCTATTTCAGTGTCGGTGACACAAGTTTGTATGGGTGACTTTAATAGCCTCAACGATATTAACTGACTTTCGTCTTATTAATATGAAGCGAGTCGGTGATGTGTGATTGACAGTCCCTCAGTCACTTCTCAGGAAATCGATTCCAAGATTTAAGGCAGATGCGGGCCGCTTCTCCCCTCATAGCTCGTCACCTAGCTCCTTCGGACGACAACCAGAGAGAGAACTGATTGCAAGAACAAGATTGTGCTCGGTGAGTGTTTGAAACAATTATGTTTTTCCCCCGAAACAATGTGCCTTCTTGCACGTAGTTTGAATCAACGTGGGATTGAAATTCCGAAGATTATTGCTGACACTGTTTCCAAACAGCGAGCGTGGTAGTAGGCTTGAGCCTCGCTTCTCTGTAAGCTTGTGATGTGTAGTTGCTTGAGGAGTGAGGGCTGAACAACAAAATGTTTATGAACAAATTAAATTGGAATTGAAACTGATCTTGCGTGACTATGATACCGATGCTGTTGCACGATAACTAACAGCCAAACCAGCGCAGTCCGAACCGCCACAATTAGTGATCGTCATTTACAAACAAACATTGTTGGATAAAAGTGTGACTAGTCGGATAAACACTCTATAGCCTCACAGTAATAGGACGCAAATACTAACAGACCGGATGATCATGCACTTAGTTTTATTCAAGTTCAAATTGTTTTATCTAGCTGGGTTCATTTGTAGAAATCATGCATAGAACTGATGTTTGTACGAATTACTCAGTCCTTCTGCTCTGCTGTTCGCCTTAAAATTTGAAGCAAAAAGCTCTCGGACGAATTCAGTCATGTTTGCATGTAGAGTTCCACTCAGCATGCAACTGAGATTCTGTTGAATATTTTGGGACAAAGCAATATTGGCATTTGGCTTAATATTTCGAATGTTTTTGGTTGCGTTATTGGTACAGATTTTCACAAATCCCAAATGTTTAGAGTCACGTTTCAGTTGACAACCAGATGGTGGCTTACTAGAGCCAAACCGGTGCGCTGATTTCCTATCCGGAAAATTGAAATCTTTATGTAACGACTGTAACTTGACTGCAGAAGTCCAGCTGTAATGTTTGCGCCTCTACTTCCTTGGCATGAGATCAATTTCCCTCACTAATGCAGAAACTGTATGCTCATTGTGATTCCTATAACCACAAGTTCAAGCAACCTTGAACCAGTTAGAGGAACATAGGATCAATTGCTCACAATCTTAAGTATGATGCAGTACAACTAACTTTTTGAACTTTAAGCTTAGTTGATGCTATACATTTGACAAAAACAGATAAATTAAAGGGATTATTTTTTTTAGTTCTTGTCACTTGATTTCGTTGCTACAATCCCGACCAAAATGGTTGGGACACTTCCTGAGCCTGCCACGGTCACCCACTCCCGCTCCCCCGGTCAATGTTGTTCTCTCCAACTGATGGAGCACACACCGCGCAATGAGCGACAACACTGAACGGGGGCCGGGGAGTTGGGAGATTTGGCCAGGATTGTAGCACACGTTCATAGTCTGCCCACTGGCACTATGTCGAAAACATCTTCATTTTTTTCAGATGATATATCAGGCTGAACAATTCACAGTGTTTATGTGATACCGGTCTCTTCACTTTGAGCATCGCAAAGTTTCTGTCATTAAATCGGTATAGGTACTTTTTTCCCGGCAATTATATAATTTATTTGTGTGATTACTTCGTTTGATTCGAAAATAGCAAAGCCTTCCAAAAGAGACATGAATGTTCCTCGCGCTTAAGTCCAGACAGGACCGTTGGAGAACGCATTTCTGTTTGAAATGAATAATCAAACCAAATTAAATTTCACTCGACAGAGGCTTTTTTTGGAGGGGGGCATTTAGAACTTTTGAAATTCAGTTATGCCTCCCCACCATCCCCCAAGTTATCTCCTGGAGGATTTAATGACTCATATTTTTGTTGGTTTTTTTTTCAGCCAGCAATCCGCTCGAGTGTTGAGGAGTGCTTCCGCGATAGAATTCAAGAACTGTGCTTAGGTGAGTGTCTGTTTGATATTTTCTTCATTCAAGCATCGCAATAAAGCTGTAATATGGTGGGAAACTGTATCTTTTTCTATTCATTTACAAGCAAAAAGTTTTTGGTCACAGTTATAAACAGAAAACGTCATTCGAACAAAAGAAGTGTACAAATCTGCACTCACTGTACAACTGTGCCTCACATTTTGGCCAATCGCTGCTATGAACACAGTCCAGGCGCGGTTCTACGGGGGGGGGGCTAAAGCCCCCCCCCCCAAAAAAAATTGTCTAGCCCCCCAAAAAAACTTTTAAAAATAAATAAATGCACTAGCAAAATGTAAGAATTTGACGTACATGGGAACGGTCTCCCCCTAAATGAGAAGGGTGCATTGTACACTTTTAGTTAATATAGTGTGCCTGATTGTGGGATTTTATCAGCGCTCCCCGTTCGCTTGTACCCACCGCCCTGCAAACAGGGCGCTGGGAAGGGCAGATGAGCTTCACCGAATCTTGTGAAGGAAGTGGGGATGGCATTCTGGGTAATTTATCATGACCTTTGTATAAAGAATCCCAGCGTCCTGTTTGCAGGGCGGGGGTACGAGCGAACGCTCCCCAAAGAAAATACGACACGAGCCTCCCCCCCCCCCTCCCCCCACGTATTGATTTACAGAGGCCTAAGTGTCCGGAGAAAATAACCAGTCAACATTTCAGCACGTTTCCCTGGAAAAAAAAATCTGGATTCACACTTGCTAGCCCCCCTCCCCCCAAAAATATTGGCTCTAGAACCGCGCCTGGAACACACCTTTTTGAACCGTAGCCTTTTTGTTTGTGGTCTTTGAATCAACATGCGATTCAGTTTCAAATTCTCCCTATTATAACTAACTTCGTTCGATGACGTCACAATGCTGAATTGTCGCAAAGACGTTTGTGGTAATTCAAAGAATATTTATGGCTGCAGACCAGCAAATAAACTGCCATGGACCTCAGTGATAAATACCCCCACTTGTAAAGATCAGGACAAATACTCACAACTCTCCAAGGTGTTTGAGACACCCAATCAAATTACAGCTTATTTCATCATCTTTCATTGTCTGTTCAATTTTTGCGGTATAATCCGATGACCTTTTGGGATAAAAATTCCATCCAAAGATGATGACCCTGTAGTCCTGTAGCCAATCGCCCAAGGCACAATCTGCCACTTCACAAAACACTGAACACTCAGGTTTATTAGGACAACAGATATTGCTCAAACAGGGGCATATCCTGGAATTTTTTGCAGGGGAGGCTCCTAAAAAAATATGTATAGAAATGTTGTGACAGGCGAACGGGTAATATTTTGTGTGCATGTTTCACAGCGGGGGCTGGGGGGGGGGGGGGGGGGTTCGGCCCCCCTCCCCACCCTCTGGATCCGCGCCTGTCAAACTATTTTGTTAAATTTTGACCTGAAATGATTGTAATTTGATGTATGATGACGTCATGACGACGTCACTAAACTATCCACATCTTCACACTAAGGTCATGCTCATATCAGGTTTCGTCTTTCTGCAACTTCTTTTTGCATTTTAAATTCACCTAAATTTGACCTACCAGTAACCCCGGAAGGAAAGGTCAGACGACTTTACCTTCGAATATCAAAAATGCTTATCAATCTATAGTCAATCAGATTTCAAAGTGTGAACATGATTGTTCATTTTGTTTATGAGGTTTTGCAGTGAAATCGCTTGTAATTAGATACCTGATGACGTCATTATGACGTCAGAGTTAAAAAGGTATACCTCTGATTCAGTGTTGATGTTTGTTAAGGTTTGAAGTCTGTACTGTTCAGAAGAAAAGTCGCAGATAATTATTGTCAGAAAAGAAAGAAAGAAAGAAAGAAAGAAAGACATTTCTTAACATTTCCAAACAATGATCGGGTAGTACCCGATCACCCAAATATATCAGGGTTTTGTTGTTCGGAATGAGGAATTCCTGTCTGACATTATTTCCGCATCTACTTTCATTTCGCACGCTTCAAACTAAATTATTGTTCACATACTGACTGGTTTAGTTTTTGAAAAAGTTGAAATCTTGTCACTATAATGGATAGCACACTGTACATTCACGGAAAGTTGTATTGTCAAAACAAAGGCTATCAGTAGGACTTTTTCTAGTCATATCTGATTGCAGTTTTTTGAAGAGTTTAAAACATCAAGTTCCCTGCTGATTTCAGAATAGTTTCAACTGATTGTGATTAATGCTTCAACAAATTCACGCACTTTTAATACTTTAAATAAGTGTTTTTCTTTTGTTTAAAGAAGACATATTGCGAAAGCTCCATCCTTTATAAATAACCTCACCCATAAAATCAGTATGATCAACCACCCCTTATTTTCTTCCTCATTTTGCCATTTTAATTTTATCAATTTAATTTTAAAACACGGAAACTCTGGTGCAATGTACTCACATTGTTTCCGGCAATCACTGAAACTAATTCAGGATCAGCAATTATGGGGAAGTTGGTCACGGAAGAACGTTTATCAGGAAAGCCGGACATCAAAAACATGCTTGTCTTATTGTGTGTTATTGCTCAAGCAGTACCCTTTCAACTTTGCCATTTCGCTAGAGTTCACAGTGCGCTTTGATCATCAAGTTACATTCAATCATAGCGGGATGAACGAGTCATGAATATAGAGGGCGCAAATACAAACGGACCGGATCGTGATGATGCACACAGTTTTATACAAGTTCAAATTGCTTTATTTAACTGGATGAATTTGTAGAAATCATGTGTAGAGTTGGTGTTTCTACAAATTGCTCAGGCTTTTTGTTCGCCTGAAGAGATTGAAGCAAAAGCTCTCGGATGAATTCACTCATGTATTTGCATGTAGGGTTCCACTCAGCATGCCGCTGAGATTCTGTTGGATATTTGGACAAACAGCCATATCGATTTTTGGCTTATTTTTCGAATGTTTTTGGTGATTGGTACAGATTTTCACAAATCTGAAATATTTTGCGAGACAAGTTTCAGTTGACAAACAGATGGAGGCTTACTAGAGCGAAACCGGTGCGCTGATTTCCTATCCGGAAAATAAATCTTTATTTAACGACTGTAACTTGACTGCGCTAGTCCAGCTGTAGTGTTTGCGCCCCTACTTCCTTGGCATGAGATCGACTTCCCCCACAAATGCAGAAACTGTATGCTCATTGTGATTCCTATAACTACAAGTTCAAGCAACCTTGAACCAGTTAGAGGAACATATGATCAATTGCTCACAATCTTAAGTATGATGCAGCACAACTAACTTTTGAACTTTTAGCTTAGTTGATGCTATACATTTGACCAAAACAGATACATTAAAGGGATTATTTTTTGGTTCTTGTCACTGAATTTCGTTGCTAACACACGTTAATAGTCTGCCCACCGGCACACTATTTCGAAAATGTCTTCAGTTTTTAAGACGATATATCTTGTCTGATATAACACTATACATACACGAAATAAGTAACTGTCAAAAACAAAGCTGTTCAGACTCGACTGGTTTTGAATCAAATTTTGGATGCATTTTTTCAAGAGCTCATTACATCAAGTTCCCTGCTGTGATTCAGAATAGTTGAAATTGATCGGGATTCGCACTTATTCAAAATAATTCACGCACTTGTAATACTTCAGGTAAAAAATTACTGCGTTAACATTTTGGTTTAAAGAAAACAATTTTGCGAAAGTTCGACTCTTTACATTAAACAGTATATAGGTATGATCAACCACCCCCTTATTTTCTGCCTCGTTTTTTCCTGTTTAATTTATCATTTTAATTTTTAAACATGAAATCCTGATACGATGTACTCACATTGTATTCCGGCAATCACTCAAACTAATTCAGGATGAAGAGTTATGGGGAAGTTGGTCACGGAAGAACGTTCCTCAGGAAATCCGGACAACTCAAACATGCCTGTCTTATGATAACTTGTGTTATCAGTAAGGTGGATACATGTATTCTCAATACCCTTTGAACTTTGTTGTTAAACTGTGTCATTTCGCTAGAGTTCACAGTGCGCCATTCCGGTTTGATCATCAAACATTCAATCACTGCAGGATGAACGTGTCACTGAATAAAGAGGGCGCAAACACAAACGGACCGGATCCTGATGATGCTCACAGTTTTATTCAAGTTCAAATTGCTTTATCTAGTTGGATTCATTTGTAGCAATCATGTACAGCGTTGATGTCTGTGCACATTATTCGTCCCTTCTGTTCCCTGTCAAGGGCGGATCCAGAACACAATTTTTTGGGGGTAGCCCCCCAAAAAATTTGGTCCCCGGAGAGTGGGTCCAAAAATTGCGGCGTTGGCTTCACGGGGCCCGCTTAATCATGGGCCCCGAATTGTTTGTAATTCTAAATGCTCTGTGGCGATCTGAGGAAATTTCTGACCACTTTAACCATTTTTTGTTTCGAAAAGATGGTAGTGTACCCAGTGCCTGCCTTTATTGCGACGTCACTTAAAAACAAAATGTTTTTTTTTTGGCGGGGCGGGGGGGGGGGGCATGGTCCCCTCCCCCCCCCCCCCGGATCCGCCTTGTCCGCTGTTCGTCTTAAAATATGAAGCACAAGCTCTGTTTGCATGCAGGGTTCCACTCAGCATGCCACTTAGATTCCCTTGAATATTTTCTTGAAATGGCGATAGTAGTATTTGCTGAATACTTTTAAAGTGTTTGGTCAGTTGGTACACAGATAATAATAAAAAAATTATGGGACATTATTCGGTTAACAAACAGATGGTGGCTGATGCTAGTAGTCAAACCGGTGCGCTGATTTCCAATCCGGAACATAATTATTTTTTGTAACGACCGTACCTTGACTGCGGTGCCCACCTGATTTCCGCCGCTACTTCCTTGGTATGAGATCGATTGTCCTTGATAATGCAGAAAATGTATGTTCATTGTGATTCCTACAATTTCAAATGCAAGCAATTTAAAAAAGAAAACATAGGATTATTTGCTTTTGAATCTTTTTTTCGTGAGAAGCAACAAAATGGCTTAAAAACTTAAGAAGGTCGCAACTAACCTGTTGAAGTTTCAGCTCAGTGGATACTATCATTGAGAAAAAGCAGAGAAAACGTATGCACTATTTTGATGGATCTCGTTACTTGATTCCGTGCTTTATAACACCTTAACTATTTTTTTTAATTTTAAAAACACCTGCAAAGTTTTCAACCGATATATCAGGCAAAATACTTTCACCGGGGTATTTGATACCAGTCTAATCTTCACTCTCAGCATTGCAAGGTTTCTGTCATTAAATGTACTTTTCCGGGCAATTGCAAATGATCCTACGTGGCCTTAAATTCTTTTTGCATACAGATTTCTCGCAGAAAATCTGGGAATTTGTTTTGGTAGTTACTGCGTTTGATTCGAAAATATTAAATCCTTCAAAGAAGACATGAATATTGTTGCTCGTGCGTGGGTCTGTTCAGGGCCGTTGCATGCAGGACGCATTCCGCTTAAAAAGTATATTATCAATCCAGATCACATTTCGCCCGACAGAGATTTTGATCTGGGGTGTTTTACTTGTGAAATTCAGCTATGCCTCCCCCAACAGCCCCCAAGATATCTCCCATCGGATTTTCAATGACTCATTTTCGTTGGTATTATTTCCAGCTCGCAATCTGCTGAGTGTTGAGGATTCCCTTCGTGATAGAATTCAAGAACGTTACATCGAGGTGAGTGTCTGTTATTTGACATTTTCCTGACTCAATCATCAGAACAGAGCAGTGATTTTGGTGGGAGACTGTATTTTTTTTCTACATATTTATACACCTTTTGGTCAAATTTATAGCAGAAAACATTGCTCGAGTGATAGGGCCTATACAGGGTGAGTCAAAAAAGCGAACCCTAATGTCGGGACCATAATAGTGAAGTTCTGCATGTAGCCCTTTCAAAATCTAGGATATAAAAGCCCAATTCATAGGCTTTTGTTCAGTACAATAATCATTCAAATCACTCATGTACGTTTAGTACATGAGGTTAAGGAATTTTAAACACAACCACCGTTTTAAAGTTCTGTCCACGGATCACGAGAAAGTAAGTGTTCTTTCAGCAAAACGAAAACAAATCACATATGCGTGAATTGTTTTCGTTTTGCTGAAAGAACGCACACCTTTTTGTGATCCGGTTGTGTTTAAAATTGCGTAACTTCAAAAGTACATGAGTGAGTTGAATGATTCTTGTGCTAAAAAGAAAGCTTATAAATTGGGCTTTTATATCCTTGATTTTCAAAGTACTACATGCAGAACTTCAATAAAACAATAGTCCCGACATTTGGGTTTCGCTTTTATTTTTACTCACCCTGTAGTAGTGAGGAATTCCCTCCCCTAACTCGCACCGTAGAACTGTGCCTAACATTTTGGCCTGCAGTCTTTGCAAATTCCTCGTCAAATTCACCAGGGTGCCCCAAACTAATGGAAGACACACGCTCAAATTTCCTTTCACATTTTTATGGAAATATTACTTTGTCAAAAAAAAAAGAACTAAGATGGAAACAAATGTTTAGTTATTGTGTAATCAGATTCTTTGGCATTTATCTTCTTTTTGTATCCTTGTTCATCGTGTTCGCATTTTTTTAAATCAAAATTGTGTTTGCAACCATCGTCTTCATTCTTTCGTGATCGTTGATCACATTGTAATTCGTTTGTTTGTGATTGTTTATCACGTTAGGGAATCATCATAGCATAGGTTTTCCCGTCCAATTTTGCAAGTTGTTTATGCAATCAGACAGACTGTTCATTACATTTCAAAAAGTGGCAGTTAACGCATTCGATTTTATTTGAATATTTACACCCAGCAAAGAGTGTAGGCAACTTTTTTCTTTTGTTGGTTTTCGATTTTGCACTGAGTACAGGCGAATCTGTAAGAGGAAGTTTTCATTTTCAACGAATGTGCAATGGAATAAATCGCCAATCGTACTGGCCCCAAAAAATATATGATTTTTAATTTTTGCAACAATTAACAAACTGGTCACTTAATCGGCGAGTGTTCTAAATGTATTTCCTTCTATCACTTTGACACTTTACATTGATACAGTTCTGTTCTGCTTTTTTCATATTCCCTTCCCAGGCATTCCAATCTTTGAAATAGCTGTACATTCCTTAATGCAAACTTGTCAAAAGCCATGTCATTTTATACTCTGTTGTATCACTATAACACAATATCTTGCTCATGCAACTTCCAAATATCATAGAACCGTGTTGCTTTTGTAAACGTATGCATCAAAGTGAATTCCCGAGCGGGACTGAAATTTAAAGCACAAGAAATTCAATGCACAAGTCACGTAATTTGCTCCTTACTTTTCACGCGTGAATGAAGAATACACTGAAACATGTTGAGCTTTCGCTAAATTCAACCGGGTGTGAAAAGGTCTGCATGTTTTATGCGATTTTGAATAAAAATGTTTTATTATTATTATTAGCAAAGTATGAAATTGGACGGGAAACCCTATGATATTTCATAGTGAATGAAAAAGTTCATTTCTGCTTTAAAACTCATAGTGAACTGGAGTTAAAAGTTAATTTGCCTGGACAAGTGCAACAAAAGCTTAGAATGCCAACAGACTTTTGACCGAGTTACTAGTGTCTCAAAAATAGATACATGCCTTCACAAATATTAATTTGAAAAAAAAATCGTTTCAATAATAACGTGTAAACAAATTGAAAGCTTATTGACGAATCAGTCAATTCGAGAGAAATTGAACAATGCGTCATTAAAACAGGTTGTTTTTCTTGACGAATTCGGCCGAGAAAACCTTCTATTTTAATTACTTGACCCTAATAACTTGGTGAGTATTCTGTTTTTGAGTGGCAATGTATCCCAATGAGAAAAAAATCTCACTCATTTATCTTAATTGATAATAAATAGTATTAAAATGTAAACTTAACCAGTATTCGTTTGTATGTTTTTTTTTTCAGCCTACACTGAATTCCTTGTGATCTCTTCTTGGACCTGATCTTCAAGAACGAACCATCGAGGTGGGTGTGGTGAGGTTTAATTAATGATTCTATCAGGACCGGGAAAGGGGCAAGATGTAATCCGTCCCCCCCCCCCCAAAAAAAATACTACAGCTCCGGAACGCTTCGCCCTATCGGAATGCATTTTGGTGACCTTTCTTAACTCTTATTGGCGGGCGAAATGAAAAAAATCGATTCGATGGGTTGCCATGAAAAATCGATTCGATGGGTTGCCATGAAAAATGTTAGCCCCTTGATCCCTCATACCCACTGTTATATAACAAAGAAAACATTCTTCGAACAATGATTCCTCCAATCTCATTTTTTTTGGGTGTTTTTTTCCTTCAAATCTGACGGCGGATTGTCACGAATTTTAGATTAGTTCTCCTGTTTATCAAACCTCAATATTTTTCTCCTCTTCCCGTTTTTAAAAAGTATTTTGTTGAAGAAAAATCTCACCTGATTTGTTTCAGTTTAATCATTGTTATTCTGTACAGAATGAAGATCTTCGTGGCAACCGTTCTTTCAATCGCCCTCCTTCTGGGTAACTCCGTCAACCTCCGAGCGTCCGTTACTGGGCCGGTTGCCTCGGACGGTGATGGTCCTGCGTCTCAGGCGTGTCCGATGTGCTGCCAGGGGTCGGCTGCAATTCCCGGCATACCAGGTCTGCCTGGGTCCTTAGGTCAACCAGGGTCAAAGGGCGAGCCGGGTCAAAAGGGTGATATTGGACAGATTGGACCTATGGGTGAGCGTGGAGCAGCTGGGCCTCAAGGGGACGAAGGCATAGGCCAGCCCGGAAAAATTGGTCCAAGAGGAGTCCCAGGTGTTGTAGGGCCAACGGGGGAAACTGGTGTCAAAGGTCAAAAGGGTGAGCCAGGGGAGGCACCAGACGACTCCAACCAGCGGGTAGCATTCACCGTGGTGAGGACGAGCAGCTCGGATGCCTCTACGAGTCTCGACACCCGTTTGCCCTTCCAGGCGACCGAGACGCTTCTGCCGGGTACCAGCTTCGATCTCGAGACCGGCGCGTTCACGTGTGGTGTGCCGGGCACCTACGTGTTCATGTTTTCTGTGTGCAAATATCATTCCAGCAGCGACCTGTACGTTCGTCTCCGGAAGAACGGCGGCGCGGTTGTCTCTGGCTATAGCAATGATTCAAGTCACTATGAGCAGGTGTCTGGGAGCGCGGTGGTGGTTCTGCAGCGTGGAGATACGATGTATCTCACAATGTACGGTAGGGCGCATAGTAATTCCTGGCACTACACCTCATTCAGTGGCTTCCTCCTTTACCCCGAATAAACACAACAAACACAACATACAAAGATACACGAGCATTGTGTTGCTGATTTTTTTAATCGCTTTCCATTTTGCAGAAACAATAACCAATGAATTAAAAGAAATAATGTTCAATGACAATGTCACAAAATATTATTATTAATGGTTTTGCATTGCGCATGTGCCGATCTGTATACAAAAATGGATTCACCATTTTTTTAAAATTCTTGCAAAACAAAATATTTAGCCTTATGCATGAGTATTGAGATATAGTGAAAAGTATGCGTTAAGTTTTTTGACGATATTTTTTTGTACCCATTGTAGGCCTATCGAGAAGTATTTTGATGGAATATTTTTTCAAAGCAAGCTGGGTCATTTTTTTTTTAGAAACAAAAGGTTTGCAATAAAGCAGTGCCACCATGTATCGAGACAGGTTAACGACTAAAAAAAAAATGTGTTTATGGCGTTATCTCGACCAACCTGGATTTTTAAGGCCATGTTTCTGACCGCCATTTTTTTCTATTGCCACACTTGGTCAACATATAAAATAACGTGTTTTTTTTCCCCCGAAAACAAATGCAACTAATTTGTAGTATTGGGTATTTAAAACAGATTAATTAAACACAATAACTGTATCCTAAAGCAAACAAAGTTTAAAAAACATAGACAAACAAATAAAATATTTTGCTACCTACCTGGATAATTTTAGGGCGTTTACTGTAACATGTTATTTTCTTCGCCTTATGTTCCCTGTATGCCCAGCACAGATAATGTCAATTAAATCAATCCCATGCATGTATCAATTTTTATTTCATGTCACGAAAAAAGTCTCGAGTGATTGAATCTGATTTTCTTATAGACTTTAAGCTTGGCATTTGGATTAACAATTGTTTGAAATATTCTAATGCTATTCACAGCAATTAGAATACACTGGTTTTTATTAAATGATTGCATTATTTTAAACGTTATAATATGTGAGAATTATGTAGAAGTAACAATTGACTTGCTATGAAAACAGTATGCATAAAACCTCATTCTGAGGATTACCAAAAGCACCACCATTGTTGATAAATACTCTCTTTTTTCGCTTGGCTTCGTTATGAAAAAAAACAATGATTTTAATTACTCTCAGTTGAAACAGAAACGTGCCCATAGTAATGAAAAAAGTGGAGTTGGCTGTTGTTTTTTAAAGCCCGTAAAGTACGACAAGTGTTTCTTGATTAAAAGACTCCAAATTATTTGAAGACTTTCAGTGTTCTTAATCAGCATTAATTGATTGCATTCAAGAAACTCACTTTGAAACATCAGTGAAAGTGTGAGCCCGTTAGATGGTAAAGAAACAATCTTAACGAAATCAATCAAAACAAAGTACGAATTCCATTCAAGTGAGAAGGGTCTTTCAACTGGTTGGAACTGTCCTTTGTCACTTTATCATTTCAAGTGAATTTCTTTGTATTGACTTTTATTTGGATGCCATATTTGGCATCCCTGCTGACAGCATATCCTTGGATAATGTCTCCAGTCAGCACATGTACATGTAAGCTGAACAAGTACGCTTCCTGGGAATAGGTAGACTCCTGCAAGAAATCAAAGAAAAGGTTATAATGGACCCTTCCTGCATGTCAATCAACAGTGCACATTGGCCAATCAGATCAGCACTTTTAATCAGGTGACCACAGTAGCTCAGTCAGACTGGGTCACAAGCACTGTTAGATCTATTGCTCACCCCGCCCCCATTTTTTGCACCAGCGGTTAACACCCCCCCCCCCCCTGAGTATTCTGTAAAGAGTGCCCTTTTTACACAAGTAACTTTTAGTTTTTACACAAGTGTCCTTAGTTTTGTTTAAAAAGTTTCTTGTTTCGCCAGCGGCTTTTAAAGAATTTTTGGTATTTCGTGTAAACGTCAGCAATTGTGCTGGCATGAAAAGCGCCACCCATTGACCTACCGCCGTTTGCGAGTTAACCACGCCCCTTAGACAACTCTATAAGCCATTTCGCGGATACCGCCATCTTTGAATTATTTTTTTCGAGGGGGGGGGGGGCATTACAATGAAAATACGTCTCATCATGCAACAGTAGCTGAGATTGATGGGATGTCTTTTCATTGTAATGCCCCCCCCCCCCCATTTCAAAGATGGCGGTATCCGCGAAACGGCTGCGTTGACGCAATTCCACCGTGATAGGTTAATTGTCCGATAGTGGCCATTATCGCCGGTTTGTACTTACATGACAATGAGCTGAGCCTCCTGGGAATGTTGGAGAAGCAATTCACGGATCCGCATCTGTCTGTTGGTCTGAAAGAAAAAAAAAAAGATTTCAGGCGAAAAAATGTCGTGATTTATTGATGTTTACTAAAGTCGTGTTCCATGCACTTGGCAAATCAAATGAACTGAGAGTAGTACGGAAAATGGATTGAAAGTGATCAATCTCATTATTGAAAATCAGCCTCCAGAATGTCAAAGGTTGGACCCAATTAACAGATGTTGCAAGACTGGACTTAAAATCACACAAACCAGGGACTAAGCGTAAAGTGGACACTGGGAAAGCTTGAAGTGTATTGTCTCCATGCATGGACAAAAGAGGGCGCTTTATAGTCAAACAAGCAGAAGCCGGAATGAGGGACACTTCACTGGTTCACTCATGCTGGTTATCGTGTATTTGGAACCATCATTTATAAGCCACGATGGCGCCCAAATGGCCCTCGTTTATAGTTTTCTCTGTGGAGGGGGGGGGGGGGGTGCTTGAGCGCAAGAAGGAGATTCTACCTTCTCGTTGAGCGTAGTGACTTCCTCCTTGCTGATCTTCCAAGGAAACTTCTCCGTGGTCTCCCCTGCTTCCTCATCCAGCATCCAGGGTTTGGACAGCTCCTTGAACCGTCTCAGGCTCTCAGTCCTTGGGCTTCTTGTTCAGGTCCGGGATGACCTCCACGTCCAAGCAGTTGATGCGGAACTTGCTAAGCATGTTGGCCATGTTCATCTTCTCCCTGTCCATTTGCTCCTTCTTGCAGTGGCGGCAAAGACGTGCAGCCTGCATTTCTCCCAGTTGGATTTCAAGGAGATGAGGTGAGGGATGAGTAGGGTCAAGCCTGGGGGTGGTGGGAGGTGGGGGCGGAGGTTGGGGGGGGGGGGGGGTTCACAAACAAAAATTATACAGAGCATTATTTCCCTTTGACATAAAGCATGTGTTTCCTTCGACATGCAGCCATCCAGAGAGATCTCTGAAAGGCTCCCTGAAATGAATAGGACACTGAAACAAAATAATAAAGCCAACCAAGAACAAAAAGTGTGGTGTTTTCTATTAGGCCAAAAAAAAAAGTCGGTCTCTGGTCGGCGCGCGCGTCGATTTTAATCATGAGCGTCAATCTTTTTTTTCCAAAATGTTTCGCGGTAGCTCCGACAGCGCCCTCTATTGCCGCATCTCCTCAATTTTTTTTAACAAAGAGCACCAAGGAATGGGAAATTGCTAGAGAGCACCATCAAGAGCACCAAGGCAAATTATGGAGGACACCAATGTACATGAGGACACCAAAAAAGCAAAATAGTACCCCACCTTGGGCCAAGTTCGCGCAAGGACTATAGTTGACCAATGGTTAACTAACGTTTGCCCGAACTCTGTCTAGTCGACGGTGATTGACTACGCTAGTCGACTATTTGGAACCAGCCTACTGGGGTTGGTTGCTTCGCTGGTAACCAATAGCCGTGCGTATTCATAACGCCAGCAGAGAGCCAGGATCCAGAAGTTTTGCGATGACATTTTGACCAGCATTTGAATAGAGACGTTCGCACGTTGCTATCAGTGCGCAGGCGTAAGGTGCGTCACAAATCAACCACTAGTCGACTAATGGTCCTTGCCCGAACTTGGCCTTGTCTGTACAATCCAAGCTTGAAAAAAAAAAAGCAAAAAAAAAAAAAGCCACGTCCCCGCGTCAATTCCGGAACTTTGGTCTGACCAGAGACCAAATATTTTTTTTTGGTCTACATATAAGAAACAACTGTGTGGTAGGGTAGGTAAAAATCTGTTTTGGGGGGGGGGGGGTTGACATTTCTATAGCCTGAAAATATAAGGTGGGATGATTGTCATTAAAATTTACTTTTTTTCTCTATTTTGCATGCATTAGTTAACATGTGAATCATTCTGCACTTCTGACCAACTTACACAAAAATAAAAATAAAGTTTATAGTTTTCACTGTGGTGGGGGGGGGGGGGTGCTTGAGCGCAAGGAGGAGATTCTACCTTCTCTTTGAGCGTGGTGACTTCTTCCTTGCTGATCTTCCAAGGAAACTTCTCCGTGGTCTCCAGGCTGCTTCCTCATCCAGCATCCAGGGTTTGGAGAGCTCCTTGATGATTGTGCTGGTCTTGATCTTACCCAACCCACCAATCTAGACGGAAACCAATCAGGAAGGAAAATTTGAATGCATTTGCTCTAAATAAATTGTGTCCAGGTCTTGGAAAAGACCAACGTTAGTGCTGCAAAAAGCGAAAAACCTGGACAAATCTGGTTTAATGATCTTGTTATACATTTTGCAACTTGACTCAATTCTTTAAAGACCTGCTTGCATTTTACTCAAACTGTTCATCAAAATTCATTCCGCAAAGTCTGTGAGTACACATTTCGGTACTCAAAATACTCATCGAAATATTCTGCTCACCCTGTATGTTGAAATCACAAAAAACTAGGTACTACGCGTTAAGTTACGGAAGACAGATAGTGCCACTCAATGAGTGTGAATATATTCCTTTGGTGCGTGTGGGAATATTTTTTTTGTACAGCGGCCGCCACTTATTATGTGGCGGCCGCGAAATAAGTCATCATAATAAGTGGCAGCCGCTGTACAAAAAAAATATTTTCACACGAACAAAAAAAAATATATTCACACTTTTTTATGTGGCGGCCGCCAGATAATAAGTGGCAGCCGCCACATAAAAAAGTGTGAATATATTTTTTTTTGTACAGCGGCTGCAACTTATTATGGCGACTTATGTGGCGGCCGCCACTTATTATCTGACGGCCGTCAGATAATATGTGGCGGCCGCTGTACAAAAAAAAAATATTTTCACACGCACCAAAAAAAATATATTCACACTCATTGAGTGGCACTATCCATCTTCCGTATAAAGTGGGTACTGGGAAGAGCTCTAAGTGTATTGTCTCCATGCATGGGCAAAAGAGGGCGCTTTATAGTCAAACAAGCAGAAGCCGGAATGAGGGACACTTCACTGGTTCACTCATGCTGGTTATCGTGTATTTGGTACCAGCATTTATAAGCCATGATGGCACCCAAATGGCCCTCGTTTATAGTTTTCTCTGTGGAGGGGGGGGGGGGGGTGCTTGAGCGCAAGGAGGAGATTCTACCTTCTCGTTGAGCGTAGTGACTTCTTCCTTGCTGATCTTCCAAGGAAACTTCTCCGTGGTTTCCCCTGCTTCCTCATCCAGCATCCAGGGTTTGGACAGCTCCTTGAACCGTCTCAGGCTCTCAGTCCTTTGGCTTCTTGTTCAGGTCCGGGATGACCTCCATGTCCGAGCAGTTGACGCGGAACTTGCTGAGCATGTTGGCCATGTTCATCTTTTCCCTGTCCATTTGCTCCTTCTTGCCCGTGGTGGCAAAGACGCGCAGCTTGCATTTCTACCAATTGGATTTCATGGAGATGAGGTGAGGGATGAGTAGGGTCACGCCTGGGGGGGGGGGGGAGAGGTTGGGGGGGGGGGGCGGAGGTGGGGGGGATCACAAATAAAAATTATGCAGGGCATTATTTCTCTTTGACATAAAGCATGTGTTTCCTTAGACATGCAGCCATCCAGAATAACCTGAGAGATCTCTCAAAGGCTCCGTGAAATGAATTGGACACTGAAACATAAATTAAAATAATAAGGCCAACCAAGAACAAAAAGTGTGGTCTTTTCTATTGCATATAAAAAAAACAACTGTGTGGTATGGTAGGTAAAAATCTGTTTTGGGATATTAGACTTTTCTATAGCCTAAAAATATAGGGTGGAATGATAGTCATTGAAATTTACTTTTTTTCTCTATTTTGCATGCATTAGTTAACATGTGAATCATTCTGCACTACTGACCAACTTACACAAAAATAAATATAAAGTTTATAGTTTTCACTGAGGAGGGGGGGGGGTGCTTGAGCGGGGGGGCGGTGCTTGAGCGCAAGGAGGAGATTCTACCTTCTCTTTGAGCATGGTGACTTCTTCCTTGCTGATCTTCCAAGGAAACTTCTCCGTGGTCTCCAGGCTGCTTCCTCATCCAGCATCCAGGGTTTGGAGAGCTCCTTGATGATTGTGTTGGTCTTGATCTTACCCAACCAACAGCACAGAACTCCATCTTGGGCAAAATCTTGTCCTTGTACCAGCCTTCAGAAAAAGAAAAAAAAACAGTCAATTGTTATTTAATGATCGTTAACTTGGTTATCGTTAAGATCGGAGTAAACCTGAAGTTAACACAACCTAGATATACCTCACGGTATACCAAACGTTAAATCTGACACCGTGGCAGCAAGGAGATTTCCACCTTTCTATGAATATGCCTTTGAATGAGCATGGCGACTATTAATAAAAGATATAGACATATATCATACTCGGCAATAGGGATAGTCAGTGGAAAGAACTTGGGACAGGTGTGTACAAAGTTACGCGCAAGACTCAGACTTGTTTTAAGCGAATTACTGAGAAGACGACCATAATTATTGGTAATGAGGATACTTTTATTATGGAGTAGATTAACCATCATGGTTAGGGGGATATTTTTTAGAAGGGAATTATGGAGGATACTAACCATCTTGGCTAGGGGGATATTTTCTTAGAAGGGAACTATGGAGGAGACTAAACCATGCTTGGCTCGGAGGGTGCTTTTTTTTGAAGGAAATTATGGAGGAAACTAACCATATTGGCTTGGAGGATATTTTTTTAGGAGGGAATTACCGAGGGGACTAACCATCTTGCTTAGGAGGATATTTTTTAAAAGGGAATAATGGAATAGACTAACCATCGTGGCTAGGAGGATATTTTTTTTAGAAGGGAATTACAGAGGAGACTAACCATCTTGGCTAGGAGAATATTTTTTAGAAGGGAATTATGGAGGAGAGGAACCATCATGGTTAGGAGGATATTTGTTTTAGAAGGGATTTATGGAGAAGACTAACCATCTTGGCTAAAAGGACATTTTTAGAGGGAATTTATGGAAGAGACTAACTATCTTGGCTAGGAGGATATTTTTTCAATAGGGAATTATGAAGAAGACCAAAGATTTTAGGTGGAAAATGGACTGGAATATTGATGTTTAATATGTCGAGTTCCACTTGGCAAAGAAAATGAACTAATTATGAGTTGTTCAATTTGCACTGAAAGTGATCAATACTAATATTTGAAAAATAACCCACCAGAATGTCAAAGGTTTGACACAATTAACAGATGTTGCAAGACTGGACTTAAAATCACACAAACCAGGGACTAAGCGTAAAGTGGATACTGGGAAAGCTTTAAGTGTATTGTCTCCATGCATGGACAAAAGAGGGCGCTTCATCAAACAAGCAGAAGCCGGAATGAGGGACACTTCACTGGTTCACTCATGCTGGTTATTGTGTATTTGGTACCAGCATTTATAAGCCACGATGGGCCCAAATGGCCCTCGTTTATAGTTTTCTCTGTGGAGGGGGGGGGGGGGGGGGTGCTTGAGCGCAAGAAGGAGATTCTACCTTCTCTTTGAGCGTAGTGACTTCCTCCTTGCTGATCTTCCAAGGAAACTTCTCCGTGGTCTCCCCTGCTTCCTCATCCAGCATCCAGGGTTTGGACAGCTCCTTGAACCGTCTCAGGCTCTCAGTCCTTGGGCTTCTTGTTCAGGTCCGGGATGACCTCCACATCCGAGCAGTTGATGCGGAACTTGCTGAGCATGTTGGCCATGTTCATCTTCGCCCTGTCCATTTGCTCCTTCTTGTCCGTGGTGGCAAAGACGCGCAGCTTGCATTTCCCCAGTTGGATTTCAAGGAGATGAGGTGAGGGATGAGTGGGTCGAGCCTGGGCAGGGGGGGGGGGGGGGGGGGGGGTTCACAAACAAAAATTATTTGAAACATTTATTAAAATAATAAGGCCAACCAAGAACAAAAAGTGTGGTGTTTTCTATTACATATAAAAAAACAACTGTGTGGTAGGGTAGGTAAAAATCTGTTTTGGGGATTAGACATTTCTATAGCCTACAAATATAGGGTGGGATGATAGTCATTGAAATTTACTTTTTTTTTCTCTATTTTGCATGCATTAGTTAACATGTGAATCATTCTGTACTACTGACCAACTTGCACAAAAAGAAATATAAAGTTTATAGTGTTCACTGTGGGGGGGGGGGGTGCTTGAGCGCAAGGAGGAGATTCTACCTTCTCTTTGAGCGTGGTGACTTCTTCCTTGCTGATCTTCCAAGGAAACTTCTCCGTGGTCTCCAGGCTGCTTCCTCATCCAGCATCCAGGGTTTGGAGAGCTCCTTGATGATTGTGTTGGTCTTGATCTTACCCAACCCACCAATCTAGACAGAAACCAATCAGGAAGGAAAATGTGAATGCATTTGCTCTAAAGAAATTGTGGCCAGGTCTTGGAAAAGACTAACGTTAGCACTGCAAAAAGCGAAAAACCTGGACACATCTGGTTTAATGATCTTGTTATATATTATGCAACTTTGACTTAATTTTTTAAAGACCTGCTTGCATTTTACTCAAACTGTTCATCAAAATTCATTCCGCAAAGTCTTCTTCAAGTACTCAACTTTGAGTACACATTTCGGTACTCAAAATACGGTACTCGAACGACAGTGCCTATTGTCCTCCAACGCCGGTTTGTGCACTAAGTCTCTGGGAAAGGTTTAGATCAGGGAACAAAGGAAACACAAAGCCAATTAATCCTCGGAAGCATAGCAGAAAACGACAGTGTGCGCTTTATGGTAAGTGTGTACAGTGTTCGTATATTTTAAATGCAATTTTTGTTTTTCTTTTAATGCAAACAAATATTATACGCATAATACAGTATGTCCAAAAGAAATGTCCGTCTGACTATTTTTGAAATAACTACAAAACCATGAAGTCCCATTTGAAAAAGTTTGATTGTGCAAACACTCCCTATCTTGGCCTCAACCCCGATGAGTTTCATTTAATTTCAGTCACGCATCACTGCACACTTGTCAATTGATCACAACAACATTTTGGGACACTGTGACCAAGTTCCTTGCCTTAATCAATTCAGTGCTGTGTTATGTAAGCTGTGTAAAATCCTGCATGTTGTGAAAATTGGGATTGGAATCATTTGCCTGGCTATCAGTCATCATGGCAAGACCTCGGTTTAATGCTCAAGGGCAAATGATTCCAATCCAAAACCACATCAGACTTTTTTTTCCACAGACACTTTTTGGGGCATAATGTATGACAATTAATAATGATATAGGATGAGATTTGAAGGTTTGTATGGTGGAAAGATACTATGACAAGATAAGTTTTGCGGTAGCACCATGTGAATAAATCTCTTTTCTGAGTATGTGTGGTTCTGAAAAGAACCGGAGGGACTCAGCGTTTCGAACAGTATGCTCTGCCCGTCGTCAGGAGAATGAGGATTGCAATGATGATGCGATGTTATAAGGATGGGTGCGGTGAATTTCCCCGCAGGTGGCTGTGCAACACAGTCCTGCTTCTATCAAAATCAACCAAATTCTGTCAGATTCTGTAAGATGGAACTCACGTTGATCTCTTTCAGATCTTTGTTCTTGAGATGATCCAGGGATCCAGGAAGTTCTGTCTGACGTTCAGATTGAAGGCGTCCTTGACTTCAGAAAGTTGCCACAGTGATTCTCCCATCTCGACCATCGCCATAGCTGTATCCAAAAAATAACCCAAAATGTTTTTGTTTTTTTATTGATACCTATAAAAAACAACATTTTATTGTTATGTTGTTTCCACCAAAACTAAACAGCTGTGCTAAGTATACCCTGGGAGCTGAGATTGTCTATGAAATGCATGGTCTATGAAATGCATTATTAGACAGAGTAAAAAAAAAAACGGTTTCCCGTCTGCTTTTTTTTTCCTCCACCATGAGGTGAGGTATATGTTTTCATCGGCCTTGGTTTGTCTGTGAACAGGATAACTCAGGATAAATGCGGAGGCACTAGGCTCACGTGAATCGCGCACTCCGGACTCCTTCGACCAAAACATTTGCGAGCCTCGTCTTTAAGAACGCGTGTGCATAGTCGTGGCGCAACCTCAAAAATGGCTTTTAACTTTGTTCGCCGGATTACGCTACATGAGAATGTAATTTCCAGTAACCCTGGTTAACCCTTCTGTTAGTGAGCATAAGCCATGTCTGAATGACATGGCTACGACTAACACTAGCCCACATGGGAAGTGGCTTCATCTGCTTCCATAGGTGCAACTAATGTATTAGCCGTAGCCACTTCATTCTGATGTGGCTTTACGCTTTTCCATTTTCCCTAATTTGTGCTTGAATTTCCCCGAACGTGGCTGTGCAACACAGTCCTGATTCTATCAGAATCAACCGCACAATGGATGATGTTAGATTTTGTAAGATGGAACTCACGTTGATCTCCTTCAGATCTTTGTTCTTGAGATGATCCAGGGATCCAGGAAGTTCTGTCTGACGTTCAGATCGAAGGCGTCCTTGACTGCAGAAAGTTGCCTCAGTGATTCTTCCATCTCGACCATCGCCGTACCTGTATCCAAACAAAAACAAAAACATAACAAAATCCATCTTTTTATAATACCTATAACAGGAAAGATTTTATTGTCCTGTTGTTTCCATCAAAATGAGAACAGTTGGGCTATGTAAAAAAGTAAGTGTTCTTTCAGCAAAACGAAAACAATTCTCATAGGGATGCGTGTGAATTGTTTTCGTTTTGCTGAAATAACACGTACATTTCTTTGTGATCCATGGACAGAACTTTAAAATGGTGTTTGTGTTCAAAATTCCGTAACTTGAAAAGCAAATGAGTGATGTGAATGATTCTTGTGTTAATACAAAGCCCATTGATTGGGCTTTCATATCCTAGATTTGGAAAGTGCTACAGGCAAAACTTCGTTCAAAATTGGTCCTGCCATTTGAGTTTCGTCTTTTTTGACTCACCTGTATATTGCAAATGTATGCATTTATAAATAAAAAAAAAATAAAAAAATAAAAAGTGGGTGCAAAAAAGGCAGCGGGCAGGTACGAGAAACTGGTTTATTTCTTTACTTGGCCTTGCATATATCTGAAGTGCTGGACCCTACATAAATTACACAATACTCATGGTACTATGTTGGTGGATTGGAACACTGATTAGAGCACCTTTTTGAGAGCTTTATGATCAGTCTACCACAGAAGGAAAGAGAATACATCTTGAAGCTTGCTCACAAAACGTCGAATCTTCTCCTAATTCTCTGCCGTTCTTCAGCATGACTTCTCCCAGGAATCCTACGGGTTGTTGAGGCTTGGTTCCTCCCTTGTTCTGACCACGGACTTTACTCGTGGGTCTGGGGACTGTTCAGGAAAGACAATACGATTGATTAGGGTCAGCACACAAATAAAAGATCTATCTCTATTTGGTTTGTTTGAAGTGAATACTTAGACCCGATTCAAACCGGTGTTCTATAGTCACCCCATACGTAATTATTCCAAAGGTTACAATTAAAGGTAATATACGACATTTGCAAACATCAACAAACAAAACTACCAAATTATTATGAAATACTTTTCTTGACTGTAGGTGAATGACAGTCTCAGACATCCTGTGAAATCATGGCACCTGGTGTGCTGTCATTTTTGTATTGATTTCAAAAGAGTGGTCGGCCGACCATCGTTGGAAGAAACTGATTTTTCCAAATAGTGCCTCAATTTATTTAGTCCACATTTTTTTTGGCAAGCGGTTACACATCCGTGAATGGATGCAAGCCAGCTAGTCTGGTTCCCTGAGCTCAGGAAACAACACAAGATCCGGCCCAAGACCTTGACACAGTGCATCCTCATAAATCAGGCACACATTTTTGCCATATAGCCTCAATCCTGCAAAAGCCTACATTTTGCAAATAGGATTTTGGAGGATTTGGGAAGGTTAGCGTCAACGATGTTGCAATTTTGGTTCTTACCTGGATTGGGCTGAAGGTATTCTATTGTCTTGTTCACCAAATCATCCACTGTGTGACCTGTCACGTCAATTTTCTAATGAAAAAAAAATACATTACCCAAAGACAATGAGAAGAATTCAATAAGCATAAATAATCTCAAGCAATATTTACTAATACTAAATGTGTTAAAACTTTTTTCGCTATGGCAGGAGAGATTCATACCCTGGACTCCGTTGCGTGTACACAACAGAGTCCAACCTGGGCTAGGACTAGGGCTAAGTTACACTTACAGCAGACAGGGCTCTGGAGTGCTCTGAAACGTGCAAAACAAAACGGGCAAAGAAAATGTCCTCAGTATTTCACCAACCAAGTTTGGATACTCAATTCAATTTTCAAAGGAGATTTTTCTTCAATATTTTGCACATGAGAGGGAAGTCAAGTGATTTCAAAATGGGACTAAATACTAGACTGGTACATGTCCAACCATCATGACCATATGGTCCAACTATTTGAAAAGACTGACCTCTTCATTCAGTGTCATAGTCTGGTGGCTTGACTACAGAGAAATGTGTAGTAAATTGAGACTAGTTCCCGCTTCATGCCACATGTTTCTTTAATTCTTTTGGCATGGTTGATTGATGCAGTACTGAAGCTGTGTTGGACTGGTTGTTTCAGGTGCCAGTCTATTTTCTTGCTTTGCATGTTTTCAATACCATAAGTTTTGGGACTCTCATACACAGTATTGAGAGTCCCAAATTTTTGGACTACACTTACAGTAGTCCGAGTAATTTGGACCCAACTTATCGTCTTTTTAACATTCAGATTTCACCCTCAAAACGGCCTCCCAATTACTACATGTAGATATGCCACCTGAGGTACAAATAGACATCGATGATTAAAATGGTTGTACTGAAGTTTATTTACGATCCGGAAGAAAAGTGAAATTTCCCGTTCAATTCTGAGAGCTCCCCTCGCGATCATGAACACGTTAAATTTCCGACTCGTGTTAATGTTTGAACGACGTGATGTAGTCTTCATGCCCAGCGTACATTCAAAGGTCCTCATATCCCGAGTGCGATTCAGTTACCGAGCGCGAAGCATCGATTATGATAATGAGTAGACTGGATCTCGCTTGTGAACACAAGTGGATTTCAAATGGTAAAAGACAATCGGGAACTAGCTTGAACTGGTTTCCGCCCATAAAAGCTGTCCTAGTTCCCGACTCTCTATTATCGTTCGAAATATACTTGTGTTTACAAACGAGATCCAATCTACTCATTATCATAATCGATGCATTGCGCTCGGTAACGGAATCGCACTCGGGATATGGGGACCATCGAATGTACAATGTACGCTGGGCATGAAGACCACATCGCATCGTTCAAACATTAACACGAGTCTGAAATTGAACGTGTTCACGATCGCAAGGGGAGCTCTCGGGATTGAATGGGAAATTTCACTTTTCATCCAGATCATAGGTAAACTTCAGTACAACCATCTTAATTATTGATGTCTACTTGAACCTCAGGTGGCGTATCTAGTAATTTGGAGGCCGTTTTGAGGGTGAAATCTGATGTTTTTATTGGGCAATGTTGGGTTTTTGGAAATCAGAAAGTGCTGCCTTTTTCAGATGTCTCTTTTTCGTGAAATTTCCAGATTCGTTTGCACACGTTCGCGTATCAAAATTTCAACATGAAATTTCACGAAAATTACACATCTGAAAAAGGCAGCACAAACATGACAAAAGACATGAAAGAGGGTGAGCATGGTGAGTAACTTCTAAACAAAAATAAAGTACAAACTAGGCCTAAATGTGAATATCAAAATTTGACAAAGTTCGACATGTTTTTGTACATGATGGACTAGTCCGAAAATTTGGGACTCTCAATACTGTGTATGACTATGAGAGTCCCAAAACTTAAGGTATCTACATAGTGTATATCGTGCAAAAGTTTGTGCTGCATAACAAAACCAGTGTGAATCAAATTTGCAAGCTTCTTACTCACTACAGTCATGACAGTTTCTTCAATAATCCCCCAAACTTTTGCCTCGCAAAGTTGCTGTTGTGAGCATTGCATCACCAAAAATTCAGCTTTTAATTCTAATTTTGCAGAGAGATATCGAAATCCCAACGTGAGACATCACGGTGATTAGCCCCATAAATGTGGCCTATTTACTGGACTGCCTCCGTAAACATAGGCCACACATCCACTAGCTTGAGTAACTCCAGCTGACATGCTCCATATTCATTCACATGCTACATGTGAATGAATATGGAGCATGTCAGCTGGAGTTACTCAAGCTACACATCCACATGTACAAAAATCGTGTCGACGTTGCCAAATTTTGATTTTCACATTTAGGCTTACTTTGTAGGTTTTTTTTGCTTTAGAAGCATTCTCACCCTCTATATAGGCTAATCAGAAAGTGCTGCCTTTTTCAGATGTATATTTTTCGTGAAATTTCCAGATTCATTTTTACACGTTTGCGTATCAAAATTTCAACATGAAATTTCACAAAAATTAGACATCTGAAAAAGGCAGCACTTTCTGACTAGCCTATAAAGAGGGTAAGTATGCTTCTAAAGCAAAAAAATCCTACAAACTAAGCCTAAATGTGAAAATCAAAATTTGGCAAAGTCGACACGATTTTGTACATGTGGATGTGTGGCCTATGTTTACGGAGGCAGTCCAGTAAATAGGCCACATTTATGGGGCTATCACGGTCCCAGTCTGATGATAGACATGGTGGTAGTGTGGCCTTTACTTGCGGAGGTAGTCCAGTAAATTGGCCACATTTATGCCGGCTAGGGTCCAACTCCAAGTTAGGCTACGGTCCGCGGACTACACTTGAACCTTCAAACACCATGACCATGATTTTGAACACCCGAATCCCACCCGACATAATTTGCTGACCTATCTCGAACACTCTATCATGTCTATCTAGCAAGAGCTAGCATCATCACGATAACCCCAGTCCAACCGAGGGATTCCTTCTGCCAAAATCGCTTCATTCTCCACAGCTGTGGCTATTTCCTTATCGAATATCACCTTCAGTTCCTTCCACTTTGTCATGTTTGTGAACAACAATTTTGCTCCATCTGGCATAGTGTCTGGTTGTTGTGTATTTGTTGTGCAAGTCTGAGCAATTCATAACAGTGCCCTCAATAGTCAGTTGGCGTCCAGCCTAGCCCAAGTTGGACGACGTCTACATTGCATTGTACACAACGGAGGAGTCCACTGGGCTAGCGTCCAGCCCAACCCCTCCACCCCAGCTTTTCCAACTTTCCAAGTTGGTGGTTCCGCAAATATTAACAAGAGATTGCGGCGGTAGTTAACCGAGTGGCGAAACAGCGAGCCGTTTGAACGGAGACTAGACAGTATTGTTCATGTACCCTAACGTGGCGCGGCCCCTAACGTGGCGCACTTTTATTTTTCGCCTGTAGCGCCTAGCTAGAGCAAAAGTTTTAACTGAAATTTCCAAGAAAGTGAAATTTCCTCAAGTTCTTAACACTCCCGTTCATAAATCGCGAGTTTATTTACCCGTTACAAGTTAAAAGAAAAAAATATTTTGGCGTGATTTTCCGATTTTATTTTCAAGTGCAAAGTGAACCCTTTGAAAATGCCCCGAAAAATAAGAAAATAATTTTCTGACAAACATCTGGCTGGGTTTGTAAGTAAATATAATAATGATTTATCTGAATTTATCAAGTTTACAGAAATTCTTAAATGTTAATTTGGATTTTTCTGAGATTTATTCAAGTGCGCCACGTTAGGGAACACTCCGCCAATTTGTGCCCAATTTCCGGACGCGACCGTTTTTGCATTTCGGATTAAATTTTATGAAACCGAAATTGTTCACAGAGGTTAAATAGTAAACATTAATAAGGTAAAAGTACCAGCATTTCACTGCATGAATTTGAGGTTTATCAACAAAGAGGTTTGGCAACACTACACGAGGAAAGTTGGGTAAGCTTCGAAGTGCGCCACGTTAGGGAACACGACTACATGCGTCGAGTGAGCTACAAGCGAGGTTTTCCAAATCCTAGCTTCACTCCAATACCGGATCCAGCTCTATGGCAAACCCCATGTCCGAAACCGGTTTACGGAACGAAGCCGGAGTTTGGGAAACCCCGGTATGTCTCATCATGACCTCGGTGACTTTCGGTCGTTTTGTAAACATAGGCTTCGTGCCCGGTTCGGAACAAAGCCATGTAAGGCCCCTAATCAGACAAGTGGCTTTGTCATTTACGTGTATGGTATGGTCCCACTGGTATGGGGGAGGGGAGGGGGAAGGGGGGCATGTGGTCGTTCAACTATCCCACCCCACCCCCATCGTCGCTACGTCATTGCTTCAGAGATTATTATAAATCGAGGTGGTTCGCAATACAGAATGGCAAACTCTGGTGTGATTTGTCCGGATATCAACCGGGCTAGTTCAGGGTGAATCGTGCGCGTTATGCGGAGGCCACAAACTAGCAAATGTAGGAAGTCTGGTCGTTCCATACAAGCCTTTCTCGTTGATATGGGGGGGGATTTTAAATCACTTTACATGCTTTTTTGGAACTGTGTCATTATTTTAAGTAGTGAACGTTTGATTTTAGGTCCATCATCACCGGTCATGCATTCTAACATTTCTGGAAATGATTATTCGAACTGGGAGATATTCAAGTGTAAAAACCTTTTCCACATTTGGAAGGCCACGATTATACACGGGCCGTATATGATGCGTAAAGTTCATGGAACTTTATTTAACTGTATTTTATTTCCTCAAAGTCCCAATCAAGGAGCAAAGCCTACCTCAGGGGCATAACTACGGGGACACGGGGCATATACCCCCACCCACTGTGGAAGCCTCCCCCCCCCCCCCCGCTCCAGTTTGAAAGCCTGAAATAAAACATTAACTGTTGTAATAATACGTTTATTTTGTATTTAGTGCAAAAAATAAATAAAAAAAAATAAAAAAAAAAATAACGCACCCCAGGTGCCCTACCCCAAGTTAAACCCAAGTTTCTCCGCTGGCTTGAGTACGATTTAATTCCTCATATAATCCCGAATATATCCACACAATTTAATAGACTGAAGCGCCAACTGTACATTGAATGAATCACGGCCAGTGTATACGTCACTTGTCTATCCACCAATCACAGTTTGTCGGTGACAAGTCGGTGACGACAAGTCGGTGACCACAAGTGAGTGGTCTGTGACTGACAGGTTGTGTGTGTCAATCATAAATTCCATGTTTGGATGTGTCACCGACGTTCATACAATATCCACCAATAAGAAGCGGCCATTTGAATGTCGGTGACAAGTTTTTTTTTATGGTGACTTTATAGCCTCAAGCGACATTAACATTGCTTTCGTATCATTAATATGAAGCGAGTCGGTGATGTGTGATTTACAGCGCACAGGAGCCATGCAATCACAATCCAGGTCCGAGTTTTTAGTCACTGCTCAGGAAATCGATGGCACTATTTAAGACATGTGGGGCCGTCCACCCTTCACATCAACCGCGGGTCATAACACCTTTGGACGACGACCAGAGAGAGAACTGACTGCAAGAACAAGATTTTGCTCGGTGAGTGTTTGAAACAATCATTTTTCCTCTGAAGAAATTTGTTGTTTTTGCACAATGTGTTTGAATCAATGCGGGATTCAGATTTTGTTGAATGTTGCTGATTCAATGATTCTCCAAACAGCGAGCGCGGTGGTAGGCTTGATATTTTCCCGTCTTTGTGTGCTTGTGAAAATGTGGTAGCTTGAGGACTGGAAAAAACCCCAAGATTTTTATGAACAAATTGTTCTTTTTCATTTCACTATGACTCTGATACACGTCTGCTAACAGCAAAACCAGCGCGCTAATTCCGATCCAGAAGTTGTGCCTTTTCCCAACGACCACTTTGGAGTTGATAAAGTATTGCGATAATTTACAAATGTGTTTGAAATTAACTTGTTCAGACGGACTTTGTTTGTGCATAACATTCACTAAGCCCGTCTGAAAGAGTTAATTTCAAACACTTTTGTAAATTATCGAGCTATTTTATTTCAGCTCTTATAATGTAAACAGTTGGTGCGGATGCAGACCACGGTTTTGCGAGTTCAAATTTCAAGGCAATAAAAATGAGGAATTCCTGTCTGGCAATATTTCCGCTACTACTTCCATTGTGCACTCTCAAAAACAAATTGTCCAAATACTTACTGGTTTCTTTACTTCTTGAACAAAAATCATTTGGATTCTTGTCGATATGGATAATACACTACGAAGTCACATTTATGGGCTTTTTTATTTAGGTTCGACTGTTAGGTTGGACTGTTTCTGACCGCAGTTTTTCGCAAGTATAAAACATCAAGTTCCCTGCTGTGATTCAGAACAGTAAAGATGTATTGATCATTCAAAATAATATTTCAGAGGAACTACAAATCGGTGTTTCACATTTTCGGTTTCCAAAAAAAAGTCTCTCAAAACCTGGACTCTTTATAACCTGGCCAATATTTTTGGCATGATCAAGCACACTCTTATTTTTTGCCTCCTTTTTTTCCTATTGACTTTATCGTTTAAATCCAAACATGAAATCCTAGTGCAATGTACTCATATTATTTCCGGATATCACTCAAACTCAATCAGAATGAAATATGCGGAAGTTGGTCACGGAAGAACGTATACAGGTATCCGGACATCTCAAAATGCCGGTCTTATATGTGTTATTATTTGTGGATATTCTCAGTGCCTTTGAACTCTGTTGTTCAACTGGCATTTTGCTATAGTTCACAGTGCGCCATTCCGGTTTCATCAAGTTACTTTTAAGCATTGCAGGATAAAAGTGTCACTGGTCAGAATAGACTAGAGGGCGCAAATACAAACGCACTGGATCATGATGATGCACACAGTTTTATACAAGTTCAATAGCTGGATGCATTTTGTAGAATTCATGGATAGATTTGATTTTTGGATAACGCATTTGAGATAAATAGTCAACCCAAATTACATTTTCACTGTACAGACATTTTTTTGGCCGTATTGTACTTGTGGAATTCAGCTATGCCTCCCCACCAGACTCCAAGTTATCTCCTAGAGGATTTTTAATGACTCATATTTTTGTTGGTATTTTTTTCAGCCAGCAATCCGCTCAAGTGTTGAAGAGTGCTTCCGCGAGAGAATTCAAGAACTGTGCTTAGGTGAGTGTCTGTTAAAATTTTCTTCATTCAAGCATCAGAATAGAGCAGTGATTTGGTAGGAGACTGTTCCTTTTTTTCTATGCATTTAATATTTTTGATCCAAATTAGAAACCAGAAAACGTCATTCAATTACCTCTACGAAAAAAAATAATCCTGGCCATGATGGTTAGGCTTCTCAATTATCCCTTCTAAAAAAATATCCTCCAAGCCATAGTCTCCTCAATTATTCCTTCTAAAAATATCCTCCTAGCCATGATGGTTAGCCTCCTCAATGATCACATCTAAAAAATATCTTCCAAGCCGTGATGCTTTGTCTGTTCAATAATCTCGTCTAAAAAAAATTCCTCCAAGCCATGATGATTACTATCCTAAAATATTATCCATTCTAAAAAAAAATAGCTTCCAAGCCGTGATGGTTTGTGCGTTCAATAATTTCTTCTAAAAAAAATTCTCCCATTCATAATAGTTAGTTTCCTCAATTATCCCTTCTTAACAAATATCCTCCAAGCCATGATGGTTAGTCTCCTTAATTATCCCTTCTAAAACAATATCCTCCAAGCCACAATGGTTTTTATTTCAATAATCCCTTCCAAAAAATTCCTCCTAGCCATGATGTTTAGTCTCCTCAATTTTCCCTTCTAAAATATCCTCCTAGCCGTGGTGATTAGTCTCCTCAATTATCCCTTCTAAAATATATCATCCAAGCCATGATGGTTTTCATTTCAATAATCTCTATCAAAAAAAATCCTCCTTGCAGTGATGATTAGTCGCCACAATAATTATCCCTTTAGGAAAGATCCTCCTATCCATGATGGTTAGTCTCCTTAATAATTATCACATCTAAAACATATCCTCCTTGCCAGGATGATGTCTCCTCAATTATCCCTTCTAAAAAATATCCTCCTAGCCATGATGGTTAGTCTCCTCAATTATCCCTTCTCAATATATCCTCCAAGCCATGATGGTTAGTCTCCTCAATTATCCCTTCTAAAAAAAATATCCTCCAAGCCATGATGGTTTTCATTTCAATAATCCCTTCTAAAAAGATACCTGCTTGTCATGAGTGTGAGTCTCCGCAATTATCCCTTCTAGAAAATATCCTCCAAGCCATGACACGGCAGTTCCACATGCATAGCGCGTACACACAAAAAGGTTCTGGAATGCGTTAGTGCTGTATTTGTGAACTCCAATGATGCCGGTGACGTCACACAACATGGCGCCGTCCACATACAAAAAAAACATCGATGTTTCGTCCCAAATAATGTCACAATTAGACACTTTAGAAATATGTTTTATTATCATAAATGAGAGGCAATGACGGGATATGATGTTTTCTTTAGGAATAAATGAGAAAGGGGTATAATTTATATGCTAAGGTGTGTTTTAGGGGAATTTTCGCCAACATTTTTGCAATGCGGGATGAATTTATTCGCGTATCGAAGACTTTTAAAAGCCTTCAATAAAAGCGAAACGCAGTTTTTCAGAAGAAATATTTATGTTGATACCATTATTCAGTTATGAAAATAGCCAAATCATACTTTTTCTTGGTCGGGTCGACATTTTAAAATAAAATATAGACGTTGAAAGTCAGACTACAATTCCAAAGCTTCGCTGAGAATTCGGGCTGCTGCATCGCTGGTTTACGATCTAGTATCCCACTAATACATGCAAACTGGCGCGCGGGTACCAACTGGCCTAGCGCCGCGTGTGTTGTGTACACAAAAGCGCCGTACAACATGTACACATGTACATGTACATTGTACATGTGTACGTACGTAAAACCATCGCATTCGGGACGATCGCAAGACATTGAAAAAAAAATGCATAAAATGCAAAACAGATTACATAGAAATAAAGAACCATCTATATCTGTCTTTAGAAGAAAACACTCACTGTGGACTAAATAAACACACAATCCGAAATTCACAAATGTTTAGTGTACAGTGAGTGAGTGTTGTACAGCATATTAAAGCAGCACAATCCAAAACCAAGCATGAATTTGCCATCAGTATAGCTAGACACTCTTTCCTCTTAATTTTCTGGGGGAAGCTGCTGACAATTAATTGGATCTATAGCTTAAACAAAACAATAACAAATAGGTTTTTGTTTGGCAATAAACGCATTCTTTATTTCACAACCAATCCATATCATTTTTAAAAAAAAGTTTCATTTACAGAAGTGAAACTTCACAACAGCCATATTTTACAAGTAAATAAAGTGCACATGTAATGCAGGCATGAACTCAACTAGTGAAATCAAGTTTGGCAAGTTATAAAACTATGAAAAGTCTGAAAAATTAAGTAGGGTAGTTGCAGTTGATTCAAGAAAGTGATTCAAAAATTCAACTTTATGAAAGGGCAAATGGATTTAAGCATACCCTCACACCTGAAGACAGTAAAGGTTTTTTTATATTTATTTATTATTAATATTTTGTTGGAGAAAGGAGCTTGCAGTTCAACTGCACTATGTCATAAGTGGTGGTGATGGCAATTTCAGGTTTCAAATTTTCGCTTCATTAAAATTTCACATACGTACGTGTACACGTACCTGGATGACCTGCCCCCCCAGATTTACAAAGCACTACATCGCTTCACAATTTGATGCAAACACAGTCCACTGTGAAGTTCTTTTCCAGTGTGAATGCATCATACATCGTCAATTTTGTTAAATATTTTAGAAAAGTTTTCACAAGTACAATCGACGACTCTTTGTTGACTTTTCGACGACTACTGTTCTTTGAATAAATACATAACATGAAAATACATGAACATCTACATGTAGTCACCTTTTGTACTTTGAATACACTACGACGTGTCGCACTTACAGCATATTTTGTAAAATGAATCACAGGATGCGTCATCCTAGGGATACAACGATGCATCGTAGGTTACAATAAGTTTCATGAAATCAGGTACAGATTGTCATCGTCACTACGAACGACACTCTCGCACCCGTGTGTGCGCTGTACGCGCGCGTGTTTACAGAACCGGGATATTTTGGGTTTTACGAACTGATATCCGCCACAGTGCGGCACTTTTAGAGCGCACCCCGTACATTTTTGTTTTCACGAACTGACACCCAAGCATGATGCGGCAATATCCGTGTACTTGTGCGATTATACATGTACAAATTTTGCATTAAAAAGCGATTTAATTGGTAAAATTAAGATCAGTGTCAGTTCGTGAAACCGAAAATGCATGGGTGCGCTCTAAAAGTGTTGCACTGTGGGGGATGTCAGTTTGTGAAACCCAAAATATCCCGAATCTGTAAATACTCAAGTGTGCGCAAGTGTCAGTTTGTGGTGACATTGACAAGATATATACCATCTGAAATGGCAATAAGGACAAAACAGAAACTGTCCTGATCAAAGATTACCTCCAGTTATCTCCTAAATTCCCAAACTATCTCAATTCTCTCAAACCCCCCCCGCCCCCGGCAGTAAGATATTCATTATGAAATGTTTACGTCAACTATGTTATTCAAGCATATGGGACAGGGAGGCAGCGAACAGACTACACCTACCACTCCCAATTCAGATCACACTAAAAGTATTTGTACATGTACTCCACACCATGGACTATTTAGAAAGGTTCAGAGTGGGGGTTGGGCTGTTTGAATGAACATGGCCATGTCATGGCATGGTCAGGAACTGATACGGAGTTCAATTGCAATGGGTGGGTAGTACAGATCAGATGCGGAGGAATCCAAAGCTCGTCCATTATACGAGGCCATGCATGTCGTTGCCATCTTCAATCCAGAAATAGGAGGAAACTCTTCAAAACCTGAAAGCACAACAAGAATATAACAAATGGAACAAAGTCAAAGGGATACTTTGAGATGCATGGTGGCAGCAAATACACCAGTCCTTTTCTGGTGTTGACGTCAATTTGAACATGTGCACATTAGGTTAAATGTGACGTAAAAAAAATGAAAAGGACAGGTAAAAGGAAGCGTCTCAAAAGTCTCTGTTGAAAATTATTGCCAGGTTATTTTCAAGATTGTTGTCTGTGCCTTTGCTGGGATTTTTCTTGCATTGAATATGAGTGTTAAAAACTATAGAAAATAAGAAAGTTTCATATTTTATCTTTTTCTATAGGCACAGACATACATGTACAATGTACATGTAAACATGTACTTGTACATGATGTATGTACATGCATGTACATACATGCCATGATCGATTTCTAAGTAAAATAATATCAAGATGCTCACCGATGAAAATTGTCAAATTTTCTGAAGGTATCCTTCGTCAGGGCAGGGTACGTCATCTGCGTGTCATGGTGGAATGCCGTACACTCCGCATAAGAAGAACTGTAGGCAAACCTCCTCCACAGCGTCCGAGAGACAACCAATAGGTCTAGATGGCAAATTAAAGTACACATTCAAGTTCATGTACAGTTACGTGACGTTTGTGTTTGTACACAACAAGAACAAGAGCATGCATTACATGGGTTTCGAGTAAACTCCGTACCCAACAACCACTGTTACCGACTCGGTCCCTAACAGACGGGTCTGACCGTCTGAGACAGCATGGCCAACTCAGTTCCACTTCCAGGTCAACTTGGTCCCAGGTACAAATGTATAAAAGTCGGTCCAATGTCAACTAAGGGGGTAAGTCTCAAGTCATTTTTTTAGTCCCAGGTCAAATTTGAAATTAATGGAAAAAATATTCTACAATTTGTAGAATATTTTTTCCATTAATTTCAAATTACAAAAAAAAAAGTACAATTATATGACTGAGTGAGGGCAAAAAAGAAATAGCCTATGTATTGACGGCCCTGGCAATGTAACCTACATGTCATTGCATGTAGTGTAGGGCCTACATGTCAAATCCTTTGTTTACGCATTTAGAACATACATGTACAGTACACAGTTTCCTTGAGAAGTTTTCAAGAACAATGTCAGGCTCCTGCCTGCAAAGAATGACCTCCATTCCTCCATCATCATTCATGTTCCTGCATGATGCATGCCATTGCCAGCAAATCCTGACCACGCTGACTAAAATTTACATGAAATTTAAAAATCATAATGAAATTGGAGGATTCAGGACTGTTACTGTTAGGATTAAGGAATGCATTGTGATTATTTATTACGAATACGATTTTTCTGGGTAATTGCAACTAGCAAGGCACACTGGGCAGAAATATTTCTTAGATGAAAGTCTTCTACATACACGAGTCGTTGCGTCGTCCAAAAGTGCGTGCTGTGGGATAGCTCAAGGCGCCTACGCTACGACTGTTTCATGTACAACATTACTGTAATAACTTCCTGTCATGGCGCGGCGTACGTACACAAAATCCTTGTGTCGCAGGCTAAAAACAAGGAGAAACTACAAAAACTACATCTTCTGAGCGGAGTAAATACATAATCTATAGGCTTACCTTTGAGATTTCCGTCTGAATCTCCGAAATCATGCCAAAACATGGCCACGAAGGTCCCTACTCGTCACGCCATGACACTGCATGTACACTTCGTACGTTGCGACTTGACGAATTCCTGTTTTATTCACCCTCAATATTGGCTAAAATCTCACGAAAGCATGTCGACCCAAACCTTTCGTCCATATCAACGTGAACCTAGATAACTGAATACAGGTCAACTCGTACGCGAACCAACTCGTACGCGACCAACTCGTACGCGGGTCAATTCGTACGCGAACCGACTTCATTGATGGTTTGTAAAGCCTTATTTGGTAATCTGTTGCATATTCATTTTAATAAACCAATCAATTTTTATATCTTTTGCGGGGTATTTAAATCCACCAACGAAACAAAGGGATCGCTAGCGCTGTGCGTAAGGTTTATTTACATCGCGCTAGGTTGTCACGTGGTATTACCACTAACTCAATCTCGCCAACAGAGGGCGTACTTTTTTTATGCGTGAAACTGCCGGTGTAGCGTGAATATCCGACTCCATGAAATGTGGACTCATTGGTAGTACTGCGCACGCGTGAGTACGATACTATGCTATTTTTAGGATCGTTTCGTGAGAGTGACCTGTCACGTGCGAGGGATCAACCAATAATAGGGAAATAGGGGTCCGATTTTCATAGGAGTCGGATTTTCATGTGACACCGTGATGATGGTTAGTCACTTCAATTATCTCTTCTAAAAATACCCTCCAAGCCATGATGGTTTTCATTTCAATAATCCCTTCTTAAAATATCCTCCTAGCCGTGATGATAAGTCACCTCAATTATCCCGTTAAAAAAAACCCTCCTAGCCGTGGTGATTAGCCTCCTCAATCATCCCTTTTAACCCTGAAGGGGCCGGGTTATTTTGACCATCTCTCAGCCGGGGGGGGGGGGGGGGGCCGGATTCGGCCCCCCCCCCCTAAGATCTCGGCCATCGAGTGACGAACAATTTTGAAACTCAATACATGCATAGAGCAACTCTTCCTTGATATACCCAAGAAATTTCATGACTATAGGTCAAAGGGGTTTGGAATTATGGCTAACTAATTATTCATATGTACGAATGGCAATTCTGCTCTGTGTACACGCAACCGGCAACCCGTGGTCCGATTTTTATGTTTTTGGTATCAAAAGATGCGCAAAGCTCGAGGCTAAAAAGTCATAACAGCTCGGGTCGCGAAATTTTTTTTTTTAGAGGCTATCACGGAAAATGTTGAGGGGGGGGGGGGGGCGGATTCCGCCCCCGGCCCTTTTAGGGTTAAAATCAAATATCCTCCAAGCAATGATGGTTAGTCTCCTCAATGATCACATCTAAAAATTATCTTCCAAGCATTGATGGTTTGTCTGTTCAATAATCTCTTCTGAAAAATATTCTCCAAGCCGTGATGTTTTTTATTTCAATAAGCCCTTCTAAATAAAAATATCCTCCTAGCCATGATGAGAAGTCTCCTCAATTATTCCTTCTCAAAAATCTCCTCGTCTCCTCAAAATCTTCCAAGCCGTGATGGATTGTGTGTTCAATAATCTCTTCTAAAAATATCCTCCTAGCCATGATGGTTTGTCTCCTCAGTTATCCCTTCTAAAAATATCCTCCTAGCCATGATGGTTAGTCTCCTCAATTATCCCTTCTAAAAATATCCTCCTAGCCGTTATGATTAGTATCCTCAATTATCCCTTCTCAAAAAATATCTTCCAAGCCGTGATGGATAGTGTGTTCAATAATCTCTTCTGAAACATATCCTCCAAGCCATGATGATAAGTCTCCTCAATTATACCTTCAAAAACTATCCTCCGAGCCATGATGGTTTTCATTCAATAATCCCTCTGAAAAATATCCACCTAACCGTGATGAATAGCCTCCTTAATTATCCCTTTTAAAAAAATATCCTCCAAGCATTGATAGTTAGTCTCCTCCATTATCCCTTCAAAAATATCTTCCTAGCCGTGATGATAAGTCTCCTCATTTATCCCTTCAAAAGAATATCCTCCGAGCCATGATGGTTTTCATTCATTAATCCCTCTGAAAATATCCTCCTAACCGTAATTATAAGTCTCCTCAATTATCCCTTCTAAAAAAATATCCTCCAAGCAATGATAGTTAGTCTGCCCCCATTATCCCTTCAAAAATATCTTCCTAGCCGTGATGATTAATCTCCTCAATTATCCCTTTAAAAAAATATCCCCCTAGTCATGATGGTTAGTCTCCTCATTTGGCCCTTCTAAAAAATATCCTCCAGGCCATGATGGTTAGTCTCCTCAATTATCACTTTTAAAAAATATCCTCCTATCCATGATGGTTAGTCTCCTCAATGATCACATCTAAAACATATCTTCCAAGCCGTGATGGATAAATTGTGTGTTCAATAATCTCTTCTACAAAAATATCCTCCAAGCCATGATAGTTTTTATTTTAATAATCCCCTCTAAAAAAAACCTTCTAGCCGTGATGATTAGTCTCCTCAATTATCCCTTCTAAAAATATCCTCCAAGCCATGATGATTAGTCTCCTCAATTATCCCTTCAAAAAATATCCTCCGAACCATGATGGTTTTCATTAAATAATCCCTTCTAAAAATATCCTCCTAACCGTTATGATAAGTTTCCTCAATTATCCCTTCTCAAATATCCTCCTAGCCATGATGGTTAGTCTCCTCAATTGTCCTTTCTAAAAAAAAAATAGCCTCCTAGCCGTGATGATTAGTCTCCTCGATAATCCCTTCTTAAAATATCCTCCTGGCCAGATGGTTAGACTCCTCAATTATCCCTTCTCAAAAATACCTCCTTGTCATGAGTGTTTGTCTCCTCAATTATCTCTTCAAAAATATCCTCCAAGACGTGATGGCTAGTCTCCTTAATTATCCCATTTGAAAATATCCTCCTGGCCATGATGATTAGTCGCCTCAATTATCCCTTCTAAAACAAAATGCTCTCTGATGAATATTTTGAGTTTCTGAGACACATTCGATTGACACTTGACAAACAGATGGTATGTCTGGGAACAAAAGCTTTTGCCTGAGGCAATGTCCACAACATTACAAAAAGTGGGAACGCCACCATTTCTTTGTAAAATTATAATTCGAAGTAAATTTGACCGTGATGAATCGTTTGAAATAACCGATGACGTCATGATGCCGTCACAACTTTTTCCGTAATATTTTGGACCAGGGTTCAAGTTCATCTTTTTTCCTTGATCCGTTTCGAAGGAATTAGATTTGTTTTTAATTAAAGGTTAATTGTTTGCATAAATCTTTAATTTAACCGGGATAACCCCGGAAGGAAAGGTCAGACGATTTTGTTTTCGAAAATCAGAAATGTTTATCAAGGTATAATCTATCAGATTATAAAGTGTAAACATGATTGTTCTTTTTGTCAATAAGCTTGTGGCATTGAAATCGTTTGTAATTTGATACCTGATGGCGTCATTATGACGTCAGAGTTATATACTCACTTCGGATTCAGGGTTGGTGTTTGTTCAAGGTTTCCAGTTTATACCATGTACCGTTGAGGAAAAAAAATCGTACAGAATTATTGCCTGGAATAAAAAAGAAGGAAGAAAAAAAAGGAAAGAAAGGGATAAAATAATTCTTACCATTTCAAAACCGTGATCGGGTCGTACACGATCACACAAACATATCAGGTTTTTGTTGTTCGGAATGAGGAATTCCTGTCTGACAATATTTCCGCTACTACTTCCATTTTGGGCTCTCAAAACGAAATTGTCAAAATAATGACTGTTTTCTTTACTTCTTCGCAAACTCATTTGGATTCTTGTCGCTATGGATAGCGAACTAGGTTTTGAGCACATTTTGGCTGCATTTTTTTGTCAAGGGTACAGTACATCAGGTTCCCTGCTGTGATTCAGAACAGTTGAAATTGATCGTGATTCGTACTTATTCCAAATACTTTACGCACTTGTGATTTACATCAGGTTCCCCGCTGCGATATTACTTTATTATTTTAATTGTCAAACATGAAATCCTGGTTCGATGTACTCACACTTTTTCCGGCAATGAGAGTCTTTTGGACATTTTTTGACATGAGATCGATTAATTAAAGCAGAATATGTATGCTCCTTAATTGTGACTCCTGCAACTTCAAATTCGAGCAATGTTGAACAATTAAGAGGAACATAGGATCTTTTGCCCTTGGTGTTTTTTTTTGTTAAAAGCAACAAAATTGATCAAAATCTGAAGTATAGGGTGTATATCTAGTAACCTGTTGCAATTTCAGCGCATTCTATACTTTTGAGAAAAGAGAAAACGCAGTTTCGAAGGTTTGCGGAAATGTAATCGGGAAAAATGGACCGCTCGACTAAACTAAATAAAACTAAATGCTGGGGGAACTCACTTAAGAAAACCTAATTAATCTAATGATCGAATAGGGTAAAGACGCGAGGAAATGCAAGAAGTGGGACAGTGACTCAAAATGTAGGTTTCCTCAATAAACAAAAATAAGAAAAATAACTTTATTGATTCTAAAGCAATGACCAAAAGCCAAACCAGTGTAACCTTAACCAAGACCAACACACAGTAAAACTATTAAACGAAACCCAGAATTGAAACAATTAAAAACACAGTGCCAAAGAAAGTTATAGATTAAAATCAAAATGGCTTTCAAACCTGTTAAATAAAACAACAAAAAATACAATCGATTAAAATACACTTCTTCAATCAAATTTAAGAAACACAAAGTCTTAAACATTGAATCCAAACTAAGTTTATAACAAAAGATACTTCCAAGTCCGATCTTTAAAATACAACTTTAGAATGAAATTCCAAAGAAAAAAAGGAATAATATGATTGTAAACAACTGATTCTTCTCAGAACCACACAACTCAAAATTATTCACATGGTGTTACCGCAAACCTTATATTCTTTTTTACATGTTTACCATGCAAACATACAAGTCTCATTTAAGAGTAAACGTATGCTCAACTGGATGCCGTTGCTTACACACGCAAAAGAGTGTGCCAGCCGGCACACTATTTTAAAAAACAGCAAAGCCTTCATTTTACTTATTTTATTTTACGCTTAATCAGGCGGAATAATTTTACAGGTTGTTTGAAACCAGTTCTATTGTGAAGTACACTTTCTGTACATTTGCAAGTGATCTTAACTAATTTTAACTTGTTTTTTTGTATAGATGTTTCTCAAAAAAAAACCAACCACCGCCCGCACGTGAGTCTAGTCAGGGCCGTTGATGAACGAATTCCTACCGGAATAAATAATCAATCCAAATCTCATTTCACCCGACAGAGATTTTTTGCGGCGTTTTACTGATACAATTCAGCTATGCCTCCCCCACCACCCCCCAAGTTATCTCCCATCTGACTTTCAATGACTCGTTTTTGTTGATATTATTTTCAGCCAGCAATCTGCTCGAGTGCTGAGGATTCCTTTCGTGAGAGAATTCAAGAACGTTACACTGATTCAGGTGAGTATCTGCTATTTGACATATCCTCACACAACTGTCAGAATTGAGCGTTTATTTAATGGCAGACTTTATCTTTTTGTGTGCATCGATAAACGTTGTTGTCAAAACTGTAACAGAGAACGTCCTTGAAGGAAATTTATCATTAATATAGGTTTTCCGATCGAATTTGTCCAATGTGCATTCAAATTCAATTTCCTTTATTCAAAGTAAGGGATGCATACCCCTTGCTATTCAAAATAGATTTGTTTCTCTTACGAATTGTCGATGTGTATATGTGTTTTAGTTATTAAGGTAAAAACAACTACTTTGATCCGATTTTGGGCGTCTGCATGCCAAAGGAATTTTCATTTTTTGCGCACAATTGAACCCGCCCTGCGAGAAGCGAATTATTGTCTGACAGCCAATAATTTAAAGTTTGTGAAGCAATAATTCAGTAACTAAACTTTGTCGGATTTTTTTCCGTTCCATTACTAATTCAAAAGTAAATATATTATATATTTTCAGAAAAATAGCAATTGAAATGAAATTGTGGAGGTGAAACTCGAAGATAGTACGGGAACTGCATCTTTAAACTAAAGCAATGTTGATAATACAGACACTCAAACCGTTGCTAGACATGCCATTTTTTGTATAGCAACACCATCAATTTAGATTTCATTCTCAGACAATCAGATTCCTCGTCAAATTCACCAGGGTGCCTCGAACTAATGGCGAAACACGCTAAGTTTAATTGTCATTTTGTTTTATCTATTCACAATTAGGCCCCAAAAAATAATAAGTCGGTCTCTGGTCAGCGCGCGCGTCGATTTTAATCATGCGCGTCGATCTTTTTTTTTTCCAAAATGTTCCGCGGTAGCTCCAACAGCGCCCTCTATTTCCGCACCTCCTCAATGTGTTTTTAACCAAAGAGCACCAAGGAATGGGAAATTGCACCAAGGCAAATGATCGAAAGCACCAAGGCAAATTATGGAGGACACCAATGTACATGAGGACACCAAAAAAGCAAAATAGTACCCACCTTGTCTGTACAATCCAAGCTTGAAGAAAAAAAAAAAAGCAAAAAAAAAAAAAAAGCCGCGTGGCCGCGTCAATTCCGGAACTTTGGTCTGACCAGAGACCGAATTTTTTTTTTTTTTTGGCCTTAGATTCGCAAAAGAAAAAAAATAACTTAATGAAAATAAGTATTGATTGCATCAATTGCTAGTTATTGTTTAAGCGGATTAGTTAGCATGTATACACATGTAATGTTATATTCTTAATCATGTTCTCATGATTTACTAAAATGTGTCCGCAATTACCGTTCTAATTCTTTGTTGTTCGTTGATCACGTTGTTATTCGTGATTGTTTATAACGTCAGTGAATCATAATACAGTTTTCCCATCCAATTTCGCAACTTACTCATGAAGTCGCAATGTTTACTCTTCAAATGGTCGCAGTTAGAGCGTTCGATTTTTTGGGATATTTACAACAACAAAAGGCGTGTGGACAGCATTTTTCGTGCTAAAAAAATCATTCTATTTTTTATTGGAGTTTTCACCGAGTAGGCATATTTGTTATAGAGGAAGTATTCATTGTCAGCGAAAGTGCAGTAAAATCAGGAGTCATCTTAATCTGGCATTAGCGATTCGCTAAACGTCAATCGCATTGGCGATAAGAAAGGAAATTAAGTAATTCGCTCTTTTTATTTCCACAGAGTGATTACAACAATAAACAAACTGCTCACTTCGGTTTACATATACAGATCTCTCTTTTGAGTGCTCAGAATGTATTTTCTTCTATCACTTTAACATTTTACATTTTTAAACTTCTGTTTTGAAATTTGTTAGGCATTCAATATTTTCTTCGAAATAGCTGTAAATTCCTTGATCAAACTTTTTCAAAAGCCATGTCATTAATTTTAAACTGTTTTGCAACACTATAACACAACATCTTAAGCAACTTATGTCATTGAACACGCGCTACTTTTATAAACGTACGCATCAAATTGAATTCTCGAGCGGGACTGAAATCCAAAGCGCAAGAAAATCAAGGCACAAGTCACGTTTTGATGCCTACTTTTTTACTCGTGAATGAAAATACTCTGAACAATTGCGAACTTTCGCTAAATTCAACCGGGTGTTCAAAACGCTTGCCCATTTTTTTAAATATTGAATGAGCAAGGTGTGACATTGAAATTTGAATGACTTACTACTGCGTCGTAAGTAGATGCAGGCGATTTGAATAAACGTTTCAATAGAAATATTGGACTAATTTCAAGCATCAGTCAATGTCGTGAGAAATCCAACAATGTGCCATAAAAACAATTTCTGCCATCAAAATTAAATGAGAAAAAAACTCACGAGTTTATCTAAATTGAATAATAAAATATTATTTGTTACTAAAGTATAAAAGGTAATCAGTGTTCCTTCGTATGTTTTTCAGCCTTCACTGAATTCCTTGTGATCTCTTCTTGGACCTGATCTTCAAGAACGAACCATCGAGGTGGGTGTGGTGAGGTTTAATTAATGATTCTATCAGGACCGGGGAAGGGGCAAGATGTAATCCGTCCCCCCCCCCCCAAAAAAAAATACTACAGCTCCGGAACACTTCGCCCTATCGGAATGCATTTTGGTGACCTTTCTTAACTCTTATTGGCGGGCGAAATAAAAAAAATCTATTCGATGGGTTGCCATGACAAATGTTAGCCCCTTGATCCCTCATACGCCACTGTTATATAACAAAGAAAACATTCTTCGAACAATGATTCCTCCAATCTCATTTTTGGGTTTTTTTTTTTCTTCAAATCTGACGGCGGATTGTCATGAATTTTAGATTAGTTCTCCTGTTTATCAAACCTTAATATTTTTCTCCTCTTCCCGTTTTTAAAAACTATTTTATTGAAAAAAAAATCTCACCTGATTTGTTTCAGTTTAATCGTTGTTATTCTGTACAGAATGAAGATCTTCGTGGCAACCGTTATTCCAATCGCCCTCCTTCTGGGTAACTCCGTCAACCTCCGAGCTTCCGTTACTGAGCCGGTTGCCTCGGACGGTGATGGTCCTGCGTCTCAGACGGGCCAAACGTGCTGCCAGGAAACAGCTGCAATTGTCGGAATTTTACAAGGGTCAAAGGGTGATGCAGGTCAAAAAGGAGAGCCGGGTGACGACGGCAGAGGCCTGCCGGGAAAGATGGGACCAAGAGGTTTTGTGGGGCCAACCGGGGAAACTGGTGTGAAAGGTCAAAAGGGTGATATCGGCCCCCGGGGTCAGCGGGGAGCACGTGGTGTCAAAGGTCAGTTGGGGCTCCAAGGCCGTACTGGTTTTGCAGGCGAGCCAGGGCTAATCGGACCGATTGGCCCTCAAGGTGACAATGGGCCTAAAGGTTCAGTCGGGCAAACCGGTCGGACTGGTGTCAAAGGTCAAAAGGGTGAGCCAGGGGAGGCACCAGACGACTCCAACCAGCGGGTAGCATTCACCGTGGTGAGGACGAGCAGCTCGGATACGCTTAGCAACGACCGTTTGCCCTTCCAGGCGACCGAGACGCTTCTGCCGGGTACCAGCTTCGATCTCGAGACCGGCACGTTCACGTGTGGTGTGCCGGGCACCTACGTGTTCATGTTTTCTGTGAACAAATATCCTTCCAGCAGCCTGTCCGTTTATCTCCGGAAGAACGGCGACGTGGTTGTCGCTGGCCATAGCAGTGGTCCAAGTCACCATGAGCAGGTGTCTGGGAGCGCGGTGGTGGTTCTGCAGCGTGGAGATACGATGTATCTCACAATGCGCGGTAGGGCGTTTAGTGATTCCAATCACCGGACCTCATTCAGTGGCTTCCTCCTTTACCCCGAATAAACACAATCCAACACTTTAAGATACACGAGCATCGTGTTGCTGATTTTTTTTAATCACTTTCCATTTTTGCCGAAACAATAACCAATGAATTAAAACATTAATGTTCAATAACAATGTCACAAAATATTATTATAAATGTTTTTGCATTGCGCATGCGCCGATCTGTATACTACAATGGATTTGCCCTTTTTTTTTAATTCTTGCAAAACAAAATATTTAGCTTTATGCACGAGTATTGGGATATAGTGAAAAGTATGCGTTAAGATTTTTGACGATATTTTTTTTGGACCCATTGTAGGCCTATCGAGAAGTATTTTGATGGAATATTTTTTCAAAGCAAGCTGGGTCATTATTTTTTGTAGAAACAAAAGATTTGCAATAAAGCAGTGCCACCATGTATCCAGAAATGTTAACAACTATAAAAAAAATGGGTTTATGGCGTTATCTCGACCAACCTGGATTTTTTAGGCCATGTTTCTGACCGCCATTTTTTTTTATTGCCACATTTGGTCAACATATCAAATAACGTGTTTTTTTCCCGAAAATAAATGCAACTTGTTTGTAGTATTGGGTATTTAAAACAGATTAATTAAACACAATAACTGTATCCTAAAGCAAACAAAGTTTTAAAGACATACAGACAAACAAACAAAATATTTTGCTACCTACCTGGATAATTTTAGGGCGTTTACTGTAACATGTTATTTTCTTCGCCATATGTTCCCTGTATGCCCAGCACAGATAATGTCAATTAAATCAATCCCATGTATGTATCAATTTTTATTTCATGTCACGAAAAAAGTCTCGAGTGATTGAATCTTAGTTTCTTATCGACTTCAAGCTTGGCATTTGGATTAACAATTGTTTGAAAAATTCTAATGCTATTCACAGCAATTAGAATACACTGGTTTTTATTAAAGGGAAAATACAGCATTTGCAAACATCAAAAAAATAAAACTACCAAATTATTTTGAAATACCTTGCTGGACCGTTAGTGAATGACAGTGTAAAGCATCCTGTAAAATCATGGCACCTGGTATACTGTCATTTTCAAGAAAATTGGTATTTTTGTATCAATTTCCAATGCTGATCGGCCGACCAGCGTTGGAAAAAACTGGCTTTTTTTTCAAATACTGGCCCCAGTTGACCATCGCACTTGTTTGCAATCGATTACACACCTATGAACGGGTACAAGCCAGCTAGACTGGTTCCCTGACCTTACAATTCCCAAATGTATGTAAACTGCTCTGTTTCTTCTTAAATGGAGTCAGGGAACCAGACTACAGGAAAATGATTGTTTTTCTTGGTTTTTATAGCATTTTCGAACCCAAAACCTCAAAAAAGTCAGTGTAACTATATTTGCTATATATTTCCAACCCCCCAAATCCATCCATTTCTGAAAATTACAGCAAAAGCAAATGATGTATATTCCCTTTAAATGATTGCATTATTTTAAACGTTACAATATGTGAGAATTATGTCAAAGTAACAATTGACTGGCTATGAAAACAGTATGCATAAAACCTCATTCTGAGGATTACCAAAAGCACCACCATTGTTGATAAATACTCTCTTTTTTTCGATTGGCTTCGTTATGAAAAAAACAACATGATTTTAATTAATTTCAGTTGAAACAGAAACGTGCCCACAGTAATGAAAAAAGTGGAGTTGGCTGTTGTTTTTAAAGCCCGTAAAAGTGCGACAAGTGTTTCTTGATTAAAAGACTCCAAATTATTTGAAGTCTTTCATTGTTCTTAATCAGTATTACTTGATTGCATTCAAGAAACTCACTTTGAAAACATCAGTGAAAGTGTGAGCCCGTTAGATGGTAAAGAAACAATCTTAACGAAATCAATTAAAACAAAGTACAAATTCCATTCAAGTGAGGAGGGTCTTTCAACTGGTAAGAATTTTCCTTTGTCACTTTATCATTTCAAGTGAATTTCTTTGTATTGACTTTTATTTGGATGCCATATTTGGCATCCCTGCTGACAGCATATCCTTGGATAATGTCTCCAGCCAGCACATGCACATGTAAGCTGAACAAGTACGCTTCCTGGGAATAGGTAGACTCCTGCAAGAAATCAAAGAAAAGGTTATAATGGACCCTTCCTGCATGTCAATCAACAGTGCACATTGGCCAATCAGATCACCACTTTTGATCAGGTGACCACAGTAGCTCAGTCAGACTGGGTCACAAGCACTGTTAGATCTATTGCTCACCCCGCCCCCATTTTTTGCACCAGCAGTTAACACCCCCCCCCCCAGTATTCTGTAAAGAGTGCCCTTTTTGCACAAGTAACTTTTAGTTTTTACACAAGTGTCCTTAGTTTTGTTTAAAAAGTTTCTTGTTTTGCCAGCGGCTTTTAAAGAATTTTTGGTATTTCGTGTAAACGTCAGCAATTGTGCCGCCATGAAAAGCGCCACCCATTGACCTACCGCCGTTTGCGAGTTAACCACGCCCCTTAGACAACTCTATAAGCCTTTTCGCTGATACCACCATCTTTGAATTTTTTTTTTTTCGGGGGGGGGGCATTACAATGAAAATACGTCTCATCATGCAACTGTAGCTGAGAATGATGGGATGTCTTTTCATTGTAATGCCCCCCCCCCCCCATTTCAAAGATGGCGGTATCCGCGAAACGGCTCATGGAATTTTGTACGTTAACTTTTGTTTGTCTCAGATTTTGGCGTTCTGCGTCCATTTGTATATCATGTTTAGACAATATTTTACAAGCTGCGTTGACGCAATTCCACCGTGATAGGTTAATTGTCCGATAGTGGCCATTATCGCCGGTTTGTACTTACATGACAATGAGCTGAGCCTCCTGGGAATGTTGGCGAAGCAATTCACGGATCCGCATCTGTCTGTTGGTCTGAAAGAAAAAAAAAGATTTCAGGCGAAAAAATTTCGTGATTTATTGATGTTTACTAAAGTCAAGTTCCATGCACTTGGCAAATCAAATGAACTGAGAGTAGTACGAAAAATGGATTGAAAGTGATCAATCTCATTATTGAAAATCAGCCTCCAGAATGTCAAAGGTTTGACACAATTAACAGATGTTGCAAGACTGGACTTAAAATCACAAAAACCAGGGACTTAGCGTAAAGTGGATACTGGGAAAGCTTTAAGTGTATTGTCTCCATGCATGGACAAAAGAGGGCGCTTTATAGTCAAACAAGCAGAAGTCGGAATGAGGGACACTTCACTGGTTCACTCATGCTGGTTATCGTGTATTTGGAACCAGCATTTATAAGCCACGATGGCACCCAAAAGGCCCTTGTTTATAGTTTTCTCTGTGGGGGGGGGGGGGGGGGGTGCTTGAGCGCAAGGAGGAGATTCTACCTTCTCGTTGAGCGTAGTGACTACTTTCTTGCTGATCTTCCAAGGAAACTTCTCCATGGTCTCCCCTGCTTCCTCATCCAGCATCCAGGGTTTGGACAGCTCCTTGAACCGTCTCAGGCTCTCAGTCCTTGGGCTTCTTGTTCAGGTCCGGGATGACCTCCACGTCCGAGCATTGATGCGGAACTTGCTGAGCATGTTGGCCATGTTCATCTTCGCCCTGTCCATTTGCTCCTTCTTGCTCGTGGTGGCAAAGACGCGCAGCTTGCATTTCTCCCAGTTGGATTTCATGGAGATGAGGTGATCGATGAGTAGGATCAAGCCTGGGGGTGGTGGGAGGTGGGGGCGGAGGTTGGGGGGGGGGGGGGGTTTTACAAACAAAAATTATACAGAGCATTATATAAAGCATGTGTTTCCTTAGACATGCAGCCATCCAGAATAACCTGAGAGATCTCTGAAAGGCTCCATGAAATGAATTGGACACTGAAACATATAATAAAATAATCAGGCCAACCAAGAACCAAAAGTGTGGTGTTTTCTACTACATACAAAAAACAACTGAGTGGTAGGGTAGGTAAAAATCTGTTTTGGGGGTTTGACATTTTAATAGCCTAAAAATATAGGGTGGGATGATAGTCATTAAAATTTACTTTTTTTCTCTACTTTAATTTGCATGCATTAGTTAACATGTGAATCATTCTGCCGACTACTGACCAACTTACATTAAAATAAATATAAAGTTTATAGTTTTCACTGTGGAGGGAGGGGGGGGGGGGGTGCTTGATCCCAAGGAGGAGATTCTACCTTCTCTTTGAGCGTGGTGACTTTTTCCTCGCTGATTTTCCAAGGAAACTTCTCCGTGGTCTCCAGGCTGCTTCCTCATCCAGCATCCAGGGTTTGGAAAGCTCCTTGATGATTGTGTTGGTCTTGATCTTACCCAACCAACAGCACAGAACTCCATCTTGGGCAAAATCTTGTCCTTGTACCAGCCTTCAGAAAAAGAAAAAAAACAGTCAATTGTTATTTAATGATCTTTAACTTGGTTATCGTTAAGATCGGAGTAAACCTGAAGTTAACACAACCTAGATATACCTCACGGTATACCAAACGTTAAATCTGACACCGTGGCAGCAAGGAGATTTCCACCTTTTTATGAATATGCCTTTGAATGAGCATGACGACTATTTATAAAAGATATAGACATATATCATACTCGGCAATAGGGATAGTCAGTGGAAAGAACTTGGGACAGGTGTGTACAAAGTTACGCGCAAGACTCAGACTTGTTTTAAGCGAATTACTGAGAAGACGACCATAATTATTGGTAATGAGGATACTTTTATTATGGAGTAGATTAACCATCTTGGTTAGGGGGATATTTTTTAGAAGGGAATTATGGAGGAGACTAACCATCTTGGCTAGGGGGATATTTTTCTTAGAAGGGAACTATGGAGGAGACTAAACCATGCTTGGCTCGGAGGGTGTTTTTTTTGAAGGAAATTATGGAGGAGACTACCATATTGGCTTGGAGGATATTTTTTAGGAGGGAATTACCGAGGGGACTAACCATCTTGCCTAGGAGGATATTTTTTAGAAGGGAATAATGGAATAGACTAACCATCGTGGCTAGGAGGATATTTTTTTAGAAGGGAATTACAGAGGAGACTAACCATCTTGGCTAGGAGAATATTTTTTAGAAGGGAATTATGGAGGAGAGGAACCATCATGGTTAGGAGGATATTTGTTTTAGAAGGGATTTATGGAGAAGACTAACCATCTTGGCTAAAAGGACATTTTTAGAGGGAATTTATGGAAGAGACTAACTATCTTGGCTAGGAGGATATTTTTTTAATAGGGAATTATGAAGAAGACCAAAGATTTTAGGTGGAAAATGGACTGGAATATTGATGTTTAATATGTCGAGTTCCACTTGGCAAATAAAATGAACTACTTAAGGGTTGTTCAATTTGCACTGAAAGTGATCAATACTAATATTTGAAAAATAACCCACCAGAATGTCAAAGGTTGGACACAATTAACAGATGTTGCAAGACTGGACTTAAAATCACACAAACCAGGGACTAAGCGTAAAGTGGATACTGGTAAAGCTTTAAGTGTATTGTCTCCATGCATGGACAAAAGAGGGCGCTTTATAGTCAAACAAGCAGAAGCCGGAATGAGGGACACTTCACTGGTTCACTCATGCTGGTTATCGTGTATTTGGTACCAGCATTTATAAGCCACGATGGTGCCCAAAAGGCCCTCGTTTATAGTTTTCTCTGTGGAGGGGGGGGGGGGGGGGTGCTTGAGCGCAAGAAGGAGATTCTACCTTCTCGTTGAGCGTAGTGACTTCTTCCTTGCTGATCTTCCAAGGAAACTTCTCCGTGGTCTCGCCTGCTTCCTCATCCAGCATCCAGGGTTTGGACAGCTCCTTGAACCGTCTCAGGCTCTACTCCTTGGGCTTCTTGTTCAGGTCCGGGATGACCTCCACATCCGAGCAGTTGATGCGGAACTTGCTGAGCATGTTGGCCATGTTCATCTTCTCCCTGTCCATTTGCTCCTTCTTGCCCGTGGTGGCAAAGACGCGCAGCTTTCTCCCCGTTGGATTTCATGGAGATGAGGTGAGGGATGAGTAGGGTCAAGCCTGGAAGATGGTGGAAGGTGGGGGGGGGGGGGGGTTCACAAACAAAAATTATACAGAGCATTATTTCCCTTTGACATAAAGCATGTGTTTCCTTAGACATGCAGCCATCCAGAATAACCTGAGAGATCTCTGAAAGGCTCCTTGAAATGAATTGGACACTGAAACATATTTTAAAATAATATCGCCAACCAAGAACAAAAATTGTGGTGTTTTCTACTACATACAAAAAAACTGTGTGGTAGGGTAGGTAAAAATCTGTTTTGGGGGTTTGACATTTCTATAGCCTAAAAATATAGGGTGGGATGATAGTCATTGAACTTTTTTTCTCTATTTTGCATGCATTAGTTAACATGTGAATCATTCTGCACTACTGACCAACTTACACAAAAATAAATATAACATTGATAGTTTTCACTGGGGGGGGGGGGGGGGGGGGGGGCTTGAGCGCAAGGAGGAGATTCTACCTTCTCTTTGAGCATGGTGACTTCTTCCTTGCTGATCTTCCAAGGAAACTTCTCCGTGGTCTCCAGGCTGCTTCCTCATCCAGCATCCAGGCTTTGGAGAGCTCCTTGATGATTGTGTTGGTCTTGATCTTACCCAACCCACCAATCTAGATGGAAACCAATCAGGAAAGAAAATTTGAATGCATTTGCTCTAAATAAATTGTGTCCAGGTCTTGGAAAATTAGCGCTGCGAAAAACCTGGACAAATCTGATTTAATGATCTTGTTAAACATTTTGCAACTTTGACTTAATTTTTGAAAGACCTGCTTGCATTTTACTCAAACTGTTCAACAAAATTCATTCCGCAAAGTCTTCTTCAAGTACTCAACTGTGAGTACACATTTCGGTACTCAAAATACGGTACTCGAACGACGGTGCCTATTGTCCTCCAACGCCGGTTTGTGCACTAAGTCTATGGGAAAGGTTTAGATCAGGGAACAATGGAAAACACAAAGCCAATTAATCCTCGGAAGCATAGCAGAAAACGACAGTGTTCGTATATTTTAAATGCAATTTGTGTTTTTCTTTTAATGCAAACAAATATTATACGCATTATACCAGTATGTCCACAGGAAATGTCCGTCTGACTATTTTTGAAATAACTACAAAACCATGAAGTCCAATTTGAAAAAGTTTGATTGTGCAGATACTCCCTATCTTGGCCTCAACCCCGATGAGTTTCATTTAATTTCAGTCACGCATCACTGCACACTTGTCAATTGATCACAACAACATTTTGGGACACTGTGACCAAGTTCCTTGCCTTAATCAATTTCAGTGCTGTGTTAAGTAAGCTGTGTAGAATCCTGCATGTTGTGAAAAGGGCTGCAATTGGGATTGGAATCATTTGCCTGGCTATCAGTCATCACGGCAAGACCTCGGTTTAATGCTCAAGGGCAAATGATTCCAATCCCAAACCACATCAGACTTTTTTTCCACAGACACTTTTTGGGACATACTCTATGACAATTAATAATGATAAATGCAGTGTCAGGTTAGCAATAACACTTTGGAAGTCTGATGGTTTATTTTTGTTTTAATTATGATATTTTAGTAATGTAAGATGATTTGATATGATGGAGTTGAGATAATCTGTCGCCTACCTTTTGCTTGATTCTTCTTTTTGTAGTCAAAGTCAAGACGTCGCCCCTGTAACTTCTTCCGATGGTGCTGTAGAAATCAAACATTGGGGAGAAAGTTAATGTACTGTTTGACAAGAGACATTTGCACATTGCTGTAAGGCTCCTTATATAAATTATGGGTCAAAGTGTGACAATTTTCGAGTTCCTGTTATCTCTGAGCATTGTCATTTGCCGTTCAAGTATCATTAAGAATGACTTCAACAATTTGTTGAGTAGGTTGTCTGCTTCACATAATCACTCTTGGTGGACGACTGCATTAACCCTAATCTTCCCAAATCCTCTTTGCAAAATGGAGGATTTTGCAGGATTGAGGCTGTTTAATTGGCAAAAATGTGTGGCTGATTTTGCAGGATGCAGTGTGTCAAGGTCTTGGGCCGGGCCTTGTGTTTGTTTATGCTCAGTTGTGCATAAATTATACTGGAAGTCCTCCGCACTGCTCCAGGATGTCACTGGCTCTGCCTCAACATATTGACAGTGATTGCTGGAGGATTTTGTAGGATTGAGGCAGTGATCATTCTTCCACGGATCACATTCAAGAAATAACGGAGGATTTTGCAGGATTGAGGCTGCATGCAATTTTTACATGGAGGCAGTTGGAGGATTTTGCATCATCGCAAACATGCCCAGGGAGTTAGGGTTAAGAATGACTTTAAACAATTTTGTATTCGTTGTGTAGGTAGTTTGCTATTCATAATCACCCTTGGAGGACGACTGCATTAAGGAGTGCATCAGAAATATAAAATCACAGATGTTAGATGTAACAGGGACGGGAAAAAAGTGGACCCCAAATTTATCGAATGACCCAAAGAACACAGGCATAAGTTACAACCCAAATCAACCAGTAATCGATCACTGGTCTTGTATCAATTTTTTTCCAGATTGGCCACAATTTGTGCTTGAATTTCCCCGCAGGTGGCTGTGCAACACAGTCCTGCTTCTATCAAAATCAACCAAATTCTGTCAGATTCTGTAAGATGGAACTCACGTTGATCCTTTTCAGGTCTTTGTTCTTGAGATGATCCAGGGGATCCAGGAAGTTCTGTCTGACGTTCAGATCGAAGGCGCCCTTGACTTCAGAAAGTTGCCTCAGTGATTCTCCCATCTCGACCATCGCAGTAGCTGTATCCAAAAAATAACCAAAACAATTTTAATTTTTTTTTTAATAATACCTATAAAAAACAACATTTTATTGTTCTGTTGTTTCCACCCAAACTAAACAGCTGTGCTAAGTATACCCTGGGAGCTGAGATTGCCTATGAAATGCATGGTCTATGAAATGCATTATTAGACCGAGTAAAAAAAAAAAACGGTTTCCCGTCTGCTTTTTTTTCCTCCACCATGAGGTGAGGTATATGTTTTCATCGGCCTTGGTTTGTCTGTGAACAGGATAACTCAGGATAAATGCGGAGGCACTAGGCTCACGTGAATCGCGCACTCCGGACTCCTTCGACCAAAACATTTGTGAGCCTCGTCTTTAAGAATGCGTGCAGGTAGCCGTGGCGCAACCTCAAAAATGGCTTCTAATTTTGTTCGCCGGATTACGCTGTATGAGAATGTAATTTCCAGTAACCCTGGTTAACCCTTCTGTTAGTGAGCATAAGCCATGTCTGAATGACATGGCTACGACTAACACTAGCCCACATGGGAAGTGGCTTCATCTGCTTCCATAGGTGCAACTAATGTATTAGCCGTAGCCACTTCATTCTGACGTGGCTTTACGCTTTTTCCATTTCCCTAATTTGTGCTTGAATTTCCCGGAACGTGGCTGTGCAACACAGTCCTGATTCTATCAGAATCAACCAGATAATGGATGATGTTAGATTCTGTAAGATGGAACTCACGTTGATCTCCTTCAGATCTTTGTTCTTGAGATGATCCAGGGGATCCAGGAAGTTCTGTCTGACGTTCAGATTGAAGACGTCCTTGACTTCAGAAAGTTGCCTCAGTGATTCTCCCATCTCGACCATCGCCGTACCTGTATCCAAACAAAAACAAAAACATAACAAAATCCATCTTTTTATAATACCTCTAACAGGAAAGATTTTATTGTCCTGTTGTTTCCATCAAAATGAAAACAGTTGGGCTAATAATGTAAAAAAGTAAGTGTTCTTTCAGCAAAACGAAAACAATTCTCATAGGGATGCATGTGAATTGTTTTCGTTTTGCTGAAATAACACATACATTTCTTTGTGATCCATGGACAGAACTTTATAAAATGGTGTTTGTGTTCAAAATTCCGTAACTTGAAAAGCAAATGAGTGATGTGAATGATTCTTGTGTTAATACAAAGCCCATTGATTGGGCTTTCATATCCTAGATTTGGAAAGTGCTACAGGCAAAACTTCATTCAAAATTGGTCCTGCCATTTGGGGTTCGTCTTTTTTGACTCACCTGTATATTGCAAATGTATGCATTATAATAAAAAAAAAAATTTAAAAATACAAAGTGGGTGCAAAAAAGGCAGCGGGCAGGTACGAGAAACTGTTTTTTTTTCTTTACTTGGCCTTGCATATCTGAAGTGTTGGGCACTACATAAATTACACAATACTCATGGTACTATGTTGGTGGATTGGAACACTGATTAGAGCACCTTTTTGAGAGCTTTTTGATCAGTCTACCACAGAAGGAAAGAGAATACATCTTGAAGCTTGCTCACCAAACGTTGAATCTTCTCCTAATTCTCTGCCGTTCTTCAGCATGACTTCTCCCAGGAATCCTACGGGTTGTTGAGGCTTGGTTCCTCCCTTGTTCTGACCACGGACTTTACTCATGGCTCTGGAGACTGTTCAGGAAAGACAATACGATTGATTAGGGTCGGCACACAAATAGAAGATGTATCTCTATTTGGTTTGTTTGAAGTGAATACTTAGACCCGATTCAAACCGGTGTTCTATAGTCACCCCAAACGTAATTATTCCAAAGGTTACAATTAAAGGTAATATACGACATTTGCAAACATCAGCAAACAAAACTACCAAATTATTATGAAATACTTTACTTGACTGTAGGTGAATGACAGTCTCAGACATCCTGTGAAATCATGGCACCTGGTGTGCTGTCATTTTTAAGAAAAGTGGAATTGTTGTATTGATTTCAAAAGATGGTCGGTCGACCATCGTTGGAAGAAACTGATTTGTCCAAATAGTGCCCAAATTTACCCAATTTATTTAGTCTGCATTTTTTTTGCAAGCGGTTACACATCCGTGAATGGATGCAAGCCAGCTAGTCTGGTTCCCTGAGCTCAGGGAACATCACAAGATCCGGCCCAAGACCTTGACACAGTGCATCCTCATAAATCAGGCACACATTTTTGCCATATAGCCTCAATCCTGCAAAAGCCTACATTTTGCAAATAGGATTTTGGAGGATTTGGGAAGGTTAGCGTCAACGATGTTGCAATTTTGGTTCTTACCTGGATTGGGCTGAAGGTATTCTATTGTCTTGTTCACCAAATCATCCACTGTGTGACCTGCCACGTCAATCTTCTAATGAAAAAAAAATACATTACCCAAAGACAATGAGAAGAATTCAATCAGCATAAATAATCTCAAGCAATATTTACTAATACTAAATGTGTTAAAACTTTTTTCGCTATGGCAGGAGAGATTCATACCCTGGACTCCGTTGCGTGTACACAACAGAGTCCAACCTGGGCTAGGACTAGGGCTAAGTTACACTTACAGCAGACAGGGCTCTGGAGTGCTCTGAAACGTGCAAAACAAAACGGGCAAAGAAAATGTCCTCAGTATTTCACCAACCAAGTTTGGAGACTCAATTCAATTTTTAAAGGAGATTTTTCTTCAATGTTTTGCACATGAGAGGGAAGTCAAGTGATTTCAAAATGGGACTAAATACTAGACTGGTACATGTCCAACCATCATGACCATATGGTCCAACTATTTGAAAAGACTGACCTCTTCATTCAGTGTCAATAGTCTGGTGGCTTGACTACGGAGAAATGTATAGTAAATTGAGACTAGTTCCCGCTTCATGCCACACGTTTCTTTAATTCTTTTGGCATGGTTGATTGATGCAGTACTGAAGCTGTGTTGGACTGGTTGTTTCAGGTGCCAGTCTATTTTCTTGCTTTGCATGTTTTCAATACCATAAGTTTTGGGACTCTCATACACAGTATTGAGAGTCCCAAATTTTCGGACTACACTTACAGTAGTCCGAGTAACTTGGACCATGCTTGGACCCAACTTATCGTCTTTTTAACATGCAGATTTCACCCTCAAAATGGCCTCCCAATTACTAGATAGGCCACCTGAGGTACAAATAGACATCGATGATTAAGATGGTTGTACTGAAGTTTATTTGCGATCCGGAAGAAAAGTGAAATTTTCGTTCAATTCTGAGAGCTCCCCTTGCGATCATGAACACGTTAAATTTCCGACTCGTGTTAATGTTTGAACGACGTGATGTAGTCTTCATGCCCAGCGTACATTCAATGGTCCCCATATCCCGAGTGCGATTCCGTTACCGAGCGCGAAGCATCGATTATGATAATGAGTAGACTGGATCTTGCTTGTGAACACAAGTGGATTTCAAATGGTAAATGACAATCGGGAACTAGCTTGAACTGGTTTCCGCCCATAAAAGCTGTCCTAGTTCCCGACTCTCTATTATCGTTCGAAATGTACTTGTGTTTACAAACGAGATCCAGTCTACTCATTATCATAATCGATGCATTGCGCTCGGTAACGGAATCGCACTCGGGATATGGGGACCATCGAATGTACAATGTACGCTGGTCATGAAGACCACATCGCATCGTTCAAACATTAACACAAATCAGAAATTGAACGTGTTCACGATCGCAAGGGGAGCTCTCGGGATTGAATGGGAAATTTCACTTTTCATTCAGATCATAAGTAAACTTCAGTACAACCATCTTAATTATTGATGTCTACTTGAACCTCAGGTGGCGTATCTAGTAATTTGGAGGCCGTTTTGAGGGTGAAATCTGATGTTTTTGTTGGGCAATGTTGGGTTTTTGGGTCAAAAGACAAAATTGTGTTGCTCGGCATATACGGGAATTGCTTGGACCCCACTATCGCCAGACCATGTCCGAATGTTTAAAAGGCGATAAGTTGGGTCCAACTTAGCCCCATAAATAAATGTGGCCAATTTACTGGACTACCTCCGTAAATAAAGGCCACACTTCCACCATGTACAAAAATATGTCAAACTTGTCAAATTTTGATTTGCACATTTAGGCTTAATTTGTAGTTTATTTTTGCTTTAGAAGCCTACTCACCCTGTTGATAGCCTAATCAGAAAGTGCTGCCTTTTTCAGATGTCTCTTTTTCGTGAAATTTCCAGATTCGTTTGCACACGTTCGCGTATCAAACAAAATTTCAACATGAAACTTCACGAAAATTAGACATCTGAAAAAGGCAGCACAAACATGACAAAAGTGAGCATGGTAAGTAACTTCTAAACCAAAAATAAAGTACAAACTAGGCCTAAATGTGAATATCAAAATTTGACAAAGTTCGACATGTTTTTGTACATGATGGACATGGTGGAAGTGTGGCCTTTATTGCGGAGGTAGTCCAGTAAATTGGCCACATTTATGCCGGCTAGGGTCCAACTCCAAGTAAGGCTACGGTCCGCGGACTACACTTGAACCTTCAAACACCATGACCATGATTTTGAACACCCGAATCCCACCCGACATAATTTGCTGACCTATCTCGAACCAGACTGGGACCGTGAGTGCATAAAAACGTGCAAAATTACTACTGACGCTTTTTTACTCACGATTAGGCTAATTGAATGCCCACACAACACATATATCAAAATGATATAGTTGCAAGCATGTCACCTGCGAAATTTGAGACCTTAAATCCAATTTTAAGGCAAGTTTTTGGCAGTTCAAAAACCATCCACGTCAATCTCCATGCTCTGGAAATGTGTATGTGATTCCCAATGTATTCTGGGTACATGTAGGTATAGTTCAAGAGCCTTGCAGCTCACTTGTTTTTCAATCGATAGCCAAATGAACATATAGCGCCCTCTGTTAAAAAATGAAACATTCTACATTCACTCAGATCAACAAGAGGGCGCTGTTTTATCTACACGATGAAAATGTTCTAGCTAGGGAGTTTTTTTGCACAATGCATTGCAGTACACATCAACGTGATGTCTCACGTTTGGATTTCAATAACTCTTTGCAAAATTACAATTAAATTTAAAAGCTGAATTTTTGGTCATACAATGCTCACCAAAGCAACTTTGCGAGGCAGAAGTTTCGGAGATTATTGAGGAAACTGTAGTGCCAAAGAAGCTTGCAAATTTGATTCACACTGGTTTTATTATGCAGCACAAACTTTTGCACGATATGGATGCCTTAAGTTTTGGGACTCTCATACACAGTATTAAGAGTCCCAAATTTTCGGACTAGGCCTAGCCTAGCCCTAGGCCTAAATTAGCTGGAGTTACCCAGCCCCGAGTTTTATCATTGGGTTGTCATCTAGGGCTGGAGCGTATTTTTCTCAAAACTTGTAGTATATTCAAAATTTTTTGGAAAATGTTCAATTTTGTCCCCGTTACACACTAATTGCAACTGCAACTCACCCCAAACTTGCCTGGAATAACCATTACACAGGTCCTTGAAGTAAAAAACGATCCACGATGAAGATTCAGCCTACAATTGCAGTGAAAACAGGAGGAATACCCGCTAACTTGACAACCTTGCCGGATTGGCCAGGACCGCAATTGGTTTGTGCACAAAAAAAATTGTGTACAATGAATGGCGGTCGATTAACAGGCACAGAGAGCGATCGCTGTCAACTACTCGGTTTTGCCGGCTGCGCTGGCTGTTGGCGCATGACGTCACGCGGAAGCGTATGACCCGATGACTGTTTCATGCACTATTGGTTGCGGTTCCAGTACCAAAGCTGTGATGCGAGTGGTAAACCTTATATTAGACAAAATTGAACATTTTCCAAAAAAATTTGAATATACTACAAGTTTTGAGAAAAATACGCTCCAGCCCTAGATGACAACCCAATGATAAAACTCAGGGCTGGGTAACTCCAGCTAGGCCTAAATCATTAATAAATGACATTTTTTTTGCCAGCCATTGCCAGCATAATTTATTACTTTTTTATTAGTCAGAATGGGACAGAACTATAGTTCACGTTACGCACATACAAACTTATCGCGGAAATTCACCTATGCAAATTGGGGTCAACACGCCCCTCATTATGACGTCAACGTTGAGTTCGTGCTTGCGCTCATGCCATCAATTTCAGCCCGACTCGCTTCAGTTTTATGAATGAAATCATTATGCATCGGAGAGTGCACATGCCAGAAATTTACAGTAGAAAAGCTCATGATATCTGCTTTCTTTTGCCGAAGAAAGCATCAAAATCGATGACCTATTGCTTGAGTTTTGACAGTTGAAACATTTTTTAGCGGTTTTTTTTTAGGAACCAAAACTTCTTATTTTTCGAGGGAGTCCATCTTTTTAATCCTAAATTTCTCTCTTCTCGAATTTGGTTCGGGAAAACCGGAATTAGTTCCATATAGAACAGGTTTTCAGCTTTGATATGGTGTGGCACATGTGGGTGGCCGGTCTGATACGGCGATGGCCGCGAGCAATATGCATAAAAATTGCTCGCTAAAACTGCCCAAAATTGCGAATGATAGTGAAGTAATCACGTGATATAAACACGTGCAACGTGCAGGAGATATATATAGCTCAGTGAAAGGCGGTTACGAAGATTAAAGGGATCCCGTTTGATTAACGGGATCCCGTTTGATGAAATGTGTGTGTGTCTCTTTTTTTTCTGTCCCTTTTACCCTGTATCCCGATGCAACGGAGTTGGGCGGTGGGTTGGGGTGGGAATGGCCCGCGGGTGGGGTGGGGGAGGCCTGCAGGTGGGGTGGGAGAGGGGGAGGGGATGGGGGGGGGGGGCGGGGGAACAAAGACACAGTGGGTGGAATATGCACATTCTTTGGTTGAATGGCCATTGCACATATCCCAACACCTTGAGGGGCGGGGTGGGGTCCCCTGGGTGGGGGGAAAGGAACGGGAGGGGGGTACTGAGGACCAGGATAATGGAATAATTCCTGTCTTTCATTTCTTACACCTGCACCATATCAGGACCCCATGGAAGGGGATTGCACATAAGGGTTCCCGGTGGAGGGGGGGGGCGTGGGGGAGGATGCCTCGTGAGTGTAGAGGGGGGCCGGGGTTAGAGTACTCAAAACCAGGAAGCTTAAAATCCGGGGGGGGGGGGCTCAAAAGGAGGAGGGTGGAATTTCATATTTCCTTTTCTTTTTTCGGTCCTTGCAACATATCCCGACCCTAGTGGGCGATGGGTGGTGGGGGCCCCCACCAACACAGAAATCTTGATATGCAAATTAGGTAAACATCGCCGCTCATTATAGCATCATCATGAAATTCTTGCTTACGCGCATGCCATCTACTTCGGCCAATTTTCGGCCAGACTCCTTCAGTTTTATGAATAATATCACTGTAGGCCTACATCGGAGGATGCACCTGCCAGAAATTTACATGCTGAAAGCAACAGAATCATGTCCGCTTCCTTTTGCCGAAGACAGAGTCAAAATTGTTAAATGAAAGGGTGAGTTTTGACGATTAAAATATTGTTTTAGCGTTTTCCTTTTTGTAACTCAAACTTCGTATTGTCCAAGGGAGTCCATCTTTCAATCCTGTTTTTCTTCCTTCCAACATTTTGTTTGAGATCAAATGAATTAATTCCGAGTAGTTGAGTTTTTTAGCTGGCGAATGGTGTGGCCTAAGTGGGTGGTCGGTTTAATAGTGCGATGGTCGCGAGCAAAATGCATGGAAATTCATCACTGGAACTGCCAAAAATTGCGAATGATTTTCAAATGATCACGCCGGTTATATCCGGCCCGCCGGCACCGCGCGCGTTCTAATAAAAACCCAAGATTAATAAAATAATCGGTTACACCTCTATGTTCCGACACCCCTATGTTCCGACTGCACATATTCCTATTCCTAGCCCTAACCCTAACCGGGAGTAACACAATCTAGGTTGTCGGAACATAGGGGTGTCGGAACATAGAGCAGTCACCAAATAATCAAGATGTTTTGTTTTCTGATAAATGATGTGACTTTATTATTGGGAATACCACTTTCTTTTTTTCCTTTCCCCTGCCCTGGATACCATATTCCGACCCTGGGGATGGGGCGGTGGGGGGGGGGGCGGAGCGTGGTGTTCAAACCACGCCAAGAGGGCTGAAATTGTTTTTTCCAACAAGTGAAGTTTGTCTTTTAATTTGGTGCAATGACGTTCCCGACCAGACTTTCTTTTACTGCGATATCATGGACCGGGCCGGGGTTGAGGCGGGACCGTATCATAAGTCCGACGCCTCATAGGTCCGACGCCTCATAAGTCCGAAATTTCGGACTTATGAGGCGTCGGACTTTATTTATTCCGCCTCATAGATCCGACGCCTCATAAGTCCAACGCCTCAAAAGTCCGACAACGGAAAAACGAGTGTCGGACTTACGAGGCGTCGGAGCTATGAGGCGTCGACCTATGAGGCGTCAGATTTATTAGGCGTCGGACCTATGAGGCGTCGGACTTATGGGCCTTTATTTGGTTAGGGGATGTGATTTTGTGGAATTTATGAGGCGTCGGACTTATGAGCGGACCCCGTTGAGGCCGGGTAGGGGTTGTGGGGGCGGGGGGGGGGATTTCCCAAAACAAAGAGGGTGGAATGTCCTTTATGTTCTTTTAGTTATTAATCTTAAGACGTGCTGCTCTTGGGGGGAGAGAGGTGGTGGGGCCGCATGAGTCGGGGGTGGGGGGGGGGGGGGTTAAGGTACTCCAAACCAGGAGGGTTGAATATCCCGGGGAGCATCAGAAGGGGAGGGCCTGGAATTTCCCAATCTTCTTTTGTTTTCATCATCATCATCATCATCATCATCATCATCAGACGTCGTAGGCTACTGCCCGTTGACGCAACAACCGTCCACTTCTTCTGGGTTGTGTGACTGGTGAAGGGGTGATTTCCTTCGCTGAAGGGTCGCCGCAGTTAGTTTATCCACGCTGAGACCGCTCCATCTGGTGAGGCCGTCGATCCAGCGGAGTTTGGTCATTGCATTATATCCCGACCCTTGGAGACAGAGGGTGGGGGCCCCGACAAACTATTCACAGAAACCTTCGTATGCAACTAGGCGAACAGCTCCGCTCATGATGACGTCATTGTCAAGTTCTTGTTTCATTACGCGCATGACATCGTCTTCGGCCAATCTCACTGGGAGTCCATCTCTTCAATCCTATTTTTCTTCTTTCCAACATTTGGTTCGAATTCAAATGAATTTATTCCGAATAGTTGAGGTTTTCAGCTGTCGAATGGTGTGCCACATGTGGGTGGTCGATTTGATAGTGCGATGGTCGCGAGCAATATGCATTGGCATTTTTCGATGGAACAGCCAAAAATTGCAAATGATTTTCAATAATTGATCATGCCATCACCGCTTGCGTTCTAATAAAAAAACAAAATTAATCTAAAAAGCAAGATGTTTTGTTTTCTGATGAATGATGCACCTTCATTACATTATTGGGAGTAGGCCTACCCCTTTCATTTCATTTCCCCTGTCCTGGATATCATATTCAGACCCCCGGGTGTGGCGGGGGCGGGGTGTGCGGTTCAAGCCATGCCAAGAAAGCTGAAATTATTTTCTTTTCCAACAGTGATTTTTGTCTTTTTACAGTGGTGGTGCAATTACGTTCCCGGCCAGACTTTCTTTTTTACTGCGAGACTGGGTTGGGGTGGGGGTTGAGGCCGGGTAGGGGTTGTTGGGGGTCGGGGGATTTTCTTCCAGTGATTCTAAGTTCCAAATCTGCATGCCCAGTGGGTGGGTGTGGGAGCGGGCAGGGCTGGTGGATTTACCAAACAAAGGATTGCATATTCTTCAAGTGATTTTATTCAGACTTGCTTGCCCGTGGGTGGAGGGGGGGGGGACGGGTTGGATTTCCCAAAACAAAGAGGATGGAATATCATTCCTGGGAGAGAGAGAGGGGGAGAGAGAGGTGGAGGGGTTATAGTACTCCGAACCAGGAGGGTTGAATATCCCCGGGAGAGCCGCAGATTGGGAGGGCCTGGAATTTCTCAATCTTCTTTTGATTTGGTCCTTGCATTATAATCCCGATCCTTGGGGCAGAGGGTGGGGGCCACGACAAACTATTCACAGAAACCTTCGTATGCAAATTAGGTGAACAGCGCCGAATTTTATGACGCAATCGTCAAATTCTTGCTTTAAAATACGCGCATGACATCGTCGTCGATCAATTTCGGCCACTCTCGCTAGGAGTAGGAGTCCATCTCTTCAATCCCGTTTGTCTTCTTTCCAGTATTTGGTTCAAATTCAAATGAATTTATTTCGAATAGTTGAGGATTTTAGCTGTCGAATGGTGTGCCACAATGTGGGTGGTCGGTTTGATTGTGCGATGGTCGCGAGCAATATGCATGGACATTTTTCGAAGGAAATGCCAAAAATTGCGAATGATCAGTTAGTCTGTATACAGTATACACGTACGTACGTGCAGCAGAGCAGGGGATCTACCCGATGTTCCCCAATACCGATGTTCCCCCAAATCCATAGGATTAGGGTTAGGGTTAGGGTTAGGGTTATATTGGTAAGGATTTCGAGGAACATCGGTATTAGGGAACATCGGAATTGGGGAACATAGACATGCACCCGTGCAGGAGCTATGGAAGAAGCGTTACAAAGCAAGGATTCCGTTTGTTGATGGCCTTTTTTTGGCCCTTACTATCCCAAAGCGACGGGACGGGGTTGAGTGGGTGGGGTGAGGGAGGCCCGCGGGTTGGAGTGCAGGTTGGAAGGGTGGGGAGATAGGGGGCGGTGCACCGGGAACACTCCATGCACATTTTTTATTGACCCTTTTGGCCTTGCCAATTATCCTGACCCCTTGGGGCGGGGCGGGGATAAAATTTCCTTTGTTCCTAATTTTTCCTTTTTTCCGTGCACCATTATCCAGACCCCGGGGAAGGGGGCGTTAGGGACGGGGGAAGGGGCGAATGGGGGATGGGGGCAAATGGGGGATGCGCGTCCCCACTTCTACGCCTGTGCAATTAAGCGTGGGTGTGCGTGTGTGTGTGTGTGTGGGGGGGGGGAGTTTAGAGTACTCCGAATCAGGAGGTTGGAATATCATGTTTTTTTTTATTCACCCTTTGCGCTGTCCCCTGGCGCGGAATGGAATATGGGGTGAAAATATCTTATTTTCATGCAATGATGTTTTTGGGTTTTTTTTGGGGGGGGGGGCTTTATACGAAAACTTAAAAACAGTAATCATGAAAAATATAAAATTTAATAAAAATGCAAATTGCAGAAACGAATATCTCATATCTATTTTGTGAAAATGTTGTGGCTCTGAAAAGAGCCGTTTTGGTTTTAGTTTGTTGATTCGATGATTTCTTCGAAGGCTTGGCCGACACTTTCTTCTGCTTGCTCGATGTGTTCTTGCTGGCTGGCTTCTTGGCTGGCTTCTTGGCTGGCTTGGCTGGCTTGGCTGACAGATGTATATTTGACTTGGATGGCGTTTTCTTGGCAGCTTTCTTGGGTGACTTCTTCGGCGCGGGTTTCTTGACTTTATTCACCATTTTGGCTTTCTTGGCTTTTCTGCAATCTTGGCTTTCATTTCCCGTTCCTTCTTGGCCTTGATTCTCTCCTTCTCCTTAGCTGCATTAGCCTTGGCCGGCAGCCTTCTCTTTCTCCTCGGTGGTGTCAAACTTGGACGTACCAGCGGCTCCCTTACCTGCCATCCGAGTGAGCCTCCAACTTCATTGATTCATGTTTTATTATTTAAAAGTTTACTCTAGCATGGCTTATTACACAGAAATTCTTAGGGTGGATTATCTGGATCCGCACGTCCGTACCCCCGTGGGCGTACCAAGCACCTCCCGCATGCAAAAAAAAAATATCTTTTTTCGCCTCTTTGGCCGACGTTCTGACTTGGTGGGTCCTTTTTCCGCAAGTTCAGAATATTTTCTCTAAAAATTGGAGCAAAATACATGTATTTGAAATGCCTTCCTTTGTCAGAAACCAACAAAATAGAAACTGCATTCTCATGTTTAGACGATACACAATGACATCAGAGGAGAATAACAATCAGTACTGTCGAACTATTCGCTCACAAGATGCCTTTGATCACTAGTTCTCCATAATTATTTAGAGTATTTTGTATTCGGAGTATTCATCATTTTCCATCGTTTCTGACCTTTCAATAACATTGGACTTAAAGGGAAATATTAAGGGCTCCGCTAAGCCTCATATAATTATGTCAGACGCATATAGGCCCCAAGTCCGGCAAAATCTAATATAAGGCCCATAACTGTTATAAAATTCCGACGCCTAGGTCCGACACCTCATCAGTCCGACGCCTAATAATTTGGAAATTTCGGACTTCCGAGGCGTGGCGGGGGTCCAGGTTTATCATCGGAGGAGTCGGACTTGCGATATATAGGCCTAAGGCCCCAACCTTGATAGTATAGCCTCCCATGCAGCTACGGAACAACTCGAAATTTGGTTAATCAGGGTATATATATTGTTTTATTTCGTAGTACTATGCAGTTTTCTTTGACCATGGAGGGATGGTTTGACTTTCAGGTTTTGAGTTATCAGTGTTGACTTTATCCAGATTTCGCTTATTCCAATTTGTCAGCGTTTTCACGAAGGGGTGAATTTGCCGCAATAGGTGTTGGGGTTTAACGGTTAGGGTTAGGTTTGGGGAACAGGTATAACATAATGCACCCGTTGAACTTGCAGTGGTTGTCAGAAAAGAGGTTTTAAGTTGGTCACGATTTGGAATAAACATTTCGCATACTACTGACTAACTTTTGAAACACAGATAAAACTTCAAAGATGTACCAATTACAGAATAATGGAACAACAATTGCGAGGTACCGGTATCGTAACTAATCCCCATAGATGTTTGTCTGGTCGTGAAAACTAAATCCCACACACTTGTTGTTTTGGCAAATTGCCGATACCCATTCCCCACCCTTTGCACGAATTTGTCTCTTCGTAAAAAATCAAAAGACATTCAGGTGAAGTTTTCTCAACATTGATTTGATTGTTATGATTTCGTTGATTTTATCTGATTTTGACCCAGACTTCTTTCCAAAAAATGTTCGTTGCGTGCAATTTCAGCCGGAACAAGAATTTTGAAAAAAGGTATGATTTTTGGATTGATAATTTAGTCCCTCCGTAAAAACGCTGAAAACCTTTTGCAATTTGATTCAAAAATTTCAAAACTATTTTTTAAAAGACTTGTCATGCTTACTGCTTACTGCTTACTTACTCTGATTCGATTTTTAAAGAACGGGTTTTTGACTATGTATTAGCCTGGGGGAGATTATAATCTGGATTGTTTGTTTTGCGTCTGTTCTTTGACGACTCTTCGGAATTGCCCCCATGATCTACCCCTTTCGTGAAGTTGGCATCAAGTGTATTTCCTTTTATTTTCATGCCTTTGTTGTTATAACTTCTCGACATTATTGACAAGTGGTGAACATTCATATTCGTACTTGTATTAGTCATCTAAGTTAAAAACAAACACATTCTTGTCCTGGTGTAAATCAAAGAGTAAAAACAGTAAAAACAGCATGCAAGAACTGACAATAGTAAAACTTACACTTAAATTAACCTATGAATAAAACATGCCTGTAAAACACAATAATTTTTAAAATGATAACATAAAGACTGATAGCAAAAAGACACGATGCCTATCCGCCCTGGGCTAGCACTATGACAATGAAATATAACTTTAAAAATATGCCGGGAAAAAAGGATAAAGAACTTTAAAAAAAATTTTTTTCCATCGTCGTAAAATACTAAAAACCACAGGTGCAGATTTTGAATAGTTATTAAACTTAAATAAAGTTATTTTGTACTGTGTTTTCCAGTGGCTAATTCACAACAAATGATGTAGAGATCTAAACGGTCTTTCATATTTGCTGTATTATTATGTAACTTTGAATATACATGTAATCCCAAATTGCATTTTGGTCAAAAATAAAATGAAGCAAGCTTCGAGTCGAACTCCGATTTGAAAAAAATTGACTTGAAGCTCGCCGATCCCCTGGATCATCCAATACATGTACATACACGTATACGTATTTGTATGCAGGATGTATGCATAGTGCCTGGCCGTGGCGTGGGAACGTATCAGATTACATATCGGCCGACCGCAATATCGATCGGTTCAAAAATAGATGGTCCGCGCGGGAATTGACCTGGATTGACCCGCAAACGTTCGGGTTGTCTGTGACGTAGGCAAGTCACCGACATATTTTTCTAAAAATGACTGCAAGTGCGCAGGCGTGCAAATTCCCGCACGATGCATAGGCCAAGTTCGTATGTGTTACGAGTGTCTTACTAAGCTGATCTTGAGTAACTGCTCCAAAAGAATCCTGTATTTTATTCTGAAATTTACCTTTCCAAAACGAGTTGTGGATCACGTTGCAATTTCCCCTGTATATCTGGCGCCAGCTGTCAACTGATAAGAGAACTGCGCCCTCTATTGATTCGATAAATAGCGCCCTCAATTGATAGGATGAGTGGCGCCCTCTATTGACCTGTCCCGTTTGGGGCAAACAAGTGGGGCGAGTTGGTAAGGGGGCGAGTTGGTAACTGTATGGTCAGTAGAGGGCGCTGTTTTGTTTTTCAATAGAGTGCGCTATTTATTGGATCACAAATTAGCTGTTTATGTATATCAATAGAGGGAGCTCTTCAAATGTTCAACAGAGGGCGCTATATCGGACAAGTAGAATGGCATAACCGGAATGTGATCAGTTTATAGTTGCTTGCCCGTGCAATTTTTTTAGTTTCGACAATGAAAAATACATTTTGTTTTCAAATTTTTATTTTTCTAGCAATATGAAAGCTTTGCACTTTGTAATGATGGAGACATCTATCGAAACGATCCGCCCACGTTTAATTATAGAATTTTGATGTTACAAAAATTTCGAACTATTTAAGAGCCCAATAAATGATCACTCGAATCTAAAATAAAGCTTATAATTTTTTCTCTGACGGCGTGAAACGTCCGACAGCGAAATAGAAAATCAAGTGGTTACATTGTTTAAACTAGTAAACCAAACAATGCGGGTAGAGCTACTTTAAAAGCCTGAACTTTTCACTGAAAAAAACCAATGTAGTGTGCATGTGACTGTCGCAAAAAATGACACCTTATTTTTAAAGGTCAATTACAATGTTAACAATATTTGGATTGATATGATGAAAGGTGGTTTCAAGTGTAATGCTATAGTCTCATAAACAAAACATATCCTTCATTGGCAATCATAAATGTACTGTGCTGGACAAGCTATTTCAAAAATTAAGTGATGCATCGAATTGACTTGTGGCCAGATGATTGGTCATGACAAAAAGACAAATAAGACAGAAGATTGAGACAAAATATTGTTTTTCTCACCATCAGCAGTGTCCTCCTTCAACATGGAGAAAAACTTGACTATAGGCTGCAGTCACAGTACAAACAGAACATTTGCCTCACTTTTGCACAGAAACGATAGTCCAGGTAGACACGCTATCTCAAAACTAAATGACGCATGGAACTGAATTGTGGCCAGATGACTGGTTTTGAAAAATAGACAAACAAGACAAAAGATTGAGATAAAATATTGTTTTTCTCCCACAACAGTGTCTTGTGTTGCAACACGGAGAAAAACTTGGCTATAGGCTGCAGTCACAGTCCAAACAGAACATTTGCTCACTTTTGCACAGAAACGATAGTCCAGGTAGACACGCTATCTCAAAAATTAAGTGATGCATCGCATTGTATTGTGGCAAGATGATTGGTCATGACAAATAGACAAAACAAGTCAGAAGATTGAGACAAAATATTGTTTTTCTCACCATCAGCAGTATCCTCCGTCAACATGGAGAAAAACTTGGCTATAGGCTGCAGTCACAGTCCAAACAGAACATTTGCCTCACTTTTGCACAGAAACGATAGTCCAGGTAGACACGCTATCTCAAAACTAAATGACGCATGGAATTGAATTGTGGCCAGATGACTGGTTTTGAAAAATGGACAAACAAGACAAAAGATTGAGATAAAATATTGTTTTTCTCTCCCACAACATTGTCTTGTGTCGCAACACGTAGAAAAACCTGGCGATGGGCTGCAGACGCAGTCTAAACAGAACATTTGCCTCACTTTTGCACATAAATGATATTCCATCTGGACGTACACTCTATCTCAGAAATTAAGTGATGCATCGAATTGAATTTTAGCTAGATGACTGGTCATGACAAATGGACAAACAAGACAGAAGATCGAGACAAAATATTGTTTTTCTCAACATCAGCAGTGTCTTGCGTCAACACGGAGAAACACTTGGCTATAGGCTGCAGTCACAGTCCAAACAGAACATTTGCCTCACTTTTGCACAGAAATGATAGTCCAGCTGGACACGCTGTCTCAAAAAATTAAGAGACGCATTGAATTGTATTGTGGCCAGATGGCTGGTCATGACAAATAGACAAACAAGACAGAAGATCGAGACAAAATATTGTTTTTCTCCCCATCAGCAGTGTCTTGCGTCAACATGGAGTAAAACTTGGCTATAGGCTGCAGTTACAGTACAAACAGAACATTCGCCTCACTTTTGCACAGAAACGATAGTTCATGTAGACACGCTATCTCAAAAAATTAAGAGACGCATTGAATTGAATTCTGGCTAGATGATTGGTCATTAAAAAAAGACAAACAAGGTAGAAAATTGAGAATAAAAAATGTCGTTTTCTCTGCCTCAACAGTGTAAACACAGTTATTGTATTAACTCAAGATAAACACATTGCATGGAAATTAAATTTCCTCTAATATTTTGCCATGATATTTGGCAAAAGCATCTTGAAAATTGACAGGAACCGCCAACGAATGAATGTAAAACAATTGAAGGAATTAGCATGGTGAGGACACTCCGTGTTATTATTATCGTCATGCATCAATTTCTTCCATAAGAGGGCGCGCTAAACAAACACCGCTCACCGCGCACCGATTTCAGTCCACTATCTCGTTTCGATCTCGTTTTCGTCCTTATTCAACGAATTCCCATGAAAATATAGTCCTGAATGTGACTCATTATGACGAATTATTGGTCGGAATTTCACTAAAATACAATTTGTAAATTGTGACTTATCAACCAAACCATATAGTATTTTCTGTCATTTACGATGATGTTCATTCGAATGTATTTTTCAGGTTTAACACACTAAGTTGTTTCGCTCACATTTTTTTTGTTCTTTGACAAATTCACTAGAAATTGTACTGGCGATCGTAACCCATTATGAACGATTACTCAACGAAATACTGAGTTAATACGTTCAGTATTACAAGAGATATTGCCCGAACCATGAGTGTCTTCTTTTTATTCAATACCAGTTCGTGTTGACTCTGCGTGTTAGCAGTAGCGACCCCTGTGCATGTGGTGCGCCCTCTATTGAAAGATTAAACCGCTGGGTACAGCTGTCTCTATGCGAGACAATCAGAAAGCAAAGAGCCTTGTTGGAAAGAGTTTGGGTAAAATGCCCTTGAAAAAGAGGAAACAAAGGAACCTCTTGGAAATTCCTTTTCTTCTTGAAATGGAGTTGTGACTTATTTTGCCATGAGCGTTGTTTCATTTTGATATTATTTTTCACGTTTAAAACATTTAATTGTTTTGATCTCATTTTCTTTCTTGTTCTATGAAATTTGTACAAATCACTTTTTACTCAATACTATATAGTTGTACGTTAAGCATGACTGGCACCGCAAGCCTGTTAAATACTGACAGACAAAATAGAGATTATCGGCGCCAATATAGTTTTTTGTAACACCGACAAAACTGCATTCCCAATTGAAGTCACGGTGTCCAAAAAATCGTCCTTACTATTAAACAGAAACACAATCACACATAATGTCACACGATTACTCAAAAAAATATTTGTTATATTGCATTGGAATTTTTCCTATAGAGGTTGAGCATGACAGTCAACACAAGCATGATAAATATCGAGAGAAAACACACAGATTATCGGCGGCAATATAATTTCAGTAACACGGACAAAGCCCATCCAAAGTGAAGTCACGGCCTCCAGAAAATCGTGTGACACCTACGCCACACGATTGCTCAAAAACTAGTTATTTTATGGGATTGAAATTTTGACTAGATGTAAAGTATGACATGCAACATTTGCCTGTTAAATATTTAGAGAAAATCATGTGTTGTTTTGGAGTGATCATTTGGAGTTTGTGGTCATCATAGACAACACCAACACCACACATGCTTTTATGTGTTCACAATACAACGACGCTGTTTAGCACTTTTCTCCACTACAGCCTGTGCCAAGAATTGTCGCATTTCATACGCCTCCCATTTATTTATCTGTCATCTGAAATCAACGCAAATTTTTCCCTACAAGCACAGAGAAGTATTCTTTCAGTGAAAACTTTTTTAAACGGTTTTTTTTTTAAGTCGAAAGAAGTCCGTGATTCTTATCTTTCTAACTAGACTGGGGTTTAGATCTTTACTAAAGACTAAAGAATTTCGTGTATATTTTTTCAGTGTATGTCAACCTAAGACTGCTTATGGTTTGTCGCAAATAATTATAAACGTTTAAAAGGAATTCCTAAAACTGCGTTTTATTACTTGTCTTTACTTCCATTTTGCTCCTTGAACCATGTGTACATTATTATGCAGTCACTGTGTTTACTAATGATGATACAAATGTAGAAACATATACTGACAGATAGGTCGAGCCTCTAAAAAGATACCGATCTGACACTGTCATAACTTTGTCTATTGTAGATGTATGAAACGTATCTGAGATGATTCGTTTAGGTTCTTCCTTCGATCTTGAAACACAAAACAAATTCATATTAATTTCTGCCTTTCAATAAAAAAAACACAACCGAGCTATGGTAAGTTGAACAACTTTTCCAGTTCATATAGTTTGTGCTGCACGTTTTGTTTGAACACTTGGTAATATCTCTCTACTTGGGTTTTCTAGACGGTATTTGTGTCTTATATACAGAATGGTGCCTCCCGGTTGAATTCACACACACCTGACCTTTTTTGGTGCACGTGCCGAAAAAAGACGCGGCGCGTCATTTTTCGGCACTCGCGATTTTCACGCAAAACGCCGTGATTGCGCACAATCTCTGAAGGACGTTACGTCACAGACGTGGGTCGTAGGTCTCTCTGTCTTCGCCAGCAGAGTCTTTGCCAATATCTACGATCTGCCCCCCCCCCCCCCCGTCTGTAAGAATTGAACGACGTACAATACACCAGTTTTGTGTAGACGAGTTCATATCGAAATGTTCGGCATTTCATAATTTGGACCAAATAAATTATTGAACGTGTACATGCTAACACGTTGAATTCTAAAACCCATTACCCATAAACTTAAAGTAAAATATTTTATAAGACTTCAAATAATTTGAAATAACTTAAGAATAATTGGAGATGTTTAAACCATTTGAAATAGTCACTGAATCCGAATTAAATTACAACACAAAATATATGATATAACAAAATATTATCAAGAAATTTCGATATTCATTCGTTTATACATTAACCTGAACATTAATTATTTCAACCATAAGAAATACATTTCAACATTCACGATTCGAAGCCCTTATCTTCAAAACAAAATACATAAATATCGTATTTGTTATACCATTAGTATGGCTCCCTTGCATGGATTGCACTTCATCCAACGGAGGAACGTCGGGGTGCTTTGTGACTGCATTTTCCAACCTCATACAAAAGCTGCTGCTCTATTTCGGATACTTCTAAGTACATTTTTCCATCTTAACGGTTTTACTGAATTAATTTTTTTTTTATAAGATGGAATTTTTTTTAATATAGATCATTGGTTATTAATATACAAACGTTTTAAATGTAACTTTTCTTTATTTATTTTGTCCATTTTATGCGGAAATAATTAGCAATCCAGCAAAGAAATTGCAATATTAAGACTCCAAAATATAACATTCGTTCAAGGAAGGAAATACTGAAGTAGGAGACGGACATAACTTTTTATGTGACTTTTTTATCCCTTTCCAGTAAGCCATTATCCGCGTTATTCCGTAATTTGCAAAATAGCCACAAATTTGTGGCATTTTCACCATAATCCACCGTATAAGAAGTGTTTGTTCTGAAGTTAGTTGCATTAAAAGATCTGTCATATTTATCAGTCTTGTACCCATGGCTTTCATCTTAATAGAAATACCATTTTAATTTCGAGGCCATAATAGTAAATGTTTACCAAAAACAAAAACACAAAAATGGTAAAAAGAGTGACTTTTTTATAAATTTCTTTAAAAAAAAATTCGTCATGTTGTATCCCCTATAACACTGCATGAATCTGGATAGAGGTATCTCTTTTTTTCAGTCTAATGCTCTTTAAAACAAAAATGGTTCAGATGTATAGTTTAATATCCATATGGAAGGTTATTATTTCGTTGACGATATATTGATTTTGGCTACAATGACTCAGCCTTCGGTTCAGTTTTACTGGCAGCAAAAAAATATCCAATTTCTGTCCACGTCAACCTGTTGCGAAAGCTTAAAAATGCCGGTTTCCCCCCGGATGTGTTCCGCAATCCATATCTTTCTAGAATTTTCTCAGCCACGGAATTTCTCACATCTGGAAATTCCCAGGCAGTTAGCATTCCAACAAAACAAAGGTCCTTTTTGTGCCATCGTTGCGCAAACATTTTTCCCCAGTTTATTTATGGCGTGGTTTTTGTCTACTATTGCTTGTATCACGTTGGTATCACGCGCTGAGCTCATGCCTTTCGTCCAATCAGCGAACGCCAAGTATATGGCGCCACTGCGCACTTGAACTCCGGAGTAATAAATCATGCATTTGGCGCCAAACAAAATAATGGTTCTCGCAACCACATATCAAAAAAATTATCATCTTTATTCCAAAATAGAGCAAAAGAATTACTTATATACATAGAATTTGGGGTATAATAAAAAATCTATGCTAACACACTTTGCCTTTGAAGAAATGAATAATCTGAATCCGACATTGATACAGCATTAAAGACACAGATTTGTCTCATGCAAAAACGGAAACAATTTCAATTTCTTAAAAACACTTTTCACGTAAACTCACAATACTTGACTGCATTGAAGTTGCTGTTTTCGACATTTACTGTTTAAATGCCAAAACTGACGCAAATTTAAAAAAGAAATTAAAAAAGATTGAACGCGCCGAATTGCGCAAAACGTAGTCAGGTTCCCCGACCTGACAATTTCCCCCGACGTCTACACGTCTAAATTGTAGGTCAGGCAGCCTCCGTGGCTAAAAATAAACATGACGACATTGACGGCCCTTTTTCAAAGCTCGACTTCGTTTCCGAATTCGCTTTATCACATAAAGCTTTTAATGTTCCGATAATTTTTTTAAAAATAAATCATTTGCTTCATATATCATACAGTTTAATACTTCTGTAAAACAACATTGACTAATTTTAACCTGGAATCTTCAAAGTTGGACACCCAAACAGCACTGTTAGCAGGCGGAGCCGAATTGAGACCACGCCGCGTTTTGGAAAATGCCGGTAACGGTCGTCAAATTCAAACTAGTGCATGACGCAGCAAAAAGTTCGCCCCTCATATACGATCCGAGTGCAAAATCGTCGTTGAATTTCAAGTTTTCTAAATAAAAGCAATGGATATTAATTATCAACTAGTTTTTTTTAAAGTTTTTAATAAGCAATTAGCAGTTAATAAAACATATATTATACTCGGAAATACTCTGACACTATCCGATTGTCGACGAAAGAATTCGGCAAACTTCGGACAGTTTCGGAAAAAGGAGGAATTCCTCCCATTTTAGTCACGTGATGTAAATTGTAATACATTGTATTACCGGAGTCTACCTGACCTAAGATTCATCAGGAATAGTCGGAATCTTTTGGTCTGGGAACCAGACTACGCAAAACGATGATCAACAAAATGAAGTGGAACAAAACGGAGCATTTAATATCGCTTTTTAGGCCCTAATTGATCGTGGACTAATGCTGGCTCTGAAAAGCCAACCACAAATTTGATTGAGGAAATAAAATAATTGGAAATCACAAGTTCATGGGGAATATTTCGTTTCCTTTACAGTGTTCCATTTCCGTGTATGTTCAGCCATGATAGTCTGGCCATAGAGAGGTCTGTTTACTCATGGGCTGGCGTGATGTGGTTCAAAATAGCAGCCAAAAAAGTTAGGGAAACTACCCTCGATGAGCAATAGGCATACAAGTTGGCAATATTTATGACGAACAAAAGCCCAAATTCACGTAATCATAAAGTGGGTTCATCCCCAGGGCAACGGCATTGATATTATAATTAAAGGTTGAACCCGGCAGACCCAGACGGCACAAACACCTGATTTATTCCGAACCATCTCGCGTGCTTCCTCCCGCCGGATCGCGTCAACATGCCATAAACATCAGCGGGAGGGTGCATAATGAGAACAGCCAAACATTCGACACCTTTGGAGCTGTGTGACACAGTGAGAAATTTTGGAATCATAATGGCGTCAACGATACTTGCTGGGGAGCTCTTGCGTACGACTTTCTGTACTTTGGTACTGTTGTTTCCAGGACAATTGTGTGTACGGTAACCCGACGTACCCAGATTTTTAAAGAGGAACTTGATTGCCGACCTCAAACTTGTTAGTGCCATATTTGGCAACTATATGTGCGTTATTAGTTTAATTACACAAATGAACAGGTTAATTAAACATAGCACCATTGAATGTACCTAAAAGTAAACATAACAGTATAGAAGACCGACAGACGAACAGAAAATGTTACAAAATAAACATATTTGTCTGGAAATTTTTTGTTCTGGAAATTTCATTGATCTACATGACGCCCCCATGAAATGTTCCAGCCCCCCCCCCCCCTGAAAAATTCCTGGCTACGCCACTGACAGTACATACAGGGGACGAAGTTGGAAAAGAAACACGCATCGCGATATCGGAACGCTTACGCGTAGTTCAGACAAGTCAAAAGATCTATCTTTCTTTCTCTCTTTTTTTTCTTTTTGCCATGGAAAGTGAATTTCGATTTTCAATTATTTAGCTTGACCCACCCACCCACAATTTGGAAAAAAGATCGAAATTTTAAAACATTGAAAATTCTGAATGGCCCCTAAAGTACGACTTGCAACACTTGCCGGTTAAATATTTAGAGAAAATAATTTTCTTGTATTGGAGTGAAATTATATCTCCTGATTGGTCGTTATATAAAACACAACACTTTTGAATTTGAAGAGGAATAGTTAGAAGATATAATTAATATATCCCGAAAATGTAGTGTGTTCAGCGCAAAAAATAACTGGCGGTTTAGAGTGAACTTATTTGATGACAAAAAAAAACACGCTCGGTTTCCGGAAGATAACTCAAGAAATACATGTTGCATGGAATTGATATTTCGTAATTGTTTAAAGTTACAGATTTCAAAAATCTGTGTAAAAATGGAGAGGAGTTGTCTAGTAGTAAAAAAATATAGCAAAAAATGCGTTGTATTAAAACGGAGAAAAACTGCCTCATTAAGTCAGCTTTAATTTTCTTTCAAAAGAGGGTGCGCTTCACAAATAGAGGTCACCACCGTAAATATTTGTTGTCAACACGAGACACCTAACTGAAGTCAACGTTCGTGACACAAAAACAACACACTCGGTTTCCAAACAATAACTCAAGAAATACCCAAAGACGTTGAATATGGAGAGCAATTATTTATCCATGAAAAAATATAACCAAAAGAATGTGAGTTAAGCACGAAAAATAGAAGACGCGTTTAAGTCAACGTTCATGGAACAAAAACAAAACCTACTCGTTGTGGAGACGATTACTCAAGAAATGTTTGATGCCTTGCATTGAAGTATTCCATAGTGATTTAACGTGATATATCAATCAAATCTCCCGAATTTAGATATGAATCGTTCCCCAATAATAAACATATAGCAAAGACAGTGTGGCGTGTAAACGCGAAAAATACAAGGCGAATGTGAGTCAACCTTCAGGGAATAAAAACAAAACCCTGTTTGTGGAGACAATAACTTTAAAAAAACCATTGATGAGTTGGAGTGAAATTATATCTCCTGATTGGTCGTCATGTGTAACACAACTGGTTTGAATTTGGAAAGAAATCATTAAAAAATGGAATTAACATACCCTGGAAATTCAGAGAGTTATTAAAGCACACAAATTTAATGGCGATTTTGTGTCAACTTTCATGACACAAAAACAACACACTCGGTTTCCAGAAGATAACTCAAGAAACATCTCTTGCGTGGAATTGAAATTTCGTAAGTTGATTAAATGTGACAGATAACAAACAATTGATGAATTTGGAGAGGAATCGTCAAACAATAAAAGTAATAATATCAAAATAATGTACTGTGTTAACACGGAGAAAAACATACCTTATTAAAGTCAACTTTCATATAATTTCAAAAGAGGGCGTGCCACACAAATAGTGGTCACCACAGTAAAGAATTTACCGACGTCAACTTTCATGACACACACAAATATCGCACTCAGTTTCAAACGATAACTCAAGAAATACCTGTTGCGTTGAATTGAAATTTCGTACATTAAATACATTTGAAAGATAACAAAAATATGTAGAATATAAAGAGGCATTGCTAGCCAAGAAAAGTAATATAACCAATACAATTAAGTGTGTTAAGCACGAAAAAATAAAAAACAAGACGAGTTTAGGTCAATGTTCATAAATAATTAACTCAAGAAAAATTTAAATTATATCTCTTGATAGGTCGAGATACAACACAGCACAACCCTTTCGAATGTGAAGAGGAATCATCAAACAATAACATTAATATATAGGCCTACCCAGAAAATGTAGCGTGATAAACGCGAAAAATATCTGGCAATTTTTAGTCAACTTTCACGAGGCAAAAACACCACACGCGGTTTCCACAAGATAACTGAAGAAATATCTGTTGCATTCAATCAGAATGTTTTCCGGAATCCCTTTGCCAGCTTTCCAGCTAATTTGAAGCAATTCTGATGGTTTGTTTTTTTCCTCAAAAAAAAATACAAGGGGTTTCTTATGTTTTTATTTCAATTTTGCCAAAACAATAACTTTTCTCCAAAATAATTAATGCAAACATTCCGTGGAAAGTAGGAGAAGCTTCGATCAACATTTATAGACCCGGTTTTTTGAAGATTCAGCCGTTGGGGAATAATATAAACGAAGAGGACTACCATTTATTTGTCTCAATATTTAGTTTGCTTCTCCTATTTGTCATGATTAATCTCCTGGCTAAAATTCAATTCAATGCGGCTGTTTCATGATTCAGCATGTCCACGAGGACTGTGTTGTTTTCGTGCACTAAATAGGAGCATAATTTAATATATTTTTCTGTGACGATTTGCCAGTGTTGACAAAAAATATATATATTTACGGAGAGAACTATTCATTTTATAGAACATTTGCCTATTTATACTTGGATGCAATTGAGGTATGGCCAACACATACTCTTGGTTCTCTGCTGCAGCCAAAAGCAGCTATTTATTGGACTAAAACTTCTCGGGTTCAATTTCAAAGTATAAGGGTTTATCAGACACAAACGATGGACCTTCACTGTGGTCCCTTTAATTGTTAGCGGGCTCACCTGACCCAAACCTTAATTGGACCTTAACCTTGGTCTTGTCTTAGCGGGCTCACCTGACCCAAACCATGGACCGTACTTTAAATTTGGTCAAAATTTATGATCATCATGTCCCAATGCTACGATGCCAACGACAATTTTAACTTTGGAATTTTTTCCTTCTGAATTTCAAATTTTAAAAATGTTTAAATTCCATGTGATATTAACACAGATGTGCTGTTCCATTGTCGTACGGCTGGATCGAACAATATAATCTCTCGGGGAACAGCAGGAGAGATTGCAAGTCTGTGCAATTCATAACAGTGCCCTCAATAGTCAGTTGGCGTCCAGCCCAACCCCTCCACCCCAGCTTTTCCAACTTTCCAAGTTGGTGGTTCCGCAAATATTAACAAAAGATTGCCGCTGCTGGTCAAGAGGAGTAACTGTAGCCTTTCCACAAGGTCACCCTGATTAGCGCCGGTAGTTAACCGAGTGGCGAAACAGCGAGCCGTTTGAACGGAGACTAGACACACGTCGAGTGAGCTACAAGCGAGGTTTTCCAAATCCTAGCTTCACTCCAATACCGGATCCAGTTCTATTGCAAACCCCATGCCCGAAACCGGTTTACGGAACGAAGCCGGAGTTTGGGAAACCCCGGTATGTCTCATGACCTCGGTGACTCTCGGTCGTTTTGTAAACATAGGCTTCGTGCCCGGTTCGGAACAAAGCCATGCAAGGCCCCTCATCGGACAAGTGGCTTTGTCATTTACTTGCATGGTATGGTCCCACTGGTATGGGGGAGGGGAGGGGGGGGGGGGGCATGTGGTCGTTCAACTATCCCACCCCACCCCCATCGTCGCTACGTCATTGCTTCAGAGATTATTATAAATCGAGGTGGTTCGCAATACAGAATGGCAAACTCTGGTGTGATTTGTCCGGATATCACCAGGGCTAGTTTAGGGTGAATCGTACGCGTTGTGCGGAGGCCACAAACTAGCAAATGTAGGAAATCTGGTCGTTCCATACAAGCCTTTCTCGTTGATATGGGGGGGGGGGGATCTTAAATCACTTTACATGCTATTTTGGAACTGTGTCATTACTTTAGGTAGTGAACGTTTGATTTTTTAGGTCCATCATCACCGGTCATACATTCTAACATTTTCTGGAAATGATTATTCGAACTGGGAGATATTCAACTTGAATATATTTCAAGTGTAAAAACCTTTTCCATATTTAGAAGGCCACGATTATACACGGGCCGTATATGATGCGTAAAGTTCTTTGAAGTTTATTTAACTGTATTTTATTTCCTCAAAGTCCCAATCAAGGAGCAAAGCCTACCTCAGGGGCATAACTACGGGGACACGGGGCATTTACCCCACCCCCTGTGGAAGCCGGCCCCAACCCTCCCCCCCCCCCCCCCCCCGCCCCATTTTGAAAACCTGAATTAAAACATTAACTGTTGTAATAATACGTTTATTTTGCATTTAGTGCAGCCTTTGAAAAAAAAACACGCACCTCAGGTGCCCTACCCCAAGTTAAACCCAAGTTTCTTCGCTGGCTTGAGTACGATTTAATTCCTCATATAATCCCGAATATATCCACACAATTTAATAGACTGAAGCGCCAACTGTACATTGAATGAATCACGGCCGGTGTATACGTCACTTGTCTATCCACCAATCACAGTTTGTCGGTGACAAGTCGGTGACGACAAGTCGGTGACCACAAGTGAGTGGTCTGTGACTGACAGGTAGTGTGTGTCAATCATAAATTCCATGTTTGGATGTGTCACCGACATTCATACAATATCCACCAATAAGAAGCGTCCATTTCAATCTCGGTGACTAGTTTTTATGGTGACTTTATAGCCTCAACGACATTAACATTGCTTTCAAATCATTAATATGAAGCGAGTCGGTGATGTGTGATTTACAGCGCACAGGAGCCATGCAATCACAATCCAGGTCCGAGTTTTTAGTCACTGCTCAGGAAATCGATGGCACTATTTAAGACATGTGGGGCCGTCCACCCTTCACATCAACCGCAGGTCACCTTCGGACGACAACCAGAGAGAGAACTGACTGCAAGAACAAGATTTTGCTCGGTGAGTGTTTGAAACAATCATTTTTCTTCTGAAGACATTTGTTGTCTTTTGCACAATGTGTTTGAATCAATGCAGGATTCAGATTTTGTTGAATGTTGCTGATTCAATGATTTTTCAAACAACGAGCTCAGTAGTAGGCTTGATATTTCCTCGTCTTTGTGAAACGTTTGTGAAATGTGGTAGCTTGAGGACTGAATTTTTTTTTTTTTAGGAACAAATGTTCAATTTCTTTTTACTATGACTCTGATACACGTTTGCTAGCAGCAAAGCCAGCGCGCTAATTCCGATCCAGAAGTTGTGCCTTTTCCCAACGACCACTTTGGAGTTGAAGTATTGCGATGATTTACAAATGTGTTTGAAATGAACTTGTTCAGACGGGCTTTGTTTGTGCATAACATGCACTAATCAAAGCCCGTCTGAAAGAGTTAATATCAAATACTTTTGTAAATTATCGAGCTATTTTATTTCAGCTCTTAATGTACAGTTGGTGCGGATGCAGACCACGGTTTTGTGAGGTCAAATTTCAAGGCAATAAAAATGAGGAATTCCTGTCTAGCAATATTTCCGCTACTACTTCCATTGCACTCTCAAAAATAAATTGTCCAAATACTGACTGGTTTCTTTACTTCTTGAACAAAAATCATTTGGATTCTTGTCGATATGGATAATACACTACGAAGTCACATTTAAGGACTTTTTTATTTAGGTTCGACTGTTAGGTTGGACTGTTTTCTGACCGCAGTTTTTCGCAAGTTTAAAACATCAAGTTCCCTGCTGTGATTCAGAACAGTAAAGATGTATTGATCATTCAAAATAATATTTCAGAGGAACTACTAAAAGGTGTTTCACATTTTCGGTTTCAAAAAAAAAGTCTCGCAAAACCTGGACTCTTTATAACCTGGCCAATATTTTTGGTACGATCAAGCACACTCTTATTTTTTGCCTCCTTTTTTCCTATTGACTTTATTGTTTAAATTTTCAAACATGAAATCCTAGTGCAATGTACTCACATTATTTCCGGATATCACTCAAACTCAATCAGAATGAAAAGTTATGCGGAAGTTGGTCACGGAAGAACGTATACAGGTATCCGGACATCCCAAAATGCCGGTCTTATTTGTGTTATTATTTGTGGATATTCTCAGTGCCTTTGAACTTTGTTGTTCAACTGCCATGGCATTTTGCTATAGTTCACAGTGCGCCATTCCGGTTTCATCAAGTTACTTTTAAGCATTGCAGGATAAAAAGTGTCACTGGTCAGAATAGACTAGAGGGCGCAAATACATACGCACTGGATCATGATGATGCACACAGTTTTATACAAGTTCAATAGCTGGATGCATTTTGTAGAATTCATGGATAGATTTGATTTTTTGGAGAACACATTTGAGATAAATAGTCAACCCAAATTACATTTTCACTGTACAGACATTTTATGGCCGTATTGTACTTGTGGAATTCAGCCATGCCTCCCCACCAGACTCCAAGTTATCTCCAAGAGGATTTTTAATGACTCATATTTTTGTTGGTATTTTTTTCAGCCAGCTATCCGCTCAAGTGTTGAAGAGCGCTTCTGCGAGAGAATTCAAGAACTGTGCTTAGGTGAGTGTCTGTTGACATTTTCTTCATTCAAGCATCAGAATAGAGCAGTGATTTGGTAGGAGACTGTTCCTTTTTTTCTATGCATTTAATCGTTTTGGTCCAAATTAGAAACCAGAAAACGTCATTCAATTACCTCTACGAAAAAAATAATCCTGGCCATGATGGTTAGGCTTCTCAATTATCCCTTCTAAAAAATATCCTCCAAGCCATAGTCTCCTCAATTATCCCTTCTAAAAAAATCCTCCTTGCCATGATGGTTAGTCTCCTCAATGATCTCATCTAAAAAATATCTTCCAAGCCGTGATGCTTTGTCTGTTCAATAATCTCGTCTAAAAAGAATTCCTCCAAGCCATGATGATTACTATCCTAAATTATTATCAACTCTAAAAAAAAAATAGCTTCCAAGCCGTGATGGTTTGTGCGTTCAATAATTTCTTCTAAAAAAAAAATCCTCCCAGCCATGATGTTTAGTCTCCTCAATTTTCCCTTCTAAAATATCCTCCTAGCCGTGGTGATTAGTCTCCTTAATAATCCCTTCTAAAATATATCATCCAAGCGATGATGGTTTTCATTTCAATAATCTCTTCAAAAAAAATCCTCCTTGCAGTGATGATTAGTCTCCACAATAATTATCCCTTTAGAAAAGATCCTCCTATCCATGATGGTTATAGTCTCCTTAATGATTATCACATCTAAAACATATCCTCCTTGCCAGGATGATAGTCTCCTCAATTATCCCTTCTAAAAAAATATCCTTCTAGCCATGATGGTTTTCATTTCAATAATCCCTTCTAAAAAATATCCTCTTAACCGTGATAAGTCACCTCAATTATCCCTGTAAAAAAAAACCTCCTAGCCGTGGTGATTAACCTCCTCAATTATCCCTTTTCAAAAGAAAATATCCTCCTAGCAATGATGGTTAATCTCCTCAATGATCACATCTAAAAAATATCCTCCAAGTCCAGATGATTAGTTTCCTCAATTATCTCTTCTAAAACATATCCTCCAAGCCATGAGGGTTTTTATTTTAATAATCCCCTCTAAAAAAATCCTCCTAGCCATGATGGTTTGTCTCCTCAATTATCCCTTCTAAAACAATATCCTCCTGGCCATGATGGTTAGTCTCCTTAATTATCCCTTTAAAAAATATCCTCCAAGCCATGATGGTTAGTCTTCTCAATTATCCCCTTGAAAAGTATCCTCCACGTCATGATGATTAGTGTCTTCAATTACCCCTTTAAAAAACCTCCTTGCCGTGTTGATTAGTCTTCTCAATTATCCCTTCTCAATATATCCTCCAAGCCATGATGATTAGTCTCCTCAATTATCACATCTAAAAGATAACATCCAAGCCATGATGGTTTGTCTGTTCATATAATCAATAATAATAATGTTCAATAATCCCTTCTAAAAAGATACCTCCTTGTCATGAGTGTGAGTCTCCGCAATTATCCCTTCTAGAAATTGTCCTCCAAGCCATGATGGTTAGTCTCCTCAATTATCACATCTAAAAATTAACTTCCAAGCCGTGATGGTTTGTCTGTTCAATAGTCTCGTCTGAAAAATATCCTCAAAGCCGTGATGGTTTTTATTTCAATAAGCCCTTCTAAATAAAAATATGCTCCTAGCCATGATGAGTAGTCTCCTCAATTATCCCTTCTCAAAAAAAAATCTTCCAAGCCGTGATGGATTGTGTGTTTAATAATCTCTTCTAAAAAATATCCTCCTAGCCATGATGGTTTGTCTCCTCAGTTATCCCTTCTAAAAATATCCTCCTAGCCATGATGGTTAGTCTCCTCAATTATCTCTTCTAAAAATATTGTACAAGCCATGATGATAAGTCTCCTCAATTATCCCTTCTGAAAAAAATATCCTCCAAGCAATGATAGTTAGTCTTCTCCATTATCCCTTCAAAAATATCTTCCTAGCCGTGATGATTAGTCTTCTCAATTATCCCTTCCTTCTAAAACATATCATCCAATCCATGATGGTTTTCATTTCAATAATCCCTTCTACAAATATCCTCCCAGCCGTGATTATTAGCCTCCTCAATTATCCCTTTAAAAAAATATCCTCGTGGCCATGATGGTTAGTCTCCTCATTTAGCCCTTCTAAAAAATATCCTCCTAGCCATGAGGGTTAGTCTCCTCAATGATCACATCTAAAAAAAAATATCTTCCAAGCCTTGATGGTTTGTCTGTACAAAATCTGGTCTAAAAAAATATCCTCTAACCATGATGGTTTTTATTTCAATAATCCCTTCTAAAAAATATCCTCCTAGCCGTGATGATAAGTCTCCTAACTTAATCTCTTCTCAAAACAATATCTTCTTAGCCGAGATCGATTGTGTGTTCAATAATCTCTTCTACAAAAATATCCTCCAAGCAATGATTGTTTTATTTTAATAATCCCCTCTAAAAATCCTCCTGGCCATAATGGTTTGTCTCCTCAATTATCCCTTCTAAAACAATATCCTCCTCGCCATGATGGTTAGTCTTCTCAATTATCCCTTCTAAAAATATCCTCTAAGCCATGATGATTAGTCTTCTCAATTATCCCTTCCAAAAAAAATCCTCCTAACCATGATGGTTTTCATTCAATAATCCCTTCTAAAAAAATCTTATAGAACTGCGCCTGGAACACACCTTTTTGAACCGTAGCCTTTTTGTTCGTGGTCTTTGAATCAACATGCGATTCAGTTTCAAATTCTCCCTATTATAACTAACTTCGTTCGATGACGTCACAATGCTGAATTGTCGGAAAGACGTTTACGGTAATTCAAAGAATATCTACGGCTGCAGACCAGCAAATAAACTGCCATGGACATCAGTGATAAATACCCCCACTTGTAAAGATCAGGACAAATACTCACAACTCTCCAAGGTGTTTGAGACACCCATCAAATTACAGCTTATTTCATCATCTTTCATTGTCTGTTCAATTTTTGCGGTATAATCCGATGACCTTTTTGGGATAAAAATTCCATCCAAAGATGATGACCCTGTAGTCCTGTAGCCCATCGCCCAAGGCACAATCTGCCACTTCACAAACAATGAACACTCAGGTTTATTAGGACAAAAGATATTGCTCAAACAGGGGCGGATCCTGGAATTTTTGCAGGGGGAGGGTCAGGCTCCTAAAAAAATTAACAAATTGTTGTGACAGGCGAACGGGTAATATTTTGTGTGCATGTTTCACATCGGGGGCAGGGGGGGGGGGTCGGCCCCCCTCCCCACCCTCTGGATCCGCGCCTGTCAAAATATTTTGTCAAATTTTGACCTGAAATGCTTGTAATTTGATGTATGATGACGTCATGACGACGTCACTAAAATATCCACATCTTCACACTAAGGTTCATGTTCAAATCAGGTTTCGTCTTTCAGCAACTTCTTTTTACATTTTAAATTCACCTAAATTTGACCTACCAGTAACCCCGGAAGGAAAGGTTAGACGACTTTACCTCGAATATCAAAAATGTTTATCAAGGTATAGTCAATCAGATTTCAAAGTGTGAACATGACTGTTCATTTTGTTTATGAGGTTTTGCAGTGAAATCGCTTGTAATTAAATACCTGATGACGTCATTACGACGTCAGAGTATAAAAAGGTATACCTCTGAGTCAGTGTTGATGTTTGTTAAAGGTTTGAAGTCTGTACTGTTCAGAAGAAAAGTCACAGATAATTATTTTCAGAAAAAAAAAACAAGAAAGAAAAAAAGAAATTTCTTAACATTTCCAAACAATGATCGGGTGGTACCGATCACCCAAATATATCAGGGTTTTGTTGTTCGGAATGAGGAATTCCTGTTTGACATTATTTCCGCCTCTACTTTCATTTCGCACGCTTCAAACTAAATTATTGTTCACATACTGACTGGTTTAGTTTTTGAAAAAGTTGAAATCGTGTCACTATATGGATAGCACACTGTACATTCACGGAAAGTTGTATTGTCAACACAAAGGCTATCAGGTAGGACTTTTTTTTAGTCATATCTGATTGCAGTATTTTGAAGAGTTTAAAACATCAAGTTCCCTGCTGATTTCAGAATAGTTTCAACTGATTGTGATTAATGCTTAAACAAATTCACGCACTTTTAATACTTTAAAAAATATGTCTTTCTTTGGTTTACAGAAGACATACTGCGAAAGCTCCATTCTTTATAAATAACCTCACCAATAAAATCAGTATGATCAACCACCCCTTATTTTCTTCCTCATTTTGCCATTTTAATGTTATCAATTTAATTTTAAAACACGGAAACTCTGGTGCAATGTACTCACATTGTTTCCCGGCAATCACTGAAACTAATTCAGGATCAACAGTTATGGGGAAGTTGGTCACGAAAGAACGTTTATCAGGAAATCCGGACATCAAAAACATTCCTGTCTTATTGTGTGTTATTGCTCAAGCAGTACCCTTTCAACTTTGCCATTTCGCTAGAGTTCACAGTGCGCTTTGATCATCAAGTTACATTCAGCAGGATGAACGAGTCATGAATATAGAGGGCGCAAATACAAACGGACCGGATCGTGATATGATGCACACAGTTTTAGACCAGTTCAAATTGGTTTCTTTAATTGGGTGAATTTGTAGAAATCATGTGTAGAGTTGGTGTTTGTACAAATTGCTCAGGCTTTCTGTTCGCCTGAAGAGATTGAAGCAAAAGCTCTCGATGAATCCACTCATGTATTTGCATGCAGGGTTCCACTCAGAATGCAACTGAGATTCTGTTGGATATTTGGACAAACAGCCATATTGATTTTTGGCTTATTTTTCGAAAGTTTTTGGTGATTGGTACAGATTTTCACAAATCTGAAATATTTTGTGAGACAAGTTTCAGTTGACAAACAGATGGAGGCTTACTAGAGCCAAACCGGAGCGCTGATTTCCTATCCGGAAAATAAATCTTTATTGAACGACTGTAACTTGACTGCGGTAGTCCAGCTGTAGTGTTTGCGCCCCTACTTCCTTGGTATGAGATCGATTTCCCCCACAAATGCAGAAACTGTATGCTCATTGAGATTCCTATAACTATAAGTTCAAGCAACCTTGAACCAGTTAGAGGAACATATGATCAATTGCTCACAATCTTAAGTATGATGCAGCACAACTAACTTTTGAACTTTTAGCTTAGTTGATGCTATACATTTGACCAAAACAGATACATTAAAGGGATAATTTTTTGGTTCTTGTCACTGAATTTCGTTGCTATCACACGTTAATAGTCTGCCCACCGGCACACTATTTCGAAAACGTCTTCAGTTTTTTAAGACGATATATCTTGTCTGATATAACACTATACAAACACGAAATAATTCAGTGTCAAAAACAAAGCTGTTCAGACTCGACTGGTTTTGAATCAAATTTTGGGAGCATTTTTTTAAAGAGCTCATTACATCAAGTTCCCTGCTGTGATTCAGAATAGTTGAAATTGATCGGGATTCGCACTTATTCAAAATAATTCACGCACTTGTAATATTTCAGGTAAAAAAAATACTGCGTTAACATTTTGGTTTAAAGAAAACAATCTTGCGAAAGTTCGACTCTTTAACCTAAACAGTATGGTATGATCAACCACCCCCTTATTTTCTGCCTCGTTTTTTCCCTGTTTAATTTATCATTTTAATTTTTAAACATGAAATCCTGATTCGATGTACTCACATTCTATTCCGGCAATCACTCAAACTAATTCAGGATGAAGAGTTATGGAGAAGTTGGTCACGGAAGAACGTTTATCAGGAAATCCAGACAACTCAAACATGCCTGTCTTATTATGTGTTATCATTTATGTGGATACTCAGTACCCTTTTACGAAGGCCCATTAGCGCCACTGCAAGTATATATGTTACAGATTGTGTAATTCGTCTGATGCTCTCACACGTGGAGAGCACGTGACCAGGGGCCTGTGTATATAGCGCCGCTAGGCGGCGCTATCTTTGCATACAACGTTTGCACTCCTGTGCCATACTTGCCGAGTATGACTCAGAACGTATGAGTAATTCGTCACATATTAAATAATCCGTAATAACGAATTAGTAATCCGTTATAACGATTTAGTAATCCGTAATAACGAATTAATAATCCGTAATAACGAATTAGTAATCCGTAATAACGAATTAAATAATCCGTAATAACGAATTAGTAATCCGTAATAACGAATTAAATAATCCGTAATAACGAATTAATAATCCGTAATAACGAATAGCAATCCGTAATAACGAATTAATAATCCGTAATAACGAATTCAATAATCCTTAATAACGAATTAGTAATCCGTTATAACGAATTATTAATCCGTAATAACGAATTAATAATCCGTAATAACGAATTCAATAATCCGTTATAACGAATTAGTAATCCGTAATAACGAATTAAATAATCCGTAATAACGAATTAGTAATCCGTAATAACGAATTAAATAATCCGTAATAACGAATTAATAATCCGTAATAACGAATTAAATAATCCGTTATAACGAATTAGTAATCCGTAATAACGAATTAAATAATCCGTAATAACGAATTAGTAATCCGTAATAACGAATTAACTAATCCGTAATAACGAATTAATAATCCGTAATAACGAATTAGTAATCCGTAATAACGAATTAATAATCCGTAATAACGAATTAAATAATCCGTTATAACGAATTAGTAATCTGTAATAACGAATTAATAATCCGTAATAACGAATTAAATAATCCGTTATAACGAATTAGTAATCCTTAATAACGAATTAAATAATCCGTAATAACGAATTAATAATCCGGTATAACGAATTAGTAATCCGTAATAACGAATTAATAATCCTTAATAACGAATTAAATAATCCGCAACATATATACTTGCAGTGGCGCTAATGGGCTTTCGTACCCTTTGAACTTTGTTGTTAAATTGTGTCATTTCGCTAGAGTTCACAGTGCGCCATTCCGGTTTGATCATCAAACATTCAAGCATTGCAGAATGAACGTGTCACTGAATATAGAGGGCGCAAATACAAACGGACCGGATCGTGATGATGCTCACAGTTTTATTCAAGTTCAAATTGCTTTGTTTAGTTGGATTCATTTGTAGCAATCATGTACAGCGTTGATGTCTGTGCACATTATTCGTCCCTTCTGTTCCCTGTCAAGGGCGGATCCAGAACACAATATTTTGGGGGGTAGCTCCCCCAAAAAATTGGTCCCCGGAACGTGGGTCCAAAATTTTACGGCGTGGGGTTCTCGGCCCGCTTAATCATGGGCCCCGATTTTTTTGTAATTCTAAATGCTCTGTGGCAATCTGAGGAAATTTCTGACCACTTTAGCCATTTTTTTTCTCGAAAAGATGGTAGTGTACCCAGTGCCTGCCTTTATTGCGACGTCACTTAAAAACAAAATTGGGTTTTTTTTGGCGGGGCGGAGGGGGGGGGGGGATGGTCCCCTCCTGTTCGTCTTAAAATATGAAGCACAAGCTCTGTTTGCATGCAGGGTTCCACTCAGCATGCCACTTAGATTCCGTTGAATATTTTCTTGAAATGGCGATCGTAGTATTTGCTGAATACTTTGAAAGTGTTTGGTCAGTTGGTACACAAATAATAATAAAAACAATTATGGGACATTATTCGGTCAAACATGGGTGGCTGATGCTAGTAGTCAAACCGGTGCGCTGATTTCCAATCTGGAACATAATTATTTTTGTAACGACCGTACCTTGACTGCGGCGCCCACCTGATTTCCGCCACTACTTCCTTGGTATGAGATCGATTGTCCTTGATAATGCAGAAAATGTATGTTCATTGTGATGCCTACAATTTCAAATGCAAGCAATTTAAAAAAGAAAACATAGGATTATTTGCTTCTGAATCTTTTTTTTTTCGAGAGAAGCAACAAAATGGCTTAAAAGCTTAAGAAGCTCGCAACTAACCTGTTGTAGTTTCAGCTCAGTGGATGCTATCATTGAGAAAAAGCAAAGAAAACGTATGCACTATTTTGTTGGATCTCGTAACTTGATCCCGTTGCCAACACCTTAACAATTCTTTTGTAATTTTAAAAACACCTTCAAAGTTTTCAAACGATTATAACAGGCAAAATACTTTCACCGGGTATTTGATACCAGTCTTATCTTCACTCTCAGCATTGCAAGGTTTCTGTCATTAAATGTACTTTTCCGGGCAATTGCAAATGATCCTACGTGGCCTTAAATTCTTTTTGCATACAGATTTCTCTCAGAAATCTGGGCATTTGTTTTGGTAGTTACTGCGTTTGATTTGAAAATATTAAATCCTACAAAGAAGACTTGAATATTGTTGCTCGTGCGTGGGTCTGTTCGGGACTGTTGCATGCAGGACGCATTCCGCTTAAAAATACATTATCAATCCAGATCACATTTCGCCCGACAGAGATTTTGATCTGGGGGTGATTTACTTGTGAAATTCAGCGATGCCTCCCCCAACAGCCCCCAAGATATCTCCCAGCGGATTTTCAATGACTCATTTTCGTTGGTATTATTTCCAGCTCGCAATCTGCTGAGTGTTGAGGATTCCCTTCGTGATAGAATTCAAGAACGTTACAAAAAAATTAGGGTCTAGGCCTATACGATTTTTTTTTTTATTTCCACAGAGTGGTTACAACAATTAACAAACTAATAACTTAATTGTCCTTACATAAAAACCTGTATTTTGACATAGTATTTTATCAGCGAGTGTTCTAAATGTATTTCCTTCTATCACTTTGGCACTTTACATTGATACAGTTCTGTTCTGCTTTTTTCATATTCCCTTCCCAGGCATTCCAATCCTTGAAATAGCTGTAGATTCCTTAATCCAAACTTTTCAAAAGCCATGTCATTTTATACTCCGTTTTATCACTATAACACAATATCTTGCTCATGCAACTTCCAAATATCATTGAACCGTGCTACATTTGTAAACGTATGCATCAAAGTGAATTCCCGAGCGGGACTGAAATTTCAAGCACAAGAAATTCAATGCACAAGTCACGTAATGTGTTGCTTACTTTTCAAGCGTGAATGAAGAATACCCTCAAATATTTTGAGCTGTCGCTATTAAAGTTCAACCGGGTGTGAAAAGGTCTGCATGTTTTATGCGATTTTGATTTAAAAATTTTTATTATTATTATTAGCAAAGTATGAAATTGGGCGGGAAACCGTATAATATTTCATAGTGAATGAAAAAGTTCATTTCTGCTTTAAAACTCATAGTGAACTGGAGTTAAAAGTAAATTTGTCTGGACAAGTGCAACAAAAGCTTAGAATGCCAATAGCCTTTTGACCGAGTTACTAGTGTCTCAAAAAAGATACATGCCCTCACAAATATTAATTTGAAAACGAATCAGTCAATTCGAGAGAAATTGAACAATGCGGCATTAAAACAGGTTGTTTTTCTTGACGAATTCGGCCGAGAAAACCTACTATTTTAATTACTTGACCCTAATAACTTGGTGAGTATCCTGTTTTTGAGTGGCAATGTATCCCAATGAGAAAAAAATCTCACTCATTTATCTTAATTGATAATAAAATAGTATTCCTGACTAAAGTGTAAACTTAACCAGTATTCGTTTGTATGTTTTTTTCAGCCTACACTGAATTCCTTGTGATCTCTTCTTGGACCTGATCTTCAAGAACGAACCATCGAGGTGGGTGTGGTGAGGTTTGATTAATGATTCTATCATGACCGGGGAAGGGGCAAGATGTAATCCGTCCCCCCCCCCAAAAAAAAAAAATACTACAGCTCCGGAACGCTTCGCCCTATCGGAATGCATTTTGGTGACCTTTCTTAACTCTTATTGGCGGGCGAAATAAAAAAAATCGATTCGATGGGTTGCCATGACAAATGTTAGCCCCTTGATCCCTCATACGCCACTGTTATATAACAAAGAAAACATTCTTCGTACAATGATTCCTCCAATCTCATTTTTTTGGGTTTTTTTCTTCAAATCTGACGGCGGATTGTCATGAATTTTAGACTAGTTCTCCTGTTTATCAAACCTCAATATTTTTCTCTGCTCTTCCCGTTTTTAAAAACTATTTTATTGAAAAAAAATCTCACCTGATTTGTTTCAGTTTAATCATTGTTATTTTGACAGAATGAAGATCTTCGTGGCAACCGTTCTTTCAATCGCCCTCCTTCTGGGTAACTCCGTCAACCTCCGAGCTTCCGTTACTGGGCCGGTTCCCTCGGACGGTGATGGTCCTGCGTCTCAGGCGTGTCCGATGTGCTGCCAGGGGTCGGCTGCAATTCCCGGCATACCAGGTCTGCCTGGGTCCTTAGGTCAACCAGGGTCAAAGGGCGAGCCAGGTCAAAAGGGTGATATTGGATCGATTGGACCTATGGGTGAGCGTGGAGCAGCTGGGCCTCAAGGGGACGAAGGCATAGGCCAGCCCGGAAAAATCGGTCCGAGAGGAGTCCCAGGTGTTGTAGGGCCAACGGGGGAAACTGGTGTCAAAGGTCAAAAGGGTGAGCCAGGAGAGGCACCAGACGACTCCAACCAGCGGGTAGCATTCACCGTGGTGAGGACGAGCACCTCGGATGCCTCTACGAGTAACGACTACCGTTTGCCCTTCCAGGCGACCGAGACGCTTCTGCCGGGTACCAGCTTCGATCTCGAGACCGGCACGTTCACGTGTGGTGTGCCGGGCACCTACGTGTTCATGTTTTCTGTGTGCAAATATTCTTCCAGCAGCGACCTGGCCGTTTATCTCCGGAAGAACGGCGACGCGGTTGTCTCTGGCTGGAGCAATGATTCAAGTCACTATGAGCAGATGTCTGGGAGCGCGGTGGTGGTTCTGCAGCGTGGAGATACGATGTATCTCACGATGTACGGTAGGGCGTATAGTGATTCCTATCACCGGACCTCATTCAGTGGCTTCCTCCTTTACCCCGAATAAACACAATCCAACACATAAAGATACACGAGCATCGTGTTGCTGATTTTTTTAATCGCTTTCCATTTTGCAGAAACAATAACCAATGAATTAAAAGAAATAATGTTCAATGAAAATGTCACAAAATATTATTATAATGGTTTTGCATTGCGCATGCGCCGATCTGTATACAACAATGGATTTGCCATTTTTTTTTTTACTTTCTGCAAAACAAAATATTTAGCTTTATATGCATGAGTATTGAGATATAGTGAAAAGTATGCGTTAAGTTTGTTGACAACGATATTTTTTTCATTGTACCCATTGTAGGCCTATCGGGAAGTATTTTGATGGAATATTTTTTCAAAGCAAGCTGGGTCATTTTTTTTTTTAGAAACAAAAGGTTTGCGATAAAGCAGTGCCACCATGTATCCAGAAATGTTAACAACTAAAAGAAAATTTGTTTATGGTGTTATCTCGACCAACCTGGATTTTTTAGGCCATGTTTCTGACCGCCATTTTTTTTTTATTGCCACACTTGGTCAACATATAAAATAACGTGTTTTTTTTTCCCGAAAATAAATGCAACTTGTTTGTAGTATTGGGTATTTAAAACTTAAAACAGATTAATTAAACACAATAACTGTATCCTAATTGAAGCAAACAAAGTATAAAAGACATACAGACAAACAAAATATTTTGCTACCTACCTGGATAATTTTAGGGCGTTTACTGTAACATGTTATTTTCTTTGCCTCATGTTCCATGTATGCCCAGCACAGATGATGTCAATTGAATCAATCCCATGTATGTATCAATTTTTATTTCATGTCACAAAAAAGTCTCGAGTGATTGAATCTGATTTTCTTATCGACTTTAAGCTTGGCATTTGGATTAACAATTGTTTGAAATATTCTAATGCTATTCACAGCAATAAGAACACACTGGTTTTTATTAAATGATTGCATTATTTTAAACGTTTCAATATGTGAGAATTACGTAGAAGTAACAATTGACTGGCTATGAAAACAGTATGCATAAAACCTCATTCTGAGGATTACCAAAAGCACCACCATTGTTTAAAAATACTCTCTTTTTTTCGCTTGGCTTCGTTATGAAAAAAAACATGATTTTCATTACTTTCAGTTGAAACAGAAACGTGCCTACAGTAATGAAAAAAGTGGAGTTGGCTGTTGTTTTTAAAGCCCGAAAAAGTGCGACAAGTGTTTCTTGATTAAAAGACTCCAAATTATTTGAAGTCTTTTATTGTTCTTAATCAGCATTACTTGATTGCATTCAAGAAACTCACTTTGAAAACATCAGTGAAAGTGTGAGCCCGTTAGATGGTAAAGAAACAATCTCAACGAAATCAATCAAAACAAAGCACAAATTCCATTCAAGTGAGGAGGGTCTTTCAACTGGTTGGAATTGTCCTTTGTCACTTTATGGTATTTCAAGTGAAATTCGTTGTATCGACTTTTATTTGGATGCCATATTTGGTCAAATGATGCAATTAAGTACGCCCCTGCTGACAGCATATCCTTGGATAATGTCTCCAGCCAGCACATGTACATGTCAGCTGAACAAGTACGCTTCCTGGGAATAGGTAGACTCCTGCAAGAAATCAAAGAAAAGGTTATAATGGACCCTTCCTGCATGTCAATCAAAAAGTGCGCATTGACCAATCAGATCACCACTTTTGATCAGGTGACCACAGTAGCTCGGTAAGACTGGGTCACAAGCACTGTTAGATCTATTGCTCACCCCGCCACCATTTTTTTGCACCAGCGGTTAACACCCCCCCCCCCCCCCCACCGAGTATTCTGTAAAGAGTGCCCTTTTTACACAAGTAACTTTTTAGTTTTTACACAAGTGTCCTTACTTTTGTTTAAAAAGTTTCTTGTTTCGCCAGCGGCTTTTAAAGAATTTTTGGTATTTCGTGTAAACGTCAGCAATTGTGCCGCCATGAAAAGCGCCACCCATTGACCTACCGCCGTTTGCGAGTTAACCACGCCCCTTAGACAACTCTATAAGCCTTTTCGCTGATACCGCCATCTTTAAATTTTTTTTTCGGGGGGGGGGGCATTACAATGAAAATACGTCTCATCATGCAACTGTAGCTGAGAATGATGGGATGTCTTTTCATTGTAATGCCCCCCCCCCCCATTTCAAAGATGGCAGTATCCGCGAAACGGCTCATGGAATTTTGTACATTAACTTTTGTTTGTCTCAGATTTTGGCGTTCTGCGTCCATTTGTATATCGTGTTTAGACAATATTTTACAAGCTGCGTTGACGCAATTCCACCGTGATAGGTTAATTGTCCGATAGTGACCATTATCGCCGGTTTGTACTTACATGACAATGAGCTGAGCCTCCTGGGAATGTTGGCGAAGCAATTCACGGATCCGCATCTGTCTGTTGGTCTGAAAGAAAAAAAAAAAATTTCAGGCGAAAAAATGTCGTGATTTATTGATGTTTACTAAAGTCGAGTTCCATGCACTTGGCAAATCAAATGAACTGAGAGTTGTACGGAAAAATGGATTGAAAGTGATCAATCTCATTATTGAAAATCAGCCTCCAGAATGTCAAAGGTTGGACCCAATTAACAGATGTTGCAAGACTGGACTTAAAATCACAAAAACCAGGGAAATAGCGTAAAGTGGACACTGGGAAAGCTTTAAGTGTATTGTACTCCATGCATGGACAAAAGAGGGCGCTTTATAGTCAAACAAGCAGAAGCCGGAATGAGGCACACTTTACTGGTTCACTCATGATGGTTATCGTGTATTTGGTACCAGCATTTATAAGCCACGATGGCGCCCAAATGGCCCTCGTTGATAGTTTTCTCTGTGGAGGGGGGGGGGGGGGGGGTCGCTTAAGCGCAAGAAGGAGATTCTACCTTCTCGTTGAGCGTAGTGACTTCTTCCTTGCTGATCTTCCAAGGAAACTTCTCCGTGGTCTCCCCTGCTTCCTCATCCAGCATCCAGGGTTTGGACAGCTCCTTGAACCGTCTCAGGCTCTACTCCTTGGGCTTCTTGTTCAGGTCCGGGATGACCTCCACGTCCGAGCAGTTGATGCGGAACTTGTTGGACATGTTCATCTTCTCCCTGTCCATTTGCTCCTTCTTGCCCGTGGCGGCAAAGATGCGCAGCCTGCATTTTTCCCAGTTGGATTTCAAGGAGATGAGGTTGGGATGAGTAGGGTCAAGCCTGGGGGTGGTGGGAGGTGGGGGCGGAGGTGGAGGGGGGGGGTTCACAAACAAAAATTATACAGAGCATTATATAAAGCATGTGTTTCCTTAGACATGCAGCCATCCAGAATAACCTGAGAGATCTCTGAAAGGCTCCATGAAATGAATTGGACACTGAAACATATACATGTAATAAAATAATCAGGCCAACCAAGAACCAAAAGTGTGGTGTTTTCTACTACATACAAAAAACACTGTGTGGTAGGGTAGGTAAAATCTGTTTTGGGGGTTTGACATTTCAATAGCCTAAAAATATAGGATGGGATGATAGTCATTAAAATTAATTTTTTTCTCTACTTTAATTTGCATGCATTAATTAACATGTGAATCATTCTGCCGACTACTGACCAACTTACACAAAAATAAATATAAGGTTTATAGTTTTCACTGTGGGGGGGGGGGGGTGCTTGATCCCAAGGAGGAGATTCTACCTTCTCTTTGAGCATGGTGACTTCTTCCTTGCTGATCTTCCAAGGAAACTTCTCCGTGGTCTCCAGGCTGCTTCCTCATCCAGCATCCAGGGTTTGGAGAGCTCCTTGATGATTGTGTTGGTCTTGATCTTACCCAACCAACAGAACAGAACTCCATCTTGGGCAAAATCTTGTCCTTGTACCAGCCTTCAGAAAAAGAAAAATAACAGTCAATTGTTATTTAATGATCGTTAACTTGGTTATCGTTAAGATCGGAGTAAACCTGAACTTAACACAACCTAGATATACCTCACGGTATACCAAACGTTAAATCTGACACCGTGGCAGCAAGGAGATTTCCACCTTTCTATGAATATGCCTTTGAATGAGCATGACGACTATTTATAAAAGATATAGACATATATCATACTCGGCAATAGGGATAGTCAGTGGAAAGAACTTAGGACAGGTGTGTACAAAGTTACGCGCAAGACTCAGACTTGTTTTAAGCGAATTACTGAGAAGACGACCATAATTATTGGTAATGAGGATACTTTTATTATGGAGTAGATTAACCATCTTGGTTAGGGGGATATTTTTTAGAAGGGAATTATGGAGGAGACTAACCATCTTGGCAAAGGGGTTTTTTTTCTTAGAAGGGAACTATGGAGGAGACTAAACCATGCTTGGCTCGGAGGGTGCTTTTTTTGAAGAAAATTATGGAGGAAACTAACCATATTGGCTTGGAGGATATTTTTTTAGGAGGGAATTACCGAGGGGACTAACCATCTTGCCTAGGAGGATATTTTTTAAAAGGGAATAATGGAATAGACTAACCATCGTGGCTAGGAGGATATTTTTTTTAGAAGGGAATTACAGAGGAGACTAACCATCTTGGCTAGGAGAATATTTTTTAGAAGGGAATTATGGAGGAGAGGAACCATCATGGTTAGGAGGATATTTGTTTTAGAAGGGATTTATGGAGAAGACTAACCATCTTGGCTAAAAGGACATTTTTAGAGGGAATTTATGGAAGAGACTAACTATCTTGGCTAGGAGGATATTTTTTTAATAGGGAATTATGAAGAAGACCAAAGATTTTAGGTTGAAAATGGACTGGAATATTGATGTTTAATATGTCGAGTTCCACTTGGCAAATAAAATGAACGACTTAAGGGTTGTTCAATTTGCACTGAAAGTGATCAATACTTATATTTGAAAAATAACCCACCAGAATGTCAAAGGTTTGACACAATTAACAGATGTTGCAAGACTGGACTTAAAATCACACAAACCAGGGACTAAGCGTAAAGTGGACACTGGGAAAGCTTTAAGTGTATTGTCTCCATGCATGGACAAAAGAGGGCGCTTAATAGTCAAACAAGCAGAAGCCGGAATGAGGGACACTTCACTGGTTCACTCATGCTGGTTATCGTGTATTTGGTACCAGCATTTATAAGCCACGATGGCGCCCAAATTGCCCTCGTTTATAGTTTTCTCTGTGGAGGGGGGGGGGGGGGGTGCTTGAGCGCAAGGAGGAGATGCTACCTTCTCGTTGAGCGTAGTGACTTCTTCCTTGCTGATCTTCCAAGGAAACTTCTCCGTGGTCTCGCCTGCTTCCTCATCCAGCATCCAGGGTTTGGACAGCTCCTTGGAACCGTCTCAGGCTCTACTCCTTGGGCTTCTTGTTCAGGTCCGGGATGACCTCCACGTCCGAGCAGTTGATGCGGAACTTGCTGAGCATGTTGGCCATGTTCATCTTCTCCCTGTCCATTTGCTCCTTCTTGCTCGTGGTGGCAAAGACGCGCATCTTGCATTTCTCTCAGTTGGATTTCATGGAGATGAGGTGATCGATGAGTAGGATCAAGCCTGGGGGTGATGGGAGGTGGAGGCGGAGGTTCGCAAACAAAAATTATACAGAGCATTTCCGTTTGACATAAAGCATGTGTTTCCTTAGACATGCAGCCATCCAGAATAACCTGAGAGATCTCTGAAAGGCTCCATGAAATGAATTGGACACTGAAACATATATTAAAATAATAAGGCCAACCAAGAACAAAACGTGTGGTGTTTTCTATTACATATAAAAAACAACTGTGTGGTAGGGAAGGTAAAAATCTTTTTTGGGGGGGGGGGGTTTGACATTTCTATAGCCTAAATATATTGGGTGGGATGATAGTCATTAAAATTTACTTTTTTTCTCTATTTTGCATGCATTAGTTAACATGTGAATCATTCTGCACTTCTGACCAACTTACACAAAAATAAATATAAAGTTTATAGTTTTCACTGTGGAGGGCGTTTGAGTGCGAGTAGATTCTACCTTTTCTTTGAGCGTAGTGACTTCTTCCTTGCTGATCTTCCAAGGAAACTTCTCCGTGGTCTCCAGGCTGCTTCCTCATCCAGCATCCACGGTTTGGAGAGCTCCTTGATGATTGTGCTGGTCTTGATCTTACCCAACCCACCAATCTAGACGGAAACCAATCAGGAAGGAAAATTTGAATGCATTTGCTCTAAATTAATTGTGTCCAGGTCTTGGAAAAGACTAACGTTAGCGCTGCAAAAAGCCAAAAACCTGGACAAATCTGGTTTAATGATCTTGTTATACATTTTGCAACTTTGACTTAATTCTTTAAAGACCTGCTTGCATTTTACTCAAACTGTTCATCAAAATTCATTCTGCAAAGTCTTCTTCAAGTACTCAACTGTGAGTACACATTTCGGTACTCAAAATACGGTACTCGAACGACGGTGCCTATTGTCCTCCAACGTCGGTTTGTGCACTAAGTCTCTGGGAAAGGTTTAGATCAGGGAACAAAGGAAAACACAAAGCCAATTAATCCTCGGAAGCATAGCAGAAAACGACAGTGTGCGTGTTATGGTAAGTGTGTACAGTGTTCGTATATTTTAAATGCAATTTTTGTTTTTCTTTTAACGCAAACAAATATTATACGCATTATACAGTATGTCCAAAAGAAATGTCCGTCTGACTATTTTTGAAATAACTACAAAACCATGAAGTCCAATTTGAAAAAGTTTGATTGTGCAGATACTCCCTATCTTGGCCTCAACCCTGATGAGTTTCATTTAATTTCAGTCACGCATCACTGCACACTTGTCAATTGATCACAACAACATTTTGGGATAATGTTTCAAACGTCAAACTTAATTCAACTCTTTGGAATAATTTAGTTCGGCACTTCTCTGAATGCTAGTCTGAAACGCGCGGCGTGTAGTTGTCAAAAGGTACACAACTCATCAAAATGCAGAAAACTTGAGCTATCCACGCATACTCAGGTCTGACCCTGATCCCCCTCATAAGCCTACCTGCATGAGTGCCTGTGCCCCGGTTCTTAGCGTAGGGCTTGCTACCATGGCTGGGAATGCCTTGATCTTCTGAACATCCACCCATTTCTCCTGAGAGTCTGTCAGAAGCTCCATCCAATGTGTACTCTGCTCACCCTGTATGAAAGGCGGGACAAAATGTTTCCCCTTAAAGCTTTAAAGATATTAATACTCTACTAAAATAATAATTAAAAATATGGCAAGATTACCATATGCGAAGTTCACTAATTTTCCTCTGTACTGACTAACAAGCCCCCAGATGGAAAGATTTCCATATACGAAGTTCACTCAACACTCTGTGTACAAACCCTATGAGAGTGGACTGAAAAATTCTAAGTGTTTTCTAAGAAAATGCTTGTGTTTTCTCACTGCTCAAATTGACTTGATGACATGAAATTGCTATCTGGGGGGAAAGATTTCCATATACGAAGTTCACTAATTTTTCTCTGTATTGACTGTTCTAACAGTAACAAGCCCCCAGAGAGCAATTTAGGCCGACATGTACAGTATAGTCGTGTTCCCTAACGTGGCGCACTTCGAAGCTTACCCAACTTTCCTCGTGTAGTGTTGCCAAACCTCTTTGTTGATAAACCTCAAATTCATGCAGTGAAATACTGGTACTTTTACCTTTTTAATGCTTGCTATTTAACCTCTGTGAACAATTTTGGTTTCCTAAAATTTAATCCGAAATGCAAAAAAACGGTCGCATCCGGAAATTGGGCACAAATTGGCGGAGTGTTCCCTAACGTGGCGCACTTGAATAAATCTCAGAAAATTCCAAATTAACCTTTAAGAATTTCTGTAAACTTCATAAATTCTGATAAATCATTATTATCTTTACTTACAAACCCAGCCAGATGTTTGTCAGAAAATTATTTTCTTATTTTTCGGGGCATTTTCAAAGGGTTCACTTTGCACTTGAAAATAAAATCGGAAAATCACGCCAAAATAATGTTTTCTTTTAACTTTGTAACGGGTAAATAAACTCGCGATTTATGAACGGGAGTGAAATTTCAGTTAAAAGTTTTGCCCTAGCCAGGCGCTACAGGCGAACAATAAAAGTGCGCCACGTTAGGGGCCGCGCCACGTTAGGGTACATCAACAATATATCAAAGTCAATTTGAGCAGCTAGCACTATAGCAGTGAGAAAATACAAGCATTTTCTTGGAAAACACTTATCAGTCCAATCTCATAGGGTTTGTACACAGGGTGTTGAGTGAACTTCGTATATGGAAATTTTTAATCCGCTCTGCCTACTATACTAATTGACTAATTGAAGAGTGAAATTGAATAAAAGTCTAGACGTGACCATGGAGCAAGGAAAACGGACTAAGCTTACCGGGTACGTTATCGAGTTGTCTGCTGCATGCGCTAGTCGGACAATAATAATGGGATATCATCAAACAACAGGCGGCGCCCTTCAAATTAACGGTGTCAAGTGACAATCTCATAACCCATTAATTCCCCGCATTAACTAAACAAAAATAAAAATGGATAACGAAACCATTTCCCAATTCCTAAGCAAAAAGAAAAAAGGATAACGAAACCCACTCCCCAATTCATAATTCTTATCTGCTTTTGCAAATGTACTCTTCAAATGCTCTGCCTACTATAAATTGACTTACAAATGAAAAAGAAAAACAAATTGCACTGATTTGAAATTGCGTCCAATAATTGCTCTTGATATAGGATAGGACTAAAAAATTGGAAAATCGACGGGACCACTTGAAGAAAAAGTTGCATAGGCCTACGATTTAAAGAAAATACAGTTAATTGATTGCGAATTCAATCCAAGTTCAAGTCACTTTTATGTAAAGACAATAATTCAAGAAAACAAATTGCACTGATTTAAAATTACGGCCCATTATTGACTGTGATATACAAGACAATATATTTGAAATTCGACAGAAACCGTTGAAGAAAAAAAATAATACAACAAAAACGAAGAGGACATGTGTATAAGAGTACTCCCGTACATTTAACAACATCAATAACCAAAAGAAGGCGCGCTACACAAGTAGTGGTCACCACCGTAAAGACTTCATCAACGTGGATCACGATCTGCCCAAACGAAGTCGGCATTAAAGTTGAAAACAGACTTTGTGGAGACGATAACTCAAGAACAACACAATGTACTGTGTTGAAATTTCCGCGTTCAATAATTTTTAGGGATATCGGAAGACAAGTGGTTTGAAAATCGACGGGAACCATTAAAAAAAAAATTCAATATGATATAAGGAAGTATACAGTGTACTAATCGCGAAAAATTTGATGCGAATTCGAGTCAATTTTATTGGAACAAAAAAAAACAGCACTCATTGTGGAGACGATAACTCACGAACAACGCAGTGCACTGAATTGAAATTTCGTTCAATAATTGTTCGGGATATAGGACACAAATGCTTTGAAAATCGACGGGAACCACCAAAGAATAAAATTTAATTAATTTCAAGAAATACAACATACTAATCGCGAAAAATTCGATTCGAATTCGAGTCACTTTTGACAAAAATAAAGCACTCTTTGTGGAGACCAGGAGACCGTAACTCGAGAAAAACACATTGCACTGATTTGAAATTGCGTCCCATAATTGACTGTGACACTGAAATTCGACAGAAACCGTTGAAGAAAAAAATTAAAGAACAAAAACAAAAACTACAGTGTGTATAAGGAGGGCTTTCCCGTACATTTTACAAACATCAATGTCTTCCAAAAGAAGGCGCGCTACATAAATACTGGTCACCACCTTAAAGACTTCTGTCAACGCGGATCGCGATCTGCCCAAACGAAGTCGGCATTAAGTGAACAAAAATAAAACACAATCAGCTGGCCAAGCTTAATTCAATGCGTCATTTAAGTTTTGAGATGTCCAGCTGGACTATGCAAAAGTGAGGCAAATGTTCTGTTTGGACTGTGAGTGCAGCCTATCACCAAGTTTTTCTCAATGTTGACACAAGACCGTGACTGTTGAGGTAGAGAAAAACAATATTTTGTCTCATGTTTGTCTATTTTTCATGACTAGTTATCTGACTAGAATTCAATTCAATGCGTCACTTAATTTTTGAGATAGCTAGCGTGTCCAGCTGGACTGTCGTTTCTGTGCAAAAGTGAGGCAAATTTTCTGTTTAGACTGCGACTGCGAAGCCGTATCGTCAATTTTTTGGTATATTCTGTTTAATATTTTCTAACTCCGAGTCATTTTATTTTATTTTTTTTCAAGTTATCAAAGAAAAACGAATAACGATTCCCACAAGTGGGAATCGTTATTCGTTTTCAGTGTTGCTGTCGAGAATGGATTTTGGATTCGAAGTCCGTTATTCGTTTTTCTTTTTGCTTAGGAAATGGGAATTGGTTTCGTTATCCGTTTTTCTTTTTGCTTAGGAATTGGGGAAGTGGGTTTCGTTATCCGTTTTTCTTTTTGCTTAGTTAATGCGGAATTAATGGGTTATGAGATTGTCACTTCACACCGTTAATTGTGAAGGGCGCCGCCTGACGTTGTTTGATGATATCCCCCCCCCCCCCCAAAAAAAAAGTCCAATCCTATCGAGAAAGGAATTGGGATTTCTCAATGCATGATTGGAAACTGTGGACTTCGCAACTTCGTCCCCAGGGTTATCTTTATTGTGTAACTTTCCTTCCTGTATTAAGTACCTGTCAGTGCGTACCGCTCAACACTACGTTAACGAGATTGTATTTGACACCGTTAATTGTGAAGAGCGCCACCTATTGTTTGGTTATCCCGAGATGGAATGTATGTCATGTAATGATGTATGTGGCGGAAGGCTAGGCCTGTACACTAGGCATGTCAGGTAAGTCGGGACTATTTACTTCAATACTTGTCAAAATTCAACTTCCTTAAAAATATATACAGAGCATTATTTCCCTTTGACATAAAGCATGTGTTTCCTTTGACATGCAGCCATCCAGAATAACCTGAGAGATCTCTGAAAGGCTCCATGAAATGAATTGGACACTGAAACATTATAATCAGGCCAACCAAGAACCAAACGTGTGGTGTTTTCAATTACATATAAAAAACAACAACTGTGTGGTAGGGTAGGTAAAAATCTGTTTGGGGGTTTGACATTTCTATAGCCTAAAAATATAAGTTACTTTTTTTTCTCTATTTTGCTTCCATTAGTTAACATGTGAATCATTCTGCACTACTGACCAACTTACACACAAAAAAATAAAGTTTATAGTTTTCACTATAGAAGGGGGGGGGTGCTTGAGCGCAAGGAGGAGATTCTACCTTCTCTTTGAGCATGGTGACTTCTTCCTTGCTGATCTTAGAAGGAAACTTCTCCGTGGTCTCCAGGCTGCTTCCTCATCCAGCATCCAGGGTTTGGAGAGCTCCTTGATGATTGTGCTGGTCTTGATCTTACCCAACCCACCAATCTAGACTGAAACCAATCAGGAAGGAAAATTAGAAAGCATTTTGGTCTGAATAAATTGTGTCCAGGTCTTGGAAAAGACCAACGTTAGTGCTGAAAAAAAGCGAAAAACCTGGACAAATCTGGTTTAATGATCTTGTTATACATTTTGCCACTTTGACTTATTTTTTTTAAGACCTGCTTGCATTTTACTCAAACTGTTCATCAAAATTCATTCCGCAAAGTCTTCTTCAAGTATACTCAACTGAGAGTACACATTTCGGTACTCAAAATACTCATCGAAATATTCATTAAAATAATTCACCAGGGGTACACAAGACCTGTAGAAAGGTACTCAACTAATACAAAACCTCAGGATTCATTGAAAACAAATGAATCGACTCATAAAGTAGTACTCAGTAAAAAGTAGTCTACTTGTCAAAAAAATGCTCAACTCATACCCGACTTATCGCAGACTGCTTCACTCGTCAAGCAGACTCGACTTAAAAGACCGAAGTTATCCGCAAACAGTACCTCAATCCATTTAAAACTGGTGTTCCAGAGTCCCTAACTTAACTCAACTAAACTCAACTTAAATAGATTCAAGTTTCAAACACAGGCAAAGTTCTTGTATTCATTTTCCATTGATTAGATGCTGGTGTCATTCTGAACGACTGCAACACTCAATCTTTGGACGACTTCCTTACTAGTTGCTCCTCAATGTTTCAAACGTCAAACTTAATTCAACTCTTTGGAATAATTTAGTTCGGCACTTCTCTGAATGCTAGTCTGAAACGCGTGGTGTCAAAAGGTACACAACTCATCAAAATGCAAAAAACTTGAGCTATCCACACATACTCAGGTCTGACCCTGATCCCCCTCTATAGGGTGCAGACCAGTAAATCGGTCCGAAATTGCCTGCGCCGGCCAAATCACGATTTGCATGCCCTCAAAATCTTCGGTATTTGAGCATGCTGTGGGCCATGAACTTGAGGGATTGTAAACAATATGGGTGGAAGCCGTGCACAGGACTGGGAGCTTGCAGTTCTGTGTAATTTTGATGTAATTTGGACCCTAAAAGCGCTCTATTTTGCAATGGAGTGTAGGCATCGTTTTTCAAAATGGCGATGGGCTTCAGGACTATTTTCAGGGGTGATCATCTTCAGATGGAAATTTCTCCTAAAAGTCATCAGTTGACCCCCGAAAATTGAAAAGAAAATGAAAGATGATGAAATAAGCATTAATTTGATGTGTGTCTCGAACACCTTGGAGAGTTGTGAGTATTTTTCCCGAATTTTTGAAGTGGGAGCATTTACCATTGGGGTCTATGGAAGTTTATTTACTGGTCTGCTACCATAAGCCTACCTGCATGAGTGCCTGTGCCTCGGTTCTTAGCGTAGGGCTTGCTACCATGGCTGGGAATGCCTTGATCTTCTGAACATCCACCCATTTCTCCTGAGAGTCTTTCAGAAGCTCCATCAAATGTGTACTCTGCTCATGAAGGAGACCATCTTGGCTAGGAGGATTTGTTTTAGAAGGGCACTATGGAGGAGACTATAACCATCTTGGATAGGAGGATATTTCTTTTTAGAAGGGAACTATAGAGAGGACTAACCAGCTTGGCTCGGAGGGTTTTCTTTAGAAGGGAATTATGGAGAAGACTAACTATCTTGGCTAGGAGAATAATTTTAGAAGGGAATTATGGAGGAGACTTTAGCTAGAAGGATTTTTTTTAAAGGGAAATATGGAGAACACCAACCATCCGGCCTGACTAGGAGAAGATTTTTAAGAAGGGAATTATGGAGGAGACGAACCATCATGGTTAGAAGGATATTTGTTTTAGAAAGGAATTATGGCTAGGAGGATATTTTCAGAAGGGAATTATGGAGAAAGCTATAACCATCTTGGCTAGGGGATATTTTTTGAAAGGAATCAATGAGGATATATTAACGATCTTGGCTAGGAGTATATAATGATGTTTTTTCCATTTTTGTGAAATTGTTTTATAGAAGAATATTTCATCAAGTATTAAATATCGTGACCAAGGACGAATTAGTTATAATGCAGGCTAGGGGGCTTACTTTGTTAATGAGGAAAAAGGATTTTAAAAATTTGAAAGAAGGAGGTTAATCGAAACATTTTCCAGATCCCCTCCCCCAACTTGACATCGCACCCCCAGCCAAAGCTAGATCCACCCCTGTTTATTTAGGATTTCACGCTAGTTTCTGCTATAGTGAGTAGGTTTGCGTAATTGTGAAGTAAGTGCCCTTAGATTAGCCACTCATTATTTTCATGGAAATTGCCAACACTACAACAGACATTTTTGCATGACACTTAAAAAATTACGGCTTTTGCAAAAGTGTAAACAATCAGTTACAGAGGATTACTTCTGTGTTTACAGGGATAACGCAGATTTTCTGTGCAAGCGTGCTGTAAGCACAGAGTGAGATTCTACATTCTCTTTGAGCGTAGTGACTCCTCCTTGCTGATCTTCCAAGAAAACTTCTCAGTGGTCTCCCCTGCTTCCTCATCCAGCATCCAGGGTTAATTTGTTCAGCTCCTTAAACCGTCTCACCCCCGGGCGAGGGGGGGGGGGGGGGAGTTCAATCTGCGTTGAGACTAACAAAATGTGTCGCTGAAATTTGGAACAGCATTGAAACGCTAATATGGCCTGATATGTGTCGAGGTGTCCCAAGGCGTGCAGTTTTCTAATGTAAGGGGCAACACCGCACGGGCCACAAAATCCCCCGAAACCGCGTTCACTGGGCGTGATGTGGCGGTACTTGTGGAGCCGTCGACAGTTCAATTTCAACGGGACACACACTGAAAACACAGCGCAGTTTTCACACATATCAATGGACCGCTGAAATATTGAATCATTCTGGAAGTCAAATTATGCATAATGATGCAGCGTGAACCATGCACAAAAATGCCCATTTACAAGGTTCACGCCGTGTCCGCTTCGTGTATGCTTTGTGCATGCATCAAAGACAGCTAAATTTGTTCTGATTCGCTGTTTCAACCATGTCAATATTTGTTGCATGTCTGATGTATTTTAACAAATGACTGAATTTACGAGTTTCCGAATGTCTCAGCGATTCCGTTTTGATGCTGGCCCAAAGCTGGCCCAACGTCGGCGCAGCGTTTACAGAAACACCGATATGGCCTGAAATGTGGAGAGCAGTGATGTAGTGCCTTGATGCTGGGCCTTGGCCTTAAGGCTGCCTTAAGGCTGGATTTTAGGGCCTTGGCCTTGGCCTCGAGGCTTGAGGGCAAAAGCCTTGGCCTTGGCCTTGGCCTTGAGGGTTCAGGGCCTTGCAATTTTGAGTCAAGGCTCTTCAAGGCCCATAGAGTTTGCATTTTCCAGATAAATCTGTTCGAAATTTTGCTGTTACCATTTTAATCGTATTACATGTACGATGGAGGAGGGAAGCACCATATAGATTTGTGTGTTAGGCACACTTCCACTTTTATAGCATCACATGTTGTTACCATTGTAGTAGATTTGCTGCAACAATATTCCGTACACTTGTGGGGCTAATGAGATGATCACTTTAATTGCATATAACTATGGAATAGATTTGATTGGTTGTATATGTCTCCATGATAAGTGCTAAAGATTTGCATGTATCTGTTTTAGATAATGCTGATATTTCTGACCATGTTGGGCCAGCAAATAAAAATTTCCCAAATCAGTTTTTTGGATCCCCCTTTTGTTACACTTGGGAGAATTGTGTGTCAATATAGAAGTAAATCATTATTTTGTTTAGTTAAACCATATTGAAGACCTGAACTTATACGTTAATAGATACAGTGCAGTCATAAAACGGTGTAGGCCTATGCGAGCATGTTGATTGCAATTAAGAAATGTTGTTCTTCGTAACAAGCAATTCGTGATGATAAGGCCGGATCCAGGGGGGTCAAAAGGGGCCACCCCCCCCCCCCAAAAAACGAAACCATTTTTTTTTATGTGACGTCGTAATAAAGGCAGGCAATGAGTACACCACCATCTTTTCCTAAATAAACATCGGTTAAAATGGTCAGAAATTGCCTCAAATCGCACCACAGAGCATCTCGAATCCAAAATTTTTTCGGGGCCCTTAAGCGGGCCCCGAAGCCCAAGCCGTAATCTTTTGACCCACCTATTTTTTTTTTGGGGGGGGGACCAACATTTCTTTGCCCCCCCCCCCAATTGTGTTCTGGATCCGCCCTTGCGTGATGATGTGTCACTCATGTGACTATAATTAGTTCTATATCAGTGGTCATTTCATAAAACAGGGCCTTGGCCTTGGCCTTGGCCTTGAGGGTTAAGCCTTGGCCTTGGCCTCGAGGCTTGAGGGTCGAAGCCTTGGCCTTGGCCTTGGCCTTGAGGGTCAAAGCCTTGGCCTTGGCCTTGGCCTTGAGGGTCAAAGCCTTTGCTCCAACACTGGTGGAGAGTTCAATGCTGTTTTCTAATGTGAGAGATATAGCACCGCACGGGCCACAAAATCCCCTCAAACCGCGTTCACTGAGGGGTTGATGCGGCGCAATGTGTGGACCGCTCACCGTGCGTTATTCAATGGGAACGTGAAAACAGCGCGGTGTGAAGCGGGTGAAACGGCCACAATGCCGATGTTTCTGGACGGCCAATTTATTCAAAGCAATGCAGCGTGAACCACGCACGAAAAACTTCACTTGCAAGGTTCACGCTCTGTGTGTTTTGTATGCGTAGGATCAGCTAACAATTTGTTCCAATTCACTGTTTCTGTATGGTATTTGTCTATTTGTGCAGCAAGAGTTCACAAATACTTCCATTTTACAAGTTTCCGAATTTCTCAGTGAATTGGCTTTATTGATGGGCCCAACTATATGAACTGATATTTTGGGCCACCGTGCAGTTTAATGTAAGGGGACGCAGGCCACAAAATCAACTAAAACCGCGTTCGCTGAGGGCTATTGCGGATGAGGGTTGATTTGTATTGAATTGAATGGGAAGTCGCCGCGGTTACACAGGCGATCGTGAACCGCCAGAATGCTGATTTTTCTGCATTGTGGGGCCTGGATCTTCTTTGCAAAGGACCCACAAAGTCGCTGATAAAGCACCAAAACGGAGGCACATGTATTCCCCACTCTCAGTGGAAGCCGCCCCCACCCCCCGCCCCATTTTGAAAACCTGAATTACATTTACTGTTGTAATAATACTTTTATTTTGCATTTGCAGCCTTTGAAAAAAATAACGCACTCCAGGTGCCCTACCCCAAGTTAAACCCCAAGTTTCTCCGCTGGCTTGAGTACGATTTAATTCCTCATATAATCCCGAATATATCCACACAATTTAATAGACTGAAGCGCCAACTGTACATTGAATGAATCACGGCCAAGTGTGTACGTCACTTGTCTATCCACCAATCACAGTTTGTCGGTGACAAGTCGGTGACGACAAGTCGGTGACCACAAGTGAGTGGTCTGTGACTGACAGGTTGTGTGTGTCAATCATAAATTCCATGTTTGGATGTGTCACCGACGTTCATACAATATCCACCAATAAGAAGCGGCCATTTGAATGTCGGTGACAAGTTTTTTTATGGTGACTTTATAGCCTCAGCGTATCATTAATATGAAGCGAGTCGGTGATGTGTGATTTACAGCGCACAGGAGCCATGCAATCACAATCCAGGTCCGAGTTTTTAGTCACTGCTCAGGAAATCGATGGCACTATTTAAGACATGTGGGGCCGTCCACCCTTCACATCAACCACAGGTCACCTTCGGACGACAACCAGAGAGAGAACTGACTGCAAGAACAAGATTTTGCTCGGTGAGTGTTTGAAACAATCATTTTTCTTCCGAAGACATTTGTTGACTTTTGCACAACGTGTTGGAATCAATGCGGGATTCAGATTTTGTTGAAAGTTGCTGATTCAATTATTTTTCAAACAACGAGCTCGGTAGTAGGCTTGATATTTCCTCGTCTTTGTGTGTTTGTGAAATGTGGTAGCTTGAGGACTGAATTTTTTTTTATGAACAAATGTTCAATTTCTTTTTACTATGACTCTGTTACACGTTTGCTAGCAGCAAAGCCAGCGCGCTAATTCCGATCCAGAAGTTGTGCCTTTTCCCAACGACCACTTTGGAGTTGAAGTATCGCGATAATTTACAAATGTGTTTGAAATTAACTTGTTCAGACGGGCTTTGTTTGTGCATAACATGCACTAATCAAAGCCCGTCTGAAAGAGTTAATTTTAAATACTTTTGTAAATTATCGAGCTATTTTATTTCAGCTCTTAATGTAAACAGTTGGTGCGGATGCAGACCACGGTTTTGTGAGGTCAAATTTCAAGGCAATAAAAATGAGGAATTCCTGTCTGGCAATATTTCCGCTACTACTTCCATTGTGCACTCTCAAAAACAAATTGTCCAAATACTTACTGGTTTCTTTACTTCTTGAACAAAAAATCATTTGGATTCTTGTCGATATCATATGGATAATACACTACGAAGTCACATTTATGGACTTTTTTTATTTAGTGTCGACTGTTAGGTTGGACTGTTTTCTGACCGCAGTTTTTCGCAAGTATAAAACATCAGGTTTCCTGCTGTGATTCAGAACAGAAAGATGTATTGATCATTCAAAATAATATTTCAGAGGAACTGCAAATCGGTGTTGCACATTTTCGGTTTCAAAAACAAAGGCTCGCAAAACCTGGACTCTTTATAACCTGGCCAATATTTTTGGCACGATCAAGCACACTCTTACTTTTTGCCTCCCTTTTTCCTATTGACTTTATCGTTTAAATTTTCAAACATGAAATCCTAGTGCAATGTACTCACATTATTTCCGGATATCACTCAAACTCAATCAGAATGAAAAGTTATGCGGAAGTTGGTCACGGAAGAACGTATACAGGTATCCGGACATCTCAAAATGCCGGTCTTATTTGTGTTATTATTTGTGGATATTCTCAGTGCCTTTGAACTCTGTTGTTCAACTGGCATTTTATAGCTATATTTTATGGCTATAGTTCACAGTACGCCATTCCGGTTTCATCAAGTTACTTTTAAGCATTGCAGGATAAAAGTGTCACTGGTCAGAATAGACTAGAGGGCGCAAATACAAACGCACTGGATCATGATGATGCACACAGTTTAATACAATTCAAAAGCTGGATGCATTTTGTAGAATTCATGGATAGATTTGATTTTTGGAGAACGCATTTGAGATAAATAGTCAACCCAAATTACATTTTCATTGTACAGACATTTTTTTGCCGTATTGTACTTGTGGAATTCAGCTATGCCTCCCAACCAGACTCCAAGTTATCACCTAGAGGATTTTTAATGACTCATATTTTTGTTGGTATTTTTTTCAGCCAGCAATCCGCTCAAGTGTTGAAGAGTGCTTCTGCGAGAGAATTCAAGAACTGTGCTTAGGTGAGTGTCTGTTAAAATTTTCTTCATCAAGCATCAGAATAGAGCAGTGATTTGGTAGGAGACTGTTTTTTTTATGCATTTAATCTTTTTGGTCAAAATTAGAAACCAGAAAACGTCATTCAATTACCTCTACGAAAAATATCATCCTGGCCATGATGGTTAGTCTTCTCAATTATCCCTTCTAAAAAAATATCCTCCAAGCCATAGTCTCCTCAATTATCCGTTCTAAAAATATCCTCCTAGCCATAGTCTCCTCAATTATCCCTTCTAAAAATATCCTCCTAGCCATGATGGTTAGTCTCCTCAATGATCTCATCTAAAAAATATCTTCCAAGTCGTGATGCTGTGTCTGTTCAATAATCTCGTCTAAAAGCCAAGCCATGATGATTACTATCCTAAATTATTATCCATTCTAAAAAAAATAATAACTTCCAAGCAGTGATGGTTTGTGCGTTCAATAATTTCTTCTAAGAAAAATCCTCCCATTCATAATAGTTAGTTTCCTCAATTATCCCTTCTAAAACAATATCCTCCAAGCCGTAATGGTTTTTATTTCAATAAACCCTTCCAAAAATCCTCCTAGCCATGATGTTTAGCCTCCTCAATTTTCCCTTCTAAAATATCCTCCTAGCCGTGGTGATTAGTCTCCTCAATTATCCCTTCTAAAATATATCATCAAAGCCATGATGGTTTTCATTTCAATAATCTCTTCCAAAAAAATCCTCCTTGCAGTGATGATTAGTCTCCACCATAATTATCCCTTCATTTTAGAAAAGATCCTCCTATCCATGATGGTTAGTCTCCTCAATTTTCCCTTCTAAAATATCCTCCTAGCCGTGGTGATTAGTCTCCTCAATTATCCCTTCTAAAATATATCATCCAAGCCATGATGGTTTTCATTTCAATAATCTCTTCAAAAAAAATCCTCCTTGCAGTGATGATTAGTCTCCACAATAATTATCCCTTTAGAAAAGATCCTCCTATCCATGATGGTTAGTCTCCTAAATAATGATCACATCTAAAACATATCCTCCTTGCCAGGATGATAGTCTCCTCAATTATCCCTTCTAAAAATATCTTTCTAGCCATTATGGTTTTCATTTCAATAATCCCTTCTAAAAAATATCCTCTTAACCGTGATAAGTCACCTCAATTATCCCTGTAAAAAAAACCTCCTAGCCGTGGTGATTAGCCTCCTCAATTATCCCTTTTCAAAAAAAAATCCTCCTAGCAATGATGGTTAATCTCCTCAATGATCACATCTAAAAAATATCCTCCAAGTCCAGATGATTAGTTTCCTCAATTATCTCTTCTAAAACATATCCTCCAAGCCATGATGGTTTTTTATTTTAATAATCCCCTCTAAAAAAATCCTCCTAGCCATGATGGTTTGTCTCCTCAATTATCCCTTCTAAAACAATATCCTCCTGGCCATGATGGTTAGTCTCCTTAATTATCCCTTTAAAAAAATCCTCCAAGCCATGTTGGTTTTCATTCAATAATCCCTTCTAAAAATATCCTCCTAGCCATGATGGTTAGTATTCTCAATTATCCCCTTAAAAATATCCTCCAAGTCATGATGATTAGTGTCTTCAATTATTCCTTTAAAAAACCTCCTTGCCGTGATGATTAGTCTCCTCAATTATCCCATCTCAAAGATAACGTCCAAGCCATGATGGTTTGTCTGTTCATATAATCAATAATAATAATGTTCAATAATCCCTTCTAAAAAGATACCTCCTTGTCATGAGTGTGAGTCTCCGCAATTATCCCTTCTAGAAATTATCCTCCAAGCAATTATGGTAAGTCTCCTCAATTATCACATCTAAAAATTAACTTCCAAGCCGTGATGGTTTGTCTGTTCAATAATCTCGTCTGAAAAATATCCTCCAAGCCGTGATGGTTTTTATTTCAATAAGCCCTTCTAAATAAAAATATGCTCCTAGCCATGATGAGTAGTCTCCTCAATTATCCCTTCTCAAAAAAAATCTTCCAAGCCGTGATGGATTGTGTGTTCAATAATCTCTTCTAGAAATATCCTCCTAGCCATGATGGGTGGTCTCCTCAGTTATCCCTTCTAAAAATATCCTCCTAGCTATGATGGTTAGTCTCCTCAATTATCCCTTCTAAAAATATCGTACAAGCCATGATGATAAGTCTCCTCGATTATCCCTTCTCAAAAAATATCTTCCAAGCCGTGATGGATAGTGTGTTCAATAATCTCTTCTAAAACATATCCTCCAAGACGTGATGATAAGTCTCCTCAATTATCCCTTCAAAAAACTATCCTCCGAGCCATGATGGTTTCATTCAATAATCCCTCTGAAAAATATCCTCCTAACCGTGATGAATAGTCTCCTTAATTTTCCCTTCTGAAAAAATATCCTCCAAGCAATGATAGTTAGTCTCCTCCATTATCCCTTCAAAAATATCTTCCTAGCCGTGATGATTAGTCTTCTCAATTATCCCTTCCTTATCATCCAATCCATGATGGTTTTCATTTCACTAATCCCTTCTACAAATATCCTCCCAGCCGTGATTATTAGCCTCCTCAATTATCCCTTAAAAAAAATATCCTCGTGGCCATGATGGTTAGTCTCCTCATTTAGCCCTTCTAAAAAATATCCTCCTAGCCATGAGGGTTAGTCTCCTCAATGATCACATCTAAAAAAATATCTTTCAAGCCTTGATGGTTTGTCTGTACAATAATCTCGTCTAAAAAATATCCTCAGAACCATGATGGTTTTTATTTCAATAATCCCTTCTAAATAATATATCCTCCTAGCCGTGATGATAAGTCTCCTAACTTATCCCTTCTCAAAACAATTTCTTCCAAGCCGAGATCGATTGTGTGTTCAATAATCTCTTCTTCAAAAATATCCTCCAAGCAATGATTGTTTTTATTTTAATAATCCCCTCTAAAAATCCTCCTGGCCATGATGGTTTGTCTCCTCAATTATCCCTTCTAAAACAATATTCTCCTCGCCATGATGGTTAGTCTTCTCAATTATCCCTTCTAAAACAATATCCTCCTCGCCATGATGGTTAGTCTTCTCAATTATCCCTTCAAAAAAATATCCTCCTAACCATGATGGTTTTCATTCAATAATCCCTTCTAAAAAAATCTTATAGAACTGCGCCTGGAACACACCTTTTTGAACCGTAGCCTTTTTGTTTGTGGTCTTTGAATCAACATGCGATTCAGTTTCAAATTCTCCGTATTATAACTAACTTCGTTCGATGACGTAACAATGCTGAATTGTCGCAAAGACGTTTATGGTAATTCAAAGAATATTTATGGCTGCAGACCAGCAAATAAACTGCCATGGACATCAGTGATAAATACCCCCACTTGTAAAGATCAGGACAAATACTCACAACTCTCCAAGGTGTTTGAGACACCCATCAAATTACAGCTTATTTCATCATCTTTCATTGTCTGTTCAATGTTTGCGGTATAATCCGATGACCTTTTTGGAACAAAAATTCCATCCAAAGATGATGACCCTGTAGTCCTGTAGCCCATCGCCCAAGGCAAATCTGCCACTTCACAAAACACTGAACACTCAGGTTTATTAGGACAAAAGATATTGCTCAAACAGGGGCGGATCCTGGAATTTTTGCAGGGGGAGGGCCAGGCTCCTAAAAAAAATATGTCAGATTGTTGTGACAGGCGAACGGGTAATATTTTGTGCGCATGTTTCACAGCGGGGGCTGGGGGGGGGGGGGGGTTCGGCCCCCCTCCCCACCCTCTGGATCCGCGCCTGTCAAACTATTTTGTCAAATTGTGACCTGAAATGCTTGTAATTTGATGTATGATGACGTCATGACGACGTCACTAAAATATCCACATTTTCACACTAAGGTTCATGTTCATATCAGGTTTCGTCTTTCTGCAACTTCTTTTTGCATTTTAAATTCACCTAAATTTGACCTACCAGTAACCCCGGAAGGAAAGGTTAGACATCAAAAATGTTATCAATCTATAGTCAATCAGATTTCAAAGTGTGAACATGATTGTTCATTTTGTTTATGAGGTTTTGCAGTGAAATTGCTTGTAATTAGATACCTGATGACGTCATTATGACGTCAGAGTATAAAAAAGGTACACCTCGGAGTCTTGATGTTCATTCAAAGTTTCAAGTTTATACCATGTTCTGTACGGTTCAGAAGAAAAGTCGCAGATAATTATTGTCCGGAAAAAAAACAAGAAAGAAAGGAAGAAAGTAATATATTTCTTAATATATTTTCATTTCGCACGCTTAAAACTAAATTATTGTTCACATACTGACTGATTTAGTTTTTGAAAAAGTTGAAATCTTGTCACTATATGGATAGCACACTGCACACTCACGGAAAGTTGTATTGTCAAAACAAAGGCTATCAGGTAGGACTTTTTCTAGTCATATCTGATTGCAGTTTTTAGAAGAGTTTAAAAAAACCCATCAAGTTCCCTGCAGATTTCAGAATAGTTTCAACTGATTGTGATTAATGCTTAAACAAATTCACGCACTATTAATACTTTAAAAAAAAGTGTCTTTCTTTGGTTTAAAGAAGACATATTGCGAAAGCTCCAACCTTTATAAATAACCTCACCCATAAAATAAGTATGATCAACCACCCCTTATTTTCTTCCTCATTTTGCCATTTTAATTTTATCACTTTGATTTGAAAACATGCGATGTACTCACATTGTTTCCCGGCAATCAGTAATTCAGGATCAACAGTTATGGGGAAGTTGGTCACGGAAGAACGTTTTTCAGGAAATCCGGACATCAAAAACATTCCTGTCTTATTGTGTGTTATTGCTCAAGCAGTACCCTTTCAACTTTGCCATTTCGCTAGAGTTCACAGTGCGCTTTGATCATCAAGTTACATTCAGCAGGATGAACGAGTCATGAATATAGAGGCGCAAATACAAACGGACCGGATCGTGATATGATGCACACAGTTTTATACAAGTTCAAATTGCTTAACTGGATGAATTTGTAGAAATCATGTGTAGAGTTGGTGTTTGTACAAATTGCTCAGGCTTTCTGTTCGCCTGAAGAGATTGAAGCACAAGCTCTCGGATGAATTCACTCATGTATTTGCATGTAGGGTTCCACTCAGCATGCAGATTCTGTTGGATATTTGGACAAACAGCGATATTGATTTTTGGCTTATTTTTCGAAAGTTTTTGGTGATTGGTACAGATTTTTACAAATCTGAAATATTTTGTGAGACAAGTTTCAGTTGACAAACAGATGGTGGCTTACCAGAGCCAAACCGGTGCGCTGATTTCCCATCCGGAAAATAAATCTTTATGTAACGACTGTAACTTGACTGCGGTAGTCCAGCTGTAGTGTTTGCGGCCCTACTTCCTTGGTATGAGATCGATTTCCCCCACAAATGCAGAAACTGCATGCTCATTGTGATTCCTATAACTACAAGTTCAAGCAACTTTGAACCAGTTAGAGGAACATATGATCAATTGCTCACAATCTTAAGTATGATGCAGCACAACTAACTTTTGAACTTTTAGCTTAGTTGATGCTATACATTTGACCAAAACAGATAAATTAAAGGGATTATTTTTTTGGTTCTTGTCACTGAATTTCGTTGCTAACACACGTTAATAGTCTGCCCACCGGCACACTATTTCGAAAACGTCTTCAGTTTTTTAAGACGATATATCTTGTCTGATATAACACTATACAAACACGAAATAATTCAGTGTCAAAAAAATACGGCGTGGGGTTCAGGTCCCGCTTAATCATGGGCCCCGAATTCTTTGTAATTCTAAATGCTCTGTGGCGATCTGAGGAAATTTCTGACCACTTTAACCATTTTTTGTTTCGAAAAGATGGTAGTTGTACCCAGTGCCTGCCTTTATTGCGACGTCAATTTTTTTTTTGGCGGGGCGGGGGGGGGGGGGGGGGGGCATGGTCCCCCCCGGATCCGCCTTGTCCGCTGTTCGTCTTAAAATATGAAGCAAAAGCTCTGTTTGCATGCAGGGTTCCACTCAGCATGCCACTTAGATTCCGTTGAATATTTTCTTGAAATGGCGATTGTAGTATTTGCTGAATACTTTGAAAGTGTTTGGTCAGTTGGTACACAAATAATAATAAAAAATATGGGACATTATTCGGTTAACAAACAGATGGTGGCTGATGCTAGTAGTCAAACCGGTGCGCTGATTTCCAATCCGGAACATAATTATTTTTTGTAACGACCGTACCTTGACTGCGGTGCCCACCTGATTTCCGCCGCTACTTCCTTGGTATGAGATCGATTGTCCTTGATAATGCAGAAATGTATGTTCATTGCGATGCCTACAATTTCAAATGCAAGCAATTTAAAAAAGAAAACATAGGATTATTTGCTTCTGAATCTTTTTTTCGTGAGAAGCAACAAAATGGCTTAAAAACCTAAGAAGGTCGCAACTAACCTGTTGAAGTTTCAGCTCAGTGGATACTATCATTGAGAAAAAGCAGAGAAAACTTAAGCACTATTTTGTTGGATCTCGTAACTTGATTCCGTTGCCAACACCTTAACAATTCTTTTTTTATTTTTTAAAAACACCTTCAAAGTTTTCAAACGATTATAACAGGCAAAATACTTTCACCGTGTATTTGATATCAGTCTTATCTTCACTCTAAGCATTGCAAGGTTTCTGTTATTAAATCGCTCAGTACTTTTCCGGGCAATTGCAAATGATCCTACGTGGTCTTTAATTCTTTTTGCATACAGATTTCTCTCAGAAAATCTGAGCATTTGTTTTGGTAGTTACTGCGTTTGATTCGAAAATATTAAATCCTACAAAGAAGACTTGAATATTGTTGCTCGTGCGTGGGTCTGTTCAGGGCCGTTGCATGCAGGACGCATTCCGCTTAAAAATATATTATCAATCCAGATCACATTTCGCCCGACAGAGATTTTGATCTGGGGGTGTTTTACTTGTGAAATTCAGCTATGCTTCCCCCAACAGCCCCCAAGATATCTCCCAGCGGATTTTCAATGACTCATTTTCGTTGGTATTATTTCCAGCTCGCAATCTGCTGAGTGTTGAGGATTCCCTTCGTGATAGAATTCAAGAACGTTACATCGAGGTGAGTGTCTGTTATTTGACATTTTCCTCACGCAATCATCAGAACGGAGCAGTGATTTTGGTGGGAGACTGTATTTTTTTCTCTATATTTATACACCTTTTGGTCAAAATTTTAACAGAAAACATCGCTCGAGTGATATTCCCTCCCCTCACACGCACCGTAGAACTATGCCTGACATTTTGGCCTGCAGTCTTTGCAAATTCCTCGTCAAATTCATTAGAGTGCCCCGAACTAATGGCGGACACACGCTCAAATTTCCTTTTACATTTTTATGGACGTACATCAATTTGTCCAATAAGAGAACTGAAAACAAATATTGATCTCATCAATGTTTAGTTATTGTGTAATCAGATTCTTTGGCATTTATCTTCATTCTGTTTCCTTGTTAATCGTGTTCGCATTGTTTAAAATCAAAACTGTGTTCGCAACCATCGTCTTAATTCTTTCTTGATCGTTGATCACTTTGTAATTCGTCTGTGTTTGTTTATCACGTTCGGGAATCATAACATTTAGGTTTTCCCGTCCAATTTCGCAACTTGTTCATTCAATCAGACAGACTGTTCATTACATTTCCAAAGGTTGCAGTTAACGCATTCGAATTTTTTTTTTTAATATTTACACCCACCAAAGCGTGTAGGCAACTTTGTCGTGCAAAAGAAAATCCATTTCTTTTGTTGGTTTTCGATTTTGCACTGAGTGTCGGCGAATCTGTAAGAGGAAGTTTTCATTTTCAACAAAATTACAATGGAATAAGGAGCTCATTTAATTTGCAATTCGCAAATCGCCAATCGTATTGGCCACAAAAAAAAACCCAACAAATTTATATGATTTTTAATTTTTGCAACAATTAACAAACTGGTCACTTGTCCTTACATAAAAACCTGTATTTGGACATAGTATTATATCGGCGAGTGTTCTAAATGTGTTTCCTTCTATCACTTTGACACTTTACATTGATACAGTTCAGTTCTGCTTTTTTCATATTCCCTTCCCAGGCATTCCAATCTTTGAAATAGCTGTACATTCCTTAATCCAAACTTTTCAAAAGCCATGTCATTTTATAGGACTCTGTTTTATCACTATAACACAATATCTTGCTCATGCAACTTCCAAATATCATTGAACCGTGCTACTTTTGTAAACGTATGCATCAAAGTGAATTCCCGAGCGGGACTGAAATTTAAAGCACAAGAAATTCAATGCACAAGTCACGTAATTTGCTGCTTACTTTTCACGCGTGAATGAAGAATACCCTGAAACATGTTGAGCTTTCGCTAAATTCAACCGGGTGTGAAAAGGTCTGCATGTTTTATGCGATTTTGAATAAAAATGTTTTATTATTATTATTAGCAAAGTATGAAATTGGGCGGGAAACCCTATAATATTTCATAGTGAATGAAAAAGTTCATTTCTACTTTAAAACTCATAGTGAACTGGAGTTAAAAGTACATTTGCCTGGACAAGTGCAACGAAAGCTTAGAATGCCAACAGACTTTTGACCGAGTTACTAGTGTCTCAAAAAAAGATACATGCCTTCACAAATATTAATTTGAAAAAAAAAATCGTTTCAATAATAACGTGTAAACAAATTGAAAGCTTATTTCACGAATCAGTCAATTCGAGAGAAATTGAACAATGCGACATTAAAACAGGTTGTTTTTCTTGACGAATTCGGCCGAGAAAACCTACTATTTTAATTACTTGACCCTAATAACTTGGTGAGTATCCTGTTTTTGAGTGGCAATGGATCCCAATGAGAAAAAAATCTCACTCATTTATCTTAAATGATAATAAAATAGTAACTTAACCAGTATTCGTTTGTATGTTTTTTTCAGCCTACACTGAATTCCTTGTGATCTCTTCTTGGACCTGATCTTCAAGAACGAACCATCGAGGTGGGTGTGGTGAGGTTTAATTAATGATTCTATCAGGACCGGGGAAGGGGCAAGATGTAATCCGTCCCCCCCCCCCCCAAAAAAATACTACAGCTCCGGAACGCTTCGCCCTATCGGAATGCATTTTGGTGACCTTTCTTAACTCTTATTGGCGGGCGAAATAAAAAAAAATCGATTCGATGGGTTGCCATGACAACCGGTTTTATAAACTAGGCTTCTCATAAATGTTAGCCCCTTGATCCCTCATACGCCACTGTTATATAACAAAGAAAACATTCTTCGAACAATGATTCCTCCAATCTCATTTTTTTTGGTTTTTTTTCTTCAAATCTGACGGCGGATTGTCATGCATTTTAGATTAGTTCTCCTGTTTATCAAACCTCAATATTTTTCTCTACTCTTCCCGTTTTTAAAAACTATTTTATTGAAAAAAAATCTCACCTGATTTGTTTCAGTTTAATCGTTGTTATTCTGTACAGAATGAAGATCTTCGTGGCAACCGTTATTCCAATCGCCCTCCTTCTGGGTAACTCCGTCAACCTCCGAGCTTCCGTTACTGGGCCGGTTGCCTCGGACGGTGATGGTCCTGCGTCTCAGGCGGGCCAAACGTGCTGCCAGGAAACAGCTGCAATTGTCGGAATTTTACAAGGGTCAAAGGGTGATGCAGGTCAAAAAGGAGAGCCGGGTGACGACGGCAGAGGCCTGCCGGGCAAGATGGGACCAAGAGGTTTAGTTGGGCCAACAGGGGAAACTGGTGTCAAAGGTCAAAAGGGCGATATCGGCCCCCGGGGTCAGCGGGGAGCACGTGGTGTCAAAGGTCAGTTGGGGCTCCAAGGTCGTACTGGTATTGCAGGCGAGCCAGGGCTTATCGGACCGATTGGCCCTCAAGGTGACACTGGGCCTAAAGGTTCAGTCGGGCGAACCGGTCAGACTGGTGTCAAAGGTCAAAAGGGTGAGCCAGGGGAGACACCAGACGACTCCAACCAGCGGGTAGCATTCACCGTGGTGAGGACGAGCAGCTCGGATACGCTGAGCAGCGACCGTTTGCCCTTCCAGGCGACCGAGACGCTTCTGCCGGGTACCAGCTTCGATCTCGAGACCGGCACGTTCACGTGTGGTGTGCCGGGCACCTACGTGTTCATGTTTTCTGTGTGCAAATATTCTTCCAGCCGCAACCTGTACGTTTATCTCCGGAAGAACGGCGACGCGGTTGTCGCTGGCCATAGCAGTGATTCAAGTCACAATGTGCAGGTGTCTGGGAGCGCGGTGGTGGTTCTGCAGCGTGGAGATACGATGTATCTCACAATGTCCGGTAGGACGCATAGTAATTCCAATCACTACACCTCATTCAGTGGCTTCCTCCTTTACCCCGAATAAACAAAACAAATCCAACACATAAAGATACACGAGCATCGTGTTGCTGATTTTTTTTAATCGCTTTCCATTTTTGCCGAAACAATAACCAATGAATTAAAACAAATAATGTTCAATGACAATGTCACAAAAAACATATTATTATTAATGTTTTTGCATTGCGCATGCTCCGATCTATATACTACAATGGATTTGCCATTTTTTTTTTACTTTTAGCAAAACAAAATATTTAGCTTTATGCATAAGTATTGGGATATAGTGAAAAGTATGCGTTAAGTTTGTTGACAACGATTTTTTTTTCATTGTATCCATTGTAGGCCTATCGGGAAGTATTTTGATGCAAAATAATTGATAATTTTTTTTAGAAACAAAAAGGGTTTGCAGTAAAGCAGTGCCACCATGTATCCAGAAATGTTAACAACTAAAAACAGATTGTGTTTATGGCGTTATCTCGACCAACCTGGATTTTTTAGGCCACGTTTCTGACCGCCATTTTTTTTATTGCCACATTTGGTCAACATATAAAACAACGTGTTTTTCCCCCCAAAATAAATGCAACTTATTTGTAGTATTGGGTATTTAAAACAGATTAATTAAACACAATAACTGTATCCTAAAGCAAACAGTATAAAAAAAACATACAGACAAACAAACAAAATATTTTGCTACCTACCTGGATAATTTTAGAGCGTTTACTATAACATGTTATTTTCTTCGCCTTGTGTTCCCTGTATGCCCAGCACAGATAATGTCAATTAAATCAATCCCATGCATGTATCAATTTTTATTTCATGTCACGAAAAAAGTCTCGAGTGATTGAATCTGATTTTCTTATAGACTTTAATCTTGGCATTTGGATTAACAATTGTTTGAAATATTCTAATGCTATTCACAGCAATTAGAACACACTGGATTGTATCAAATGATTGCATTATTTTAAATGTTACAATATGTGAGAATTATGTAAAAGTAACAATTGACTTGCTTAGAAAACAGTATGCATAAAACCTCATTCTGAGGATTACCAAAAGCACCACCATTGTTGATAAATACTCTCTTTTTTTCGATTGGCTTCGTTATGAAAAAAACAACATGATTTTAATTAATTTCAGTTGAAACAGAAACGTGCCCACAGTAATGAAAAATGTGGGATTGGCTGTTGTTTTTAAAGCCCGTAAAAATGCGACAAGTGTTTCTTGATTAACAGACTCCAAATTATTTGAAGACTTTCATTGTTCTTAATCAGTATTACTTGATTGCATTCAAGAAACTCACTTTGAAAACATCAGTGAAAGTGTGAGCCCGTTAGATGGTAAAGAAACAATCTCAACGAAATCAATCAAAACAAAGCACAAATTCCATTCAAGTGAGGAGGGTCTTTCAACTGGTTGGAATTGTCCTTTATCAATTTATCATTTCAAGTGAATTTCTTTGTATTGACTTTTATTTGGATGCCATATTTGGTCAGGTGATGCAAGGCCCCTGCTGACAGCATATCCTTGGATAATGTCTCCAGCCAGCACATGTACATGTAAACTGAACAAGTACGCTTCCTGGGAATAGGTAGACTCCTGCAAGAAATCAAAGAAAAGGTTATAATGGACCCTTCCTGCATGTCAATCAACAGTGCACAATGGCCAATCAGATCACCACTTTTGATCAGGTGACCACAGTAGCTCAGTCAGACTGGGTCACAAGCACTGTTAGATCTATTGCTCACCCCGCCCCCATTTTTTGCACCAGCAGTTAACACCCCCCCCCCCAGTATTCTGTAAAGAGAGCCTTTTTTACACAAGTGACCTTTTAGTTTTTACACAAGCGTCCTTAGTTTTGTTTAGAAAGTTTCTTGTTTCGCCAGCGGCTTTTAAAGAATTTTTGGTATTTCGTGTAAAACGTCAGCAATTGTGCCGCCATGAAAAGCGCCACCCATTGACCTACCGCCATTTGCGAGTTAACCACGTCCCTTTGACAACTCTATAAGCCTTTTCGCTGATACCGCCATCTTTGATTTTTTTTTTTTTTCGGGGGGGGGGCATTACAATGAAAATATGTCTCATCATGCAACTGTAGCTGAGAATGATGGCATGACTTTTCAATGTAATGCCCCCCCCCCCCCATTTCAAAGATGGCGGTATCCGTGAAACGGCTCATGGAATTTTGTACGTTAACTTTTGTTTGTCTCAGATTTTGGCGTTCTGCGTCCATTTGTATATCATGTTTAGACAATATTTTACAAGCTGCGTTGACGCAATTCCACCGTGATAGGTTAATTGTCCGATAGTGGCCATTATCGCCGGTTTGTACTTACATGACAATGAGCTGAGCCTCCTGGGAATGTTGGCGAAGCAATTCACGGATCCGCATCTGTCTGCTGGTCTGAAAGAAAAAGAAAGATTTCAGGCGAAAAAATGTCGTGATTTATTGATGTTTACTAAAGTCGAGTTCCATGCACTTGGCAAATCAAATGAACTGAGAGTTGTACGAAAAATGGATTGAAAGTGATCAATCTCATTATTGAAAATCAGCCTCCAGAATGTCAAAGGTTGGACCCAATTAACAGATGTTGCAAGACTGGACTTAAAATCACACAAGCCAGGGACTAAGCGTAAAGTGGACACTGGGAAAGCTTCAAGTGTATTGTCTCCATGCATGGACAAAAGAGGGCGCTTTATAGTCAAACAAGCAGAAGCCGGAATGAGGGACACTTCACTGGTTCACTCATGCTGGTTATCGTTCGTTTGGTACCAGCATTTATAAGCCACGATGGTGCCCAAATGGCCCTCATTTATAGTTTTCTCTGTGGAGGGGGGGGGGGGGGCTTGAGTGCAAGGAGGAGATTCTACCTTCTCGTTGAGCGTAGTGACTTCTTCCTTGCTGATCTTCCAAGGAAACTTCTCCGTGGTCTCGCCTGCTTCCTCATCCAGCATCCAGGGTTTGGACAGCTCCTTGAACCGTCTCAGGCTCTACTCCTTGGGCTTCTTGTTCAGGTCTGGGATGACCTCCACGTCCGAGCAGTTGATGCGGAACTTGCTGAGCATGTTGGCCATGTTCATCTTCGCCCTGTCCATTTGCTCCTTCTTGCCCGTGGCGGCAAAGACGTGCAGCCTGCATGTCTCCCAGTTGGATTTCAAGGAGATGAGGTGAGGGATGAGTAGGGTCAAGCCTGGGGGGGGGGGTGGGGGTGGTGGTGGGAGGTGGGGGCTGAGGGGGGGGGGGTTCACAAACAAAAATTATACAGAGCATTATTTCCCTTTGACATAAAGCATGTGTTTCCTTCGACATGCAGCCATCCAGAATAACCTGAGAGATCTCTGAAAGGCTCCCTGAAATGAATAGGACACTGAAACAAAATAAAAAAGCCAACCAAGAACAAAAAGTGTGGTGTTTTCTATTAGGCCAAAAAAAAAAAGTCGGTCTCTGGTCGGTGCGGGCGTCGATTTTAATCATGACCGTCAATCTTTTTTTCCCAAAATGTTTCGCGGTAGCTCCGACAGCGCCCTCTATTGCCGAATCTCCTCAATTTTTTTTTTAACAAAGAACACCAAGGAATGGGAAATTGCTAGAAAGCACCATCGAGAGCACCAAGGCAAATTATGGAGGACACCAATGTACATGAGGACACCAAAAAAGCAAAATAGTACCCCACCTTGGGCCAAGTTCGTGCAAGGACTATAGTTGACCAATGGTTAACTAACGTTTGCCCGAACTCTGTCTAGTCGACGGTGATTGACTACGCTAGTCGACTATTTGGAACCAGCCTACTGGGGTTGGTTGCTTCGCTGGTAACCAATAGCCGTGCGTATTCATAACGCTAGCAGAGAGCCAGGATCCGGAAGTTTTGCGATGACATTTTGACCAGCATTTGACTGGAGACGTTCGCACGTTGCTATCAGTGCGCAGGCGTAAGGTACGTCACAAATCAACCACTAGTCGACTAATGGTCCTTGCCCGAACTTGGCTTATCTGTACAATCCAAGCTTGAAAAAAAAAAGCCACGTCCCCGCGTCAATTCCGGAACTTTGGTCTGACCAGAGACCAAATAATTTTTTTTGGTCTACATATAAGAAACAACTGTGTGGTAGGGTAGGTAAAAATCTGTTTTTTTTGGGGGGGGGGGAGTTTGACATTTCTATAGCCTGAAAATATAAGGTGGGATGATTAGACATTAAAATTTACTTTTTGTCTCTATTTTGCATGCATTAGTTAACATGTGAATCATTCTGCACTTCTGACCAACTTACACAAAAATAAAAATAAAGTTTATAGTTTTCACTATAGAAGGGGGGATGCTTGAGCGCAAGGAGGAGATTCTACCTTCTCTTTGAGCGTGGTGACTTCTTCCTTGCTGATCTTCCAAGGAAACTTCTCCATGGTCTCCAGGCTGCTTCCTCATCTAGCATCCAGGGTTTGGAGAGCTCCTTGATGATTGTGTTGGTCTTGATCTTACCCAACCCACCAATCTAGACGGAAACCAATCAGGAAGGAAAATTTGAATGCATTTGCTCTAAATACATTGTGTCCAGGTCTTGGAAAAGACCAACGTTAGTGCTGAAAAAAAAAGCGAGAAACCTCGACAAATCTGGTTTAATGATCTTGTTATACATTTTGCCACTTTGACTTAATTCTTTAAAGACCTGCTTGCATTTTACTCAAACTTTTCATCAAAATTCATTCCGCAAAGTCTGTGAGTACACATTTCGGTACTCAAAATACTCATCGAAATATTCTGCTCACCCTGTATGTTGAAATCACAAAAACTAGGTACTACGCGTTAAGTTACGGAAGACAGATAGTGCCACTCAATGAGTGTGAATATATTTTTTTGGTGCGTGTGGGAATATTTTTTTTGTACAGCGGCCGCTACATAAATTTAAAATAATAAGTGGCAGCCGCTGTGCAAAAAAAAATATTTTCACACGTACAAATAAAATATATTCACACTTTTTTATGTGGCGGCCGCCACATAATAAGTGGCGGCCGCTGTACAAAAAAAAATATTTTCACATGCACCAAAAAAAATATATTCACACTCATTGAGTGGCACTATCCGTCTTCCGTATAAAGTGGATACTGGGAAGAGCTCTAAGTGTATTGTCTCCATGCATGGACAAAAGAGGGCGCTTTACAGTCAAACAAGCAGAAGCCGGAATGAGGGACACTTCACTGGTTCACTCATGCTGGTTATCGTGTATTTGGTACCAGCATTTATAAGCCACGATGGCGCCCAAATGGCCCTCGTTTATAGTTTTCTCTGTGGAAGGGGGGGGGGTGCTTGAGCGCAGGAAGGCTCGAGATTCTACCTTCTCTTTGAGCGTGGTGACTTCTTCCTTGCTGATCTTCCAAGGAAACTTCTCCGTGGTCTCCCCTGCTTCCTCATCCAGCATCCAGGGTTTGGACAGCTCCCCCCCCCCCCCCCAAAAAAATACTACGTACAGCTCCAGTGCGTTTCACCTTATCGGCATGCAATTTGGTTCTTTATGTCTATGATTGTACCTGACACTGTTAATTGTAAAGAGCGCCACCTGTTGATTGGTTTTCCCGATAATGTATGTGGCGGTAGGCTAGGCCTGTCCACCAAGCATGTTTTGTCAGGTAAGTCTGGACTATTTACTTGTCAAAATTCGACTTCCTTTCGGCGTACTGGAAAGATTCCCATATCTGGACATTACTCATTTCTCCCTTCAGTGATTTATGCCACAATTCCGGTTTAAAATGTCCAAAAATATTGGATTTAGCAGGAAAATTTGTTACCAAAAAACTATAGGCCTCGTTAGCTGGAGTTACCCAGCCCTGAGTTTTATCATTGGGTTGTCTATAGACAACCCAATGATAAAACTCAGGGCTGGGTAACTCCAGCTAAGGCCTCGTCATGAGATTGATAAAATAGTCGGACTCCCTTATCGCGGCATCCCTAGGCTTTATCGCGGCATGGAAAATTTCTCTTCTTGTGTTGCCTAAACTCCTTTAAGTGGCGATTTTTATCCAGTTCTCCAGGCCATAACGACTTATTGCCGAGTCATTTAAAAAGGCCGATTAAAAAATGTTGTGTCTTTCGGGACTTTAACGATTTTTAATAAATATTCACATTTTCCAAAACCTGCAAATTTTCCCTCACCGTCATGACCGTGTCTGCTTAAACTAAAAGGTAGGCCTACCATCTAGTCCGAGTAACTTGGACCCAACTTATCGCCTTTTTAAAAATTTGGACATGGTCTGGCGATAGACCATGTCCAAATTTTTAAAAAGGCGATAAGTTGGGTCCAAGTTACTCGGACTAGCCTACCATCTATAGTTTAATATAAATCATTAATGGTGCTCTGTCCATGAAAGTTCCATTGTCTGGTTCCCCTTCTACAGCTGCAAACACAAAATGAAGTCGAAGGACGTTATTTCCACAGCGAAATCGTAAAAACTTTTACAGGATCAAAATAAGGACAGCGCGTAAGAAAAAATAAAACGGCACACTGGGGATGTGTAAACTGAATGGCGCCCCCAATCGCCAATCAGTAGACTTGTCATCACAGTATTTTCTCCTTTCGGGGAAGGGCAGGGTTTTAAGAAATCATCCTGCTGGGATATAGTCTTTCAAAGTTTAATCAACTTGAACGTTACAGGGAAAATATCAGACTTTATTCAGGGGATGTTTTGGTAAAACATTCACTATGAAAAAAAAAAGGTTGAGATTATTATAAAAACCACAATTCCCACATACCGCGATAATAGGGAGTCCACCTCCATTCGCATATTCCGAGCATTTTTATCACAGGCATTTGAAAAGGAAGAGTTATACAACCTAAGAAACTGGACAATTCGGGAAGGTTAGCGGGCAATCTCTAGTCCAAACAAGAAACGTGATAAGTACCGCGATAATACGGCGTTCCATCCTACATGCTTACTGCCTCTGCCAGCATCCTACTGTCTGAAAAAAACACCAAGGACATTTCACTAAATGTCCAGAACTCCAGGTATGGAATCTTTCCGGAGTACTTTTTAACCCTAACCCACCTCACTCCTCCAAAATCCTCCTGGCGGTTTTGGAGGATTCTAGAGGATTGAGGATGAATGGTGATTGAATCACATGAGGATTCTGGAGGATTGAGGATGAATGGTGATTGAAGCATAGAAGGATTCTGGAGGATTGAGGATGAATGGTGATTGAACCACATGAGGATTCTGGAGGATTGAGGATGAATGGTGATTGAACCACAAGAGGATTTTGGAGGATTGAAGATGAATGGTGATTGAATCAAATGAGGATTCTGGAGGATTGGGGATGAATTGTGATTGAAGCATAGAAGGATTCTGGAGGATTGAGGATGAATGGTGATTGAATCACATGAGGATTCTGGAGGATTGAGGATGAATGGTGATTGAACCACAAGAGGATTTTGGAGGATTGAAGATGAATGGTGATTGAATCAAATGAGGATTCTGGAGGATTGAGGATGAATGGTGATTGAAGCACAAGAGGATTTTGGAGGATTGAAGATGAATGGTGATTGAATCAAATGAGGATTCTAGAGGATTGAGGATGAATGGTGATTGAAGCGCAAGAGGATTTTGGAGGATTGAGGATGAATGGTGATTGAATCAAATGAGGATTCTGGAGGATTGAGGATGAATGGTGATTGAAGCATAGAAGGATTCTGGAGGATTGAGGATGAATGGTGATTGAATCAAATGAGGATTCTGGAGGATTGAGGATGAATGGTGATTGAAGCACATGAGGATTCTAGAGGACTGAGGATGAATGGTGATTGAATCAAATGAGGATTCTGGAGGATTGAGGATGAATGGTGATTGAAGCATAGAAGGATTCTGGAGGATTGAGGATGAATGGTGATTGAATCACATGAGGATTCTGGAGGATTGAGGATGAATGGTGATTGAACCACAAGAGGATTTTGGAGGATTGAAGATGAATGGTGATTGAATCAAATGAGGATTCTGGAGGATTGAGGATGAATGGTGATTGAAGCACATGAGGATTCTAGAGGACTGAGGATGAATGGTAATTGAATCACAAGAGGATTCTGGAGGATTGAGGATGAATGGTGATTGAATCAAATGAGGATTCTGGAGGATTGAGGATGAATGGTGATTGAATCAAATGAGGATTCTAGAGGATTGAGGATGAATGGTGATTGAAGCACAAGAGGATTTTGGAGGATTGAAGATGAATGGTGATTGAATCAAATGAGGATTCTGGAGGATTGAGGATGAATGGTGATTGAAGCACATGAGGATTTTGGAGGATTGAAGATGAATGGTGATTGAATCAAATGAGGATTCTAGAGGATTGAGGATGAATGGTGATTGAAGCACAAGAGGATTTTGGAGGATTGAGGATGAATGGTGATTGAATCAAATGAGGATTCTGGAGGATTGAGGATGAATGGTGATTGAAGCATAGAAGGATTCTGGAGGATTGAGGATGAATGGTGATTGAATCAAATGAGGATTCTGGAGGATTGAGGATGAATGGTGATTGAAGCACATGAGGATTCTAGAGGACTGAGGATGAATGGTGATTGAATCACAAGAGGATTCTGGAGGATTGAGGATGAATATATTGATTGAATCAAATGAGGATTCTGGAGGATTGAGGATGAATGGTGATTGAACCCGTACCATTTTAACTTATAAGATCTTATAAGATTCTTATAAGAATCTTATAAGATTCTTGTAAATGAGTAAGAATCTTATAAGATTCTTACGAGTGAGTAAGAATATGGTTAGATTCTTATAACATATTTTCAAGTCAGAATATCTTCTGATAACTTCTTATTGGTGCTGAGGAATTCTTATAAGAGACCAAAAGTTTGGGTCAGAATGTTTAGAAGAATTCTTATAAGAAACCCTTTGAGTAAGAACTTGGTAGGGGGTCTCTATAAGAAACTTTGTCAGGAGGATTATGTTAATAAGCTGGCTGCTAATGGGCCACAAGTAGGTCACATGACACAGTGACCTTGCATTCCAGAGATAACAGTCAGTTAGTGTGGGAAATTTGAAATTTGCAGTCAGTATTAAGTGCAGCAGTGTTGAGTGCACATATACTGGCTTGCAACTGAGGACAAAAATTGTATAAAACTGGATCAAAATTGTGTACATATTCTCTGACATGGCCTTTGGACATGATTTTGTGTTCATATACACACTTATACCTGTACATTACATCCAAAATACATTTGTGCTGGACCAATATCTGGATGGAAGTCTCTGGAAAGATTGCTGTCAAGAATTGTGAACACTCTCAAGCTGTTCTGTTTTTCAATTCAGATAGAGCAAAATTGAAATTACATGTACATGATTGTGGTGGACTACATCCTTAAGTCTGGATTCCATCCACGACAAAGGTCTATATGCAGATCATCAAGCAGAAGAAATCAAGACGTCATCAAAGCCTGCGTCTCACTGATCTTGACTATGTGGACAATCTGGCCCTCACGGCTGATCAACTGTGATGCTCAAGACCTGTTAACATCTCTCGAGAATGCTGCAGCCAGTAGCTCTGCCTGTTTCTTAATGCATTGAAGACCGAGTACATGACCATCAATGAGGATAAAACCACTACCCAATATACACCAGTGACGGCACCTAACTGTGATTTCAGGTACCTTGGGTCCTATGTTGCCGACAGTCAGAAGGACTTCACTCGCGATCAGGAATAGCTTGGAGTGCATGTAACAATAACATCTGGCAATCAAGTATAGCACAATCAACAACGCTTGCCTTCTTCAGAGCCTGTGTGGAGAGCATTCTTCTCTATGGAGCTGAAACCTGGACCATGAAGGAGCTTCAAGATCGCCTTGATGGCACATACACCAGGCTTCTTGAGCTTGCAGAACATCTCATGGCATGAGAACAAGACTAAAGAACAGATTTACGGAGACATTCCACCTATGTCTGCTATTGTTGCTCAACGACGTGTTCGCTTTGCTGGCCACTGCTACCGTGCTGTAACCCCTGTCATATCTGATGTATTATTTTGGAGACTTCCATGCCCTAATAGAGGACAAGACCCTTCAACTACATTGATGTGATTGGCAGAGAAATTGAAGTCCTTCCGTACATAATGAGGGATAAAGACACCTAGCGTGGTGTTGTGAACGAGATCTCAGTTGCGTCCGCTAGATGATAATGATGATGATAAATTTGATATTTAATCGTCAACAAAAATCTACATGTATACATTACATTAGTGTGTATTTGCCTGCAATCGATTGTAAATTGGGAACCCTATTGTCCTCTATTATTTAACATCCCATACTGAATGCAGAAACGAACTCACATATACAAGATTCAAGTACTTTTTACTGGAATATTTTATACATCAGATCACTTCATTTCAATGAAAAGAATTATTGTCTTCCAACTTTTCCTCTCCAAGTTGTTAATTACATGATCAGTTTCATGTGTTGTTTTGTTCTGAAACAAACTGTAAGTATTAAATTAACTCTTTTAGCCTACTTTTACTGTCCTGGCATCCATTAATTGTTGAGGTGTGAATTATTTGAATATTTATTTCATCAGCAAACACAAGATCCTTTTGTTAGTCGTGGGTTTTCATAGATGTTTATCATATCATAGATATTTATGATGTAGGAAAAGTTTTACAATATTTTTAAAATTTTATAAGATGTTTAACAATCTTGTAAGATTTTTAAAAATTTGTAAGATTTTTTTCATAAGATTCTGTGACTATTCTTATAAGATTGTTATAAGATTCTGGCAAGATTCTTATAAGATTCTTATAAGAGTATTTTGTAGGCCGCGCCGGGATTCTTATAAGAATCTTATAAGAATCTTATAAGAATCTTATAAGAATCTCATAAGATCTTACTAATTTGCATATAAAATACTTATAAGAATCTTATAAGATTCTTATAAGATTCTTATAAGAAGGTTCTCAGATTCTTATAAGATTCTCACAAGATTCTTATAAGATTCTTATAAGATTCTTATCAGATTCTTATCAGATTCTTATAAGAGTATTTCGTAGGGGTAGCACAAGAGGATTTTGGAGGAATTTCCTCCATGAGGATGAATGCATTTTGAGGCAGGACTGTCTGATGATTTTGAAGGATTTGGCGTTGGTTATCCTTCATTTAAACACGAGTGCAAAATTTTGGGATGAGGAGGATTTTGGAGGATTGACGATGAATGCATTTTGAGGCAGGACTGTCTGACAATTTTGAAAAATTTAGGCGGAGTTGCAAAATTTTGGAGGATTGAGGATGGTTCTAAGCAAAAAGGGCCTAGGGGGTTATTAGGCTTTAATTGCATACATTGTGAGACTTTCTTTTTATTGCTCCATGATTGTATAGTAATTCTTTCAGAACTGTAAGTGTAAGGGTTTTAAACTAAGTTCAGGAAGTATGCTCAGGCCCTACAGGCCCCATTTTTATCTTTTGTAAATTTGTCAGTTTTTTGGGAAATTGTTCTCAAATTTTACAGTAATTATTGTCAACCAAATTCTTCAAACAATGCCCTTTCCAAAAATAGCAGATGAAAACAATATTTGAACTAAACCTTATGAATTAGAAGGTAAAGATGTTAAAATAACTTGTTTTGCTTTGTTTCTTGAAGTTGACAGAGTTTGAAGGTTCTACCAAGGATGTCAACTGTGGAGCACATACAGGATGCAGAGCACACTGATGACTTATCAACGCGTACCGCTCAACATCACTTGAATGAGATTGTACCTGACACCGTTAATTGTAAAGAGCGCCACCTGTTATTTGGTTATCGATCAACATTATGCAGCAGATAATGCAGCGGTAGGCTATATAGGCCTGTACGTCAGGTAAGTCTGGACTATTTATTTCTCAAAATTCAACTTCTTTTCGGCGTACTGGAAAGATTCCCATATATCTGGACATCACTAATTTTTCCCTACAGTGACCTATATCACCATTAAAAGGGATAATATGTCCAAAAATGTCGGATTTAGCAGGGAAAAGTAGCTACCATGGCATGCCTACTGAGAAAACATGTCAAAGGACATTTCCTAGTCTTTGTTGGTCAGTGACGTCTGAGGTATGGGTGTCTTTCCGCAGTATTTTGGAATGCTTTGCATACATTGTTGGGTAAGACCTCTTTTTATAGCTCCATGATTGTATAGTCATATAGTCAGCAGGGCCAGGGCCTATTGTTTTGAGTTCACTGCACCTACCCCAATTAAGAACCCAGTATCAATGCACACATATAGTGGTGTTCCCTAACGTGGCGCACTGCGACGTTTCTCCTGACTTTCCTCATGCACGGTTGCCAAACTTCTTTGTTGATAAACTTCAAATTCATTCAGTTATTACTGGTACTTTTTCAGTAGTGTTTGCCATTTTAATTCTGTAAACAATTTCACTGTCACACAATTTTGAGTAAAATTTAAAAACGGTGGCGTCCGGAAATGGGCCAAAAATCAGCTTAGTGTTCCCTAACACAGCGCACTTGCGTAAATCTAGGAAAATTCCAGGTTAACACTAAAAAAGTTATTTAAAGTTAGCAAATTCTTAATTAATAAGTAAATATATCTCTACTTTACCCAACTAGAAGTATGTCCGAAAATTGTTTTCTTATTTTGGGCTGAGTATATCATTGGTGAGTTGAAGGTAGATTGTTTCTTGATTATAATTTGAGTTAGAAATATGATTCGGGTTTGTAACTTCAGGGGTTGCCCTTCAGGAAACTCAAGTTTGGATTTATTTGGGGGTCAAAAGGTCAAAGGTCAATGTCATTGGTCAAGGTCTAGGTCATTCCATTGACCAGTATTAACTATTCTACTACATGTACTTGTAATTTTGCACCTTATATCAATAAACTCAGGCCGAGGGGTTTCAACAGCACCGCTATATTTTTTAGGAAAGTTGCAGTAATGTTTATTGATTCATTCTATTTCATCAACAGCTTTGAAAATGGAGTTGAAGCCAGACAGACAGGGGGTATAGGACTGCATATTTGCTCTCAGGTCATTTTATCTAATGCATTTAATGTTAGACACTATTCGTTTTTGAACTTTTCTCCAAAAACCTGACAATGTTTATTGCCAATCGCCCTCTAATATTCAGGACCAATTTTTTTTTTGAATTATTCTTGACCATTTATTTGGTGAACAATTTTGACCATCGTCTGACTAGAGGTGTTTGCATGTTGATATTAGTGCTCAGGCATCAAGTTACGTCAGGAATCGACCACTAGTCTCGCCCCAACTTGCTCATAGTTGTTTCTGTGGCATGGTTTAGCTGTATTTGTCCTTTTCCGGGGGAAAATAGTAGTGCAGGTGGGAAAATTATCAGAAAAACTAAGATGACATTTTTGTGTGTTTACGTTTCTAGAGTTACTTCTACAGCGACGATAGGTTCAACTACAACTATGCGCAGGCCAAAGCCACAGCAGGCAACTACAAGGAAGCAGAGGAGGTAGGTTGGACTCCCGGACCCAATTTTCGTTGTTGCGCCCTCAATAGTTGGCCAGTCATGGCGCAGTGACTCGTCATGGTGCCTGAACTAGTCATGGTGCCTTTCATTTGCAAACATCAAAAACCAAAACTGCCAAGTTATTATGAAATACCTGACTGTTAGGGAATAATAGTCTCAAGCATCCTGTGAAATCACGGCACCTGGTGTGATGTCATCCATATACTGTTGCCGTATACCTAGATGTAGAACAAAAAGATATTCCAATAGCTTGTTTTCCCACGTGCTGCATCTCTTAGGAATTCCTTGCCTGGTGCTTATTTCCCTCCAACCTATGATCTGTCCTGATTCAAGAGGAGTGTGGAGTGCTGTGGCCTCGTGGTTAAGGGCGTTGGATTCGTGGTCTGCGGGTAAAGCTGCAGGTTGTGGGTTCGAGTCCAGCCTTGGGTCATGGTGCGTGTGCCCTTGGGCAAGGCACTTTGTCACTCATTGCTTCTCCCCACCCAGGAGTAATAGGCTATCAGCTTTGGTCCAAAAACTGGGCCACCGGTACCAGACGATTGAAAAGAGCAATGCTCATAGCGATTTTTTGAAAGGCACATCTAGAGTTGGAGAATGTGTGATAGCTTTGCAGTGTGAGTGGTGGCAGTGTTATCACTTTTGATTTGTGTTTTCAAAATTGCCGTCAATATGCTTGAACCGGTAAATTGTATGTAGTAACAAGCATGTTTTGGCTGCCATTTATAAAAAAAGAAAAAAAGTGATAGCACCCAAAAAGCTGCCACCGCTGCAATGCTGTCGCATGTTTTCCGACTAGAGGGGTGCATACCTTGCCAAAAATCACAATGAGCGTTATTCCCCTCATTTGATACTGACCAAACCCCCACACTGATGGCTTATAAGTGGGTGCCTATGAGGGCAGAGATGGTGTGGTTGATTTAGCTGCTTGGCTCTGACTTGTAGCCCTGTATATCTGGAGTGGCTTTTAGCCTTGTTCAGGGCGAATAGGCATGAAAAATCAAGTCTAAAACCCGGATGGGGATCTTTCTGAGCCTCCTAGACCACTGTTTCGGTGGGGAACACTTGGTTTTACCATGATTTAATTGGAGTGGGTTTCGTTTCTCTTGTTTTGCAGATTTTTGTGCTCATTCAGAGTGAGAAGATCAAGAATGACTACACGTGTCTCTGGTTGGCAAGATGCTGTGAGTATTACCGTCAATTGTGAATGACGTTTCCTCTTCCAACTTCAAAGTTGCTAATTATGGGAATGAATCCACCTGTTAAGCCTCAACTCATAATGAATTGACCACTCACAATTGTGACTGCACAACCAAATGTCCAACTAAAGTCACGACACGTCACGTGCATGCATTTCATGTACTGCTGGAAAATCCAGAGTGGCATTAGGGAGATGCACATGTTGCCCATGTGTGAGGTAGACTGAAGGGTCTCTAACAATGACATAACCAGCATGCAATCATCGGCCTGATCGTATATTAAGGATGTGACTTTGCGTTTCATTTTGTAAACGTTAAGCAAATATTTTCAGAACTGTTTTAAACGTTTAGCCATTGACAGTGGCTTTTGCCTACCCATTATGTCTGATCTGCAGACCGGCGTGATTGACATGATAAATCAACAATGGTTGACATAGTAAATAGCAGGCAGTCGTTGATAAAGTAAAAATGTAACTACATGTTCCCCAAATGTAATCAAGTACTACGGTGCTTCTAAGGTTTTGTAAATGAAGGAGGATTTGAAAACAACGTTAATTATTTGTGCTATGCTTCTAAGGTTTAGTAAATTAAGTAGGTTTTAAATCTGTGTTAATTATTTGTGCTATGTGTGGTTATCTCCAAGGAAGATCGCGTGAACAGAACTCCCTTTTCTATAATTCTGGTTTTGTTTACATGTTTTGAGAAATTTGTAAACGGATTGAGAAGTTTTTTCGTTTAAACGTGTAAACGTCACATCTTAGTCGTACATTTGCCATGTTGGATTTGTTCTGTCACATTTTAAGCAGATTGTATGACAGAAATTTGCTACATTGAACATCCCTCTTGGCTCCCAAATATTGTACACAGTTACACTGAGCATTGCTGGCCGAAAATTGCTGAAACGAGCATCCACTGAACCGAACCATCTTTTGTGGACCCCAATGTGTTTTCTGACAGTAGTATCCTATGTATTTATAACCTTTCTTTGTGTTGTTTTTCGTTGTTCAGACATCGTGAATCGTAAGGCCAGACTAGCCTGGGAGTTGTACCTTAAGATGGAGACGTCTGGCGAATCGTTCAGCCTGCTGTAGCTCATTGCCAACGACGGCTACAAGGTAAAACATCATCCCCTATTTTTGTATGTTTGGTCAAGATTTTGGCATTAGCCCTAAATTAGTATTCAGTCACTCAATCTCAACCTGCAGCCGATCTCACAAAACACATTTGTCACTTCGTCCAAACGCAAAATCGTAGAGGAGACATAAATCTAAATATAACGCAAGTGTAGAAAAGAATGCAGTATCCAGACGCTTCTTCAGCAGTTGTGTACAAAGTCTATGGCGAGTCAAGAAAACTTTCCAAGTATTTCTGAACAAAATTTGCTAAGTCCCAGATTCATGTTTGTGAAACATTTTTGCAATGACTGATCTTTATTGAGATGATGTGTGAAGACAAAAGTGGCGTCAGGTTGCAACATTGTTTTCACGTGTAAAATCAATGAGAATACGAATCCCCGTCAAAAAGAAAAAAAAAATGATTTGTTGCACATTTACTACTTTGTGTCATTAGCTTGAATAATGAAGGATGCACGTTTGTGTCGCAAACTTTGGTAAGCATGTAGAGGGCATCTTAAAATATTAGAATAGCCAAAAATCCCAACTGCTTAAAAAAAATTGATTTGGGACAAATTCATCACTTTGTCAACACGGTGGCGATATGATCGAAAACTACAGGCTTTTCGTTCGAATTTCTGATGTTTTTTGCTCGACCTCAACATATAATTGTCACGGTCTCTCGATCCTCAAATCTCATCTTTTCTATCGGTAGATGGCCAGTTCTACTATGCGACCAAGGCTTTCGATGTCCTGGAAAGATTGGACCCCAATCCTGAATACTGGGAAGGCAAGCGAGGGGCGTGCGACTGGGCCTATTCCAGCAGATCATAGCTGGTCATGAACCAAGGTGGGTGTCATCTCTGTCAATCAGCAGTGCACACTGACCAATCAGATCTCAACCTTTGGTCAGGTGACCACATACATCGATCAAACAGTGCGTACTGACCAATTACATCTCAATTAGTATATCACTCCGGTGCTCTACCAACTGAGCTATCCAGCCCAATGTTGGCGGTTCCCTAATTGTCAATGTCTCTGTCAAAGGGGCGCTAGTCAGAAGCCCTCAACCCGCATATGCCATGCAGCCAGGGATCACGCCCAAAGTCACGATGCAGACCTGGCAAATATCAAACGGGGATCACTCAGAGAGGATACGGCTTTTTATTACAAATTTTCATGAATACTTTTCAACTTCTTAGCCCTCTAGTTCAACTTCATTGATCTCTATGGATTTTTCCATTGTCCCCATATTCTATAAACAGCTTTCAGTTTCACTATTAGGTTTTGCCCTTCACTGACGTAAAAACACTGCTTACTCAGTTTGTTACCTCCCGAGTGAAAGTTGGAATAAATCACTCGGTTGGGACTCGAACCTATGACCTCCTGCTTTCTAGTGCAGACATCTTACCACTGGACCACCGAGCTTACAGAATTGGTTGCCTGGCCAGCCAACCAACCCCGTAAGCTCGATGGTCGAGTCGTGGGTTCGAATCCCACCCAAGTGATTATTTTTCCAACTTTCACTCGGGAGGTAACACACCGAGTATACAGTGTTTATACATCGGTGAAGGGCAAAACCTAACATTGATTTACATCACCCCGACGCAAAATCCATGTTAATAGCTTTCATTTTCATGTGCACAAAACCCAGTGAAGTTCAAGCCACTAGATTTTTGTCATTTTTTTTCCTCTACAGAGAAACACTGCGAGACATCCTCCAAATCTTGCGCAACACCGGTTACCCACAGGTGGAATACATCATCCGTGTCATGAAGAAGTGGGCCAAGGACAACAGGGTACCAGTTTCCTGAGGTGGTCCCTATCCTATAGTCTTGAGATTGTTTAAATTTGTACATTCCAAAAACCCCTGCTTGCAAAGGGATTTTCCAAAAATAAAATAATGGAACGATACTGTTGATTAGGGGTGATTTAATTATTCTTGACGCATGGGAAATTTGCCTTGAAATATTTCTCTATTTAGCTTTGGTAAGATGGTTATGCAGGAGAAAACAACAGTTCTGGAGAGAGGCTAGTCTCTCATGGCATAAACAAAGTAGGCTTGCCTAGTTAAGCTGGACTCTGTGACTCAGTCAGTGACTTGGTCAGTGACTCAGTCAACAACTTAGTGACTCGATCAGCGACTCCATGATTCAGTCAGATTCAGTCAGTGACTCAGTCAGTGACTCAGTCAACAACTCAGTGACTCGATCAGCGACTCCATGATTCAGTCAGATTCAGTCAGTGACTCAGTCAGTGACTCAGTCAACAACTCAGTGACTCGATCAGCGACTCAGTGATTCAGTCAGTGACTCAGTCATTGATTCGGTCAGCGACTCGGTTAAGGAATCACTCAGTGACTCATTGAGCGACTCAGTGGCTGTCATCAACTCAGTGACTTGGTCAGTGACTCATCGCGCAGTCAGTGATTCGGTCAGTGACTCGGTCAGTCAGTGATAATAGTGACTGACTCGATCAGTTAATACTCAGTGACTCGGTCAGACAGTCAGTCAGGCAGCATTGAAATGTTCATCATAATTATGAATGTTCACGTCACAAATGTTGCTTACATGTAGGACAACTCTGCAAGTTTGTTTTCTTGGAGTTTCTGGGGCCTGTTTAGAGACAAGCCAACGGCATGAGAATGGGCCAGGAATGGTTATTCAAGGAGGGGGGTAGTCATCTGTACGTAATGTAATTATACTAATTAATGGTTTATATTGATATAAATATACATGTACAAGTTTTCAGAGCACGTTTGTCAGGTAATTAGGGTGTAAGGTCCAGATGGCAGGAAACAAATTGAAAATAAGTGATTTGAACCGAGCCCAATTTCATAGCGCTGCTAAGCACACAATTTCTGCCAGCAGAGCCTCTCCGTCTATATTACTGAGACTGTAAGCAGTAAACAAAAGGCATGCTAATACCTCAGAGGAACAATTTGCTTAACTTACCGTAAGCAGTAAACACAGCAAAAGGCATGCTAATACGTCAGAGGAACAATTTGCTTAACTTACCGTAAGCAGTAAACACAGCAAAAGGCATGCTAATACCTCAGAGAAACAATTTGCTTAACTTACCGTAAGCAGTAAACACAGCAAAAGGCATGCTCAGATACCTCAGAGAAACAATTTGCTTAACTTACCATAAGCAGTAAACACAGCAAAAGGCATGCTAATACCTCAGAGGAACAATTTGCTTAACTAAGCGTAAGCAGTAAACACAGCAAAAGGCATGCTAATACCTCAGAGGAACAATTTGCTTAACTTACCATAAGCAGTAAACACAGCAAAAGGCATGCTAATACCTCAGAGAAACAATTTGCTTAACTAAGCGTAAGCAGTAAACACAGCAAAAGGCACGCTAATACCTCAGAGGAACAATTTGCTTAACTTAGCGTAAGCAGTAAACACAGCAAAAGGCATGCTAATACCTCGGAGGAACAATTTGCTTAACTTAGCGTAAGCAGTAAACACAGCAAAAGGCATGCTAATACCTCAGAGGAACAATTTGCTTAGCTTTTGACGTAACAATGTACATGTAGATCTCAATGCGTGCTGAACCGTTAGCACATCCACGCAATGAGTGCTTAAGGATGGTACAATGTTCTGCTGTAGTAATGAGCACAGCTTTTCTGGTAACTGTTAAGCAGCGCCATGCAATTGGGCCCAGGTTGTATTCAAGTCCCGAGTCTGCACAAATCCTTGAAAGTCAATCTTGTCATCCATGTCCCAAGTCAGTTTCAGAAATTTCAATCCAACAGAATCTTTCTCAAAGGCAATCTATCACATTGTCAATACTATATTTTTTTTTCATGTACAATATTGGGAAAGAATGTTGCAACCTGATGCTGCTTTTTCTTCATATCATCTCAATGAAGTCATCCATTGCAAAAATGATGGTGGGTCATTCCATGTCAGACCAACGCACTTTTTTACCTCATGTCTTCCGATTTTGATTAAAATTGCTGTGCTTGTAGGTCCTAATGAGCAATGAATACACACCAATTTTTAGCCCGATCCGACCTACCATGTGGTCAGGGCAGAAGCCACAAAAAATGGCATTTTTAGAGTAAAATACCACCCTTTTGGTATAAATATGTCAAAACTATGGCAATTTTCATCGAATATATGTGAATTTGTTATTAAAATAATGAGGATTGCATGCTCAAAGCACTTCTTTTGTCAAAATTATATTTTGTGAAAAGTAGGTCACATGACCTTTAATATGCTATCGTGACCTTTGACCCATTTTTTGTAATAATGTATCATTCCGAAAATCAACGAAATCAAAATAACTTGCTAGAGCATGTCTTCCTCTATCAGAATCTACTAAACATCAGTTGGGGTCTTCAAAATTTACAACTTTATGACTATTTTTGTACAGTTGGTAGGTTACAAATGAGTCAATTTATAGACTTTACATAAGAAATACACCAACACAACTTACTATTCTGTTTCTAAAGTTACTAAAATATATCTTGGTTTGTGAATTTCTCATTCTGAGGGCTGATGAGGTCTAACCAGACTCATAGTGTAGATTATCAGCAGTGGCGCACCCAGGATTTGGCTTTTGGTGGGGGGGGGGGGGGGTCATAAATCGTTTTTTTGTTCAAATTTCTGTTAAAGATTGGACCAACACAAACTAGCCTAAAATCAAACAAACAAATTGACAATGTTGGGGGTATGTTCAAGCCCCCCCCCCCCCCCTCCTGGGTGCCACTGATAATTAGTTATCCCACGAACGCGCTTGGAATATGAAATAATGCAATGCTGCTGTGACCCATATGCCACTCGATGCACTACATAATTCCGTGTTCCACGAGCGCAAGTGGGATTTATAACCAATTTATCTTCAAGCAAACTTGATATCAAATGCGTACACGCGGTGAAGATGATATGTACGTGCATACATGTACTGTTTTGGTCCGTTCTGCAGGAAATAACACAACATATGTACACGTACATTTCTAATATCTGGGGTGCAATATAGCTGTGCAATATTAAAATCACACAGTTGTTGCTATAGATGGACTAATCAGGGTCTAGGATTCAAGTTTGCTTGAAGATATACTTAATATTACAATCAAAGTTACCTTTACTCATTCATCACTGTGCTTCTTGAACTTTAATGACTCTCACAGACTTGGCATTTTGTTTCTTTGAGATGAATTTCACCTGGACGTGAGTCCGCTGTACTGGGTGAAGGCCTGGTAACTGTTAGTGGTTAGCACACTTCCGAGTCCAGATATTCTGATTAGACAGTTTCTTTGGAATCAGAAGGTAGAATTTTGTTTTTCCTGGCTTTGTACTTTATACATAAAAATCTAGATTAATTTTAGTAACTTAAGAAACAGAATAGTAAGTTGTGTTGGTGTATTTCTTATGTAAAGTCTATAAATTGACTCATTTGTAACCTACCAACTGTACAAAAGTAGTCATAAAGTTGTAAATTTTGAAGACCCCAACTGATTTTTAGTAGATTCTGATAGAGGAAGACATGCTCTAGCAAGTTATTTTGATTTCGTTGATTTTCGGAATGATACATTATTACAAAAATTTGGTCAAAGGTCACGATAGCATATTAAAGGTCACATGACCTACTTTTCACAAAATATAATTTTGACAAAAGAAGTGCTTTGAGCATGCAATCCTCATTATTTTAATACCAAATCCACATATATTCGATGAAAATTGCCATAGTTTTGACATATTTATACCAAAAGGGTGGTATTTTACTCTAAAAATGCCATTTTTTGTGGCTTCTGCCCTGACCACATGGTAGGTCGGATCGGGCTAAAAATTGGTGTGTATTCATTGCTCATTAGGACCTACAAGCACAGCGATTTTTATTAAAATCGGAAGACATGAGGTAAAAAAGTGCGTTGGTCTGACATGGAATGACCCTGGTAGGACATGAATCTGGGACTGAGAAATACTTTTTTTCTTGACGCTCCATAGACTTTGCACACAACCGCTGAACTGGCGTCTGGTTGCAACATTCTTTTCCAATATTGTGTGATATTCTGACTTCATTTCTTTATTTCATCTGTAAAAACATTAAATGTTTACTGCCTTTCTTTAAAGGGAAGATACAACATTTGCAAACATCACAAAACGAAATGATCAAATTATCGCGAAATACCTTACTGGATTGTTGGGGAATGACAGTCTAAAGCATACTGTAAAATTGTGGCTCCTGATGTGCTGACATTTTAAAGAAAAATGGTACTTTTCCAACGCTGGTCAGCCGACAAGCATTGGAGAAAACTGGCTATTTTTCAAAAATTGCTCCCAATTTTTTTATAATTAGTTATTCCGCATTTTCTTTGCAATTGATTATACACCTGTGAAGAGGTATAAGTCTGCTAGACTGATTCTCTGACCTTACAATTCCCCAAAGTCTATTAATTGCTCCGTTTTATCTTAAAAGTGGGGTCACCAGACTGCAAATACATGTCTGGTTTTCTTGGCTTTTCCAGCATCTACAAGCCCAAACGTGAAAAAAGTCATTTTAACAATATTTGCTAAAACATACTAATCCTCCAAATCCATTTATTTCTGAAAATTGCAGCGAAAGCAAATGTTGTACATGCCCTTTAAGTCCGATAATCTTATCTTGCAGTGTAAATATTGTGTAGGTGAATTTTAAAAGTAAATGTGTACTTAAAATGTTGTTGAAATGCTGTGCATAGTTCTTTGAATAAAGGGATATTAAATCATCACAATAAATAAAAGTGAAAAAAAAATACCTGTTTGTTATTGATTTGTTTGTTTTCTTGGTAGTTTGTTTGGGATTCTGAAAACAAAACTTCAGTTTATTTAAAAGATAAGTTCAGTAAATTTATGTTTGGGCATGGAGCTATAAAAAGTTGGGAAGGTAGAAAAAAAAGAATAATATAATTATGGTGGGACTCGAACCTGAGTCGCCTGATTGAGAGTCCTACGCCGGTCCACAAGACCATTAACGCACTCAAATGTTATACCAGTTCTGCTTAATTACAATTGTAAGATAGGCTTATCGTGGCTTTTCACGTTGGCGCCCATGCACGCTTAGACGTAAAACACAGTCTGACGATGTAAAACATTCGTTAGATTTTGGGTGTAGCTGTTCTAACTGATCTAAATTTAATTGGAAAAGGGTAAAGGGTGTCGACTGAACTAAAATCCTGAAATTCAATGAAATAAAACTCGTACAATCCTTGGTTTCAGTACGAAACACACGTGTTCAACGGATGCAGAGAAGCCTATTTCTTTTGTTAAATTCCTTTGTTGAATCTGGCGTTAACAATAAAATGTTTCCATTGAGGCGAAAGGATTAAACGCCGCGATCTTTTTTCACGCTTGAGTGCATCTGAATGGGGAATATTGAAGCGGAAAATCACGATTTACAGCACTTAGGCAGCATTTTATCCCACATAATGATACTTTTGGAAGAGGAAATTGCATACTGAATACATCTATAGTTTTAAAATGCCAAAATTCGCCGTATTTAAAAAGTCGAGGAAATTTTTTTGGAAAAATTTCACCAAAACTTTCCTCATCCTAACGTAGGCGGCGCTATATATATTTTTCATTCTCAGTGCGCGCATTGTTAGCGCGATAGCCGCCGCCCGATCTGTGTATCACCCGTTTACCCAATCTTATTTTAGCATCACAATTTCAATTTATCTCACGAATAAAAGTTGAATAGGTCTACAACTAAAACAATAGATAATTAAGGTCAGTGAAAAAAATGCAATCCGAATAAAAGTCAACTTTAATGGAACAAAAGAGACGCGTATAAGGATATTAATAAAAGGGCCCCGGTATACACATGAGCAAGAGGGAGGCGGGAATTTTTTTGTCGTGTGAGATGGGGGGGGGGGGGGGAACAAGCGAAATATATTTATTAAAAGTTGTAAGTGGAGAAATGTTTTTTAAATAAAAGGGCTTTAAACTGTACATGTATACAAAACAGGCAGCCAGCCCCGCCCCCATCCCCTTGCAATGCCATACACACACGCTAATGCGCTAGCCAACTCTGAATACGGTGCACGTGCGAGAATTAAATATATATAGCGCCGCCTACGTTAGGATGAGGAAAGTTTTAGTGAAATTTTTCCAAAAAAATTACCTCGACTTTTTAAATACGGCGAATTTTTGAATTTTGAAACTACAGTTGTATTTAGTATGCAATTTCCTCTCCAAAAAGTATCATTATGTGGGATAAAATGCTGCCTAAGTGCTGTAATTCGTGATTTTCCGCTTCAATATTCCCCATTCAGAGGCACTCAAGCGTGAAAAAAGATCGCGGCGTTTAATCCTTTCGCCTCAATGGAAACATTTTATTGTTAACGCAAGATTCAACAAAGGAATTTAACAAAAGAAATGGGCTTCTCTGCATCCGTTGAACACGTGTGTTTCGTACTGAAACCAAAGATTGTACGAGTTTTATTTCATTGAATTTCAGGATTTTAGTTCAGTTGACACCCTTTACCCTTTTCTAATTAAATTTAGATCAATTAGAACAGCTACACCCAAAATCAAACGACTGTTTTACATCGTCAGACTGTGTTTTACGTCTAAGCGTGCATGGGCGTCAACGTGAAAAGCCACGATAAGCCTATCTTACAATTGTAATTAAGCAGAACTAGTATAACATTCGAGTGCGTTAATGGTCTTGTGGACCGGCGTAGGACTCTCAATCAGGCGACTCAGGTTCGAGTCCCACATTATTTTATTGTTACTTAATTTTCTTCCCTTTTTTTTTTTTTTTACATTCCCGAGACATAAATTGACTGAACTTATGTTAGAAAAATTGAAGTGTTGTTTTCAGAATAAAATAGAATTAAAAATATAAAATATTCTTTTTTTATATTGGGGTTTATTCCTCCATGATTGGATCAAGAAATTCAAAACTATGGGAGAGACAAGTTTGGAAATAACACAGTGTTTCCTGAAAAGCAGTTGAAATTTTATTTCTTTCAACTCCAAAATAACAGTCTATATGAATTTAACTTAACACAGAGTTATCACTGACTATGGTATTCTCGAACTAGTTGCAGAGCATTTTGTTACACAAAATAAAAAAATCATATTTAACCAAAACATTTCACGCATGTCAGTAAATGCATGCGTACAGTTTTACAAACAAATGATAAGGACTAGTAACTGGGTTTTGGCATTAAAGATGACTCATTGTCCAAAGTCAAGTATTTTTTTCAAAATCAAAAAAATATAAAATTAATATTCTCCGGAAATGTAGTGTGTTAAAGCGCTCGAGATACTTGCGATCTTGAGTCAACTTTCATGACAAAAAGCAATGCAATCGGTTTCGAGAAGATAACTCAAGAAGTACTTGGTGCATTAATTTGAAATATTGCATAACGATTCAACCTGATATATGTATCAAATCTCTTGAATTTGGATATCAATTGTTGACCAATAATAAAAATATACACAAGACAATGTGGCATGTAAGCGCGCAAAATACCAGGCGAATTTGAGTCAATATGTTTATGGAACAAAAACAACACACTCGTTGTTGAGACGACTTTTGCTTGTTGTATTGGACTGAAATCAAATCTCCTGATAAGTTATCATACACAACACATCACTTGCGAATTTGGATAGAAACCGTCAAAAATATAATTAATATACTCCGGAAATGTAGTGTGTTAAAGAACTAGCTAGCTACAAATAACTGGAGATTTTAGTCAACTTTCATGACACAAAAACAACACACTCGGGGTTCCAGAAGCCACTCAAGAAATACATATTTGCATGAAATCGACATTTAATAAATTGATTAAACATACAGATGATTGAACAAATCTGTTGAATTTAGTGAGGAATCGTCAAACCGAGAGCGTTTTTGTGTCATGAACTTGAGGCATGGTTTTTCGTGTTGACAATACTTTTGTACTTACGTACACAGTACAGTGGTGACCAATAGCGCGCCCTCTTGTGAAAGAAAAATGAAAATGACATAAATTGGCGGGATTTTCTCCGTGTTTCCCCAGTACATTATTTTGGTTATATTGTTTTTATTGTCGGACGATCCCACTCCAAATTCAACAGATTTGTGATATATGTTACCTTTAATCACAATACGAAATATCGATTCAATGCAACACGCATTTCTTGAGTTATCGTCTGGAAAACGAGTGTGTTGTTTTTGAACTATGAAAGTTGCATTCATGCTTTCAGTTTAAAGACAGAACATTCTTTACGATGGTGACCACTATTTGTGTAGCGCGCCCTCTCTTGAAAGAAAATTAAGTTTAATTAAATTTGGCAGGTTTTCTCCGTTTTTGACATAAATCGGTAAAATACATTCTAATCTTAGAATTAAGTGTAGAAATTAAGTATTTTTGTGTTGATTTACGCTGGTCGTCTCACCGAAAGTTCATTATTTTCGTTTGCAGATATTTCATTTTATTGGCCTTGTTTAAGTAAAAAAGAATCAGTTTAACCCCTAGCATTTGCTTTTGTTTATAATTTTGGGTAAAAACGGGAATAGTGAAACTTGGGACTTTCCACAAGTTTGAATTTGGTGTTAAAATAAACAAACTGAGGTTATGACCTTCGTTCATAAATGGAAATACATGTAGGTTATTTCAATTTCACTGGAAGGCAACGATCCCACCCAGCAAAAATAATAAACTGATCCACTTAAACCCCGCCCCATGATATTCTGACCAATCACAGCCGTGATTTAATGTGGTCTGACACGCGTGCATTTGCGTACGACGCGCGCGTCTTGAACACGCATTGCAGCATTGGTTGAGTGGGTCACGCGTTGCTGATGCTCACGTGGCAGTGGGCGCGGCTTAATGACTCGGTTTGCTACATCCACGATCACCATTTACAAAGGAATTTATTTCCATTCTTAAATACGATTTGAAATTCAGAACATAAAGGGATTTCTCTCCTTTGAATTGATTCACAAAATTTAATCAATTTTCAAGTGAAGAAACCCAATAATTTTCAATATTATACAACAAATTAAAATCAATAATTAAAATAACAACATGAAAATGTTTCCAGATGGTTCTCTCTGAAACCTTCGCATTTTTACATGTGCTTCCAAAACCCATTCAAATCCAACAGGGTGCAGTTGACCAATGAACTGACTAGGAAGTCGAGAACCAGTGTTAGCGATTACACAGTCCTCCAAAACCAGCGTCAAATTGCGACGAGCCAATCCATGTACAACATGAAAACAAAATCTGGACAATTCCTTTGCTTAATTTTCATTTTCATATTAGGGTCACATCAAATGAAAAAATAAATAAAATAAAAACATGAAAAAGAAGTAGTCAACAAAATACTAAAATGAAACATAAACACTCAAATTAGTCGACCACACATTAATTTCTAATCATTGGATTCTCATTGTTTCAAGTCACTATGTAACATTTTTGATGTAAGAGACAATACATGTAAAGTACACATGTATAAAATTATTTACTACGTAGCCGCGCTGACAATTATATGAATCTTCGAGAATGAAAAATTGGACATGTTTACAAAGAAGATTTAACTGTCACTGAAATTATTATTGGAACCCAACAAATCTCAACAAGTTTTTGTTGAAGGACACATTAGGGTTTGAATCCAGCTGCTGGCCATATGCTGTGTCCTTGGGCAAGCCACTTTACCCCACTTGCCTCTCTCCACCCAGGAGTATAAATGGTTCCAGCATTAGCTGGGGAGTAACCTGCGATGGACTGGCATCCCATCCAGGGGGATAGAAATGTTCTCATCGTTTCATGCTACTGAAACTGGAGATAAATGCCAGCCTGATGGGCCACATTGGCTTGTGACAGACTGAACTTACATCAAGGTACATGCATCATGAGTAGTTATGCATAATTGTTAGGAACTTACAAGTTAGGGATCTCTTATACACGCACACCTTGCAGAAAACCTGCAAAAACATTCTTATTTTTAATCTGACAAATCACTCTGTTACCCACTAAAAGTAGGCAACAGATCATTCAGAGTGAAAAAAAAATACACTTCGATTGAAAAAAAAAGTTTGAATAGATTTTTCTCTGTCAGAGTCTCAGGTGTAAAGAAAAGAAAAGAAATTTCACTCCGAGAGAAATATGGGAAAGACTGTTGCATCCTGATGTCATTTTTTCCTCATATATTATCTCAATGAATTAGTCACTGCAAAAATGTCGAAAAGACATGAATCTGGGACTGAGAAACATGAGCCCAATTTTGTTAGAAAGTGGTCTTAGACTCTCCATAGACTTTGTGCATAGCCAAAGAAGTAGCGTCTGGATACTGCATTCTTTCCAAAAGCGTACCATTACTACTACCTTGGGTTAAAATCTCGGGTTTAACACGTTTCTCACAAATGCCATCCAGAAAAGGAAAAATAGGGATTGATTTCCCTACTGCCTTTATACATTGAGTGTCAACTGTACATAAAGTTCAGGGATATAACTACACAAGTAAAAAAAAAAGATACTAGTAAAATAAAGACCATCAATCTCGACTTGAGACAGTTTTAGCTTCAACGCAAAATATAAAGTACTTTTCTTATTAAGACAAACAAATCAATGCAAGATTGAACTGGCAACTCTCAAATGAAATGCCCAAAGTTCAACCCTGTCTAGTCGACACAAAAGTTTGCTCTATAATCTCTGAAATCTGGACATCTATGATAACTTTTCCACTCTTTTCCCTATCAGACATTGTAGTGTGAACCATTCTCCACAGCTAAGTTCTGTACAAAAATAGGTTATTTATTTATATATGATACATAAACTACGTCTACCAAAACAGAAAACAATTCTAATTTTCTCTACGATTGAAAAAACAAACACCACAATGATCAGTTGCTTGTTAAGATTTCCGTTATAAAATAGATAAAAGGTACGCAAGAATTATTTTAGCTCCATTTATACATAATATTCAAGTAATGTAACATTCGGTATTTGTATCATTATGATATAATGAATTATAATATCAAGAAATTATTCTTAAATTGTTCAGTTCCTGTGTGTTAAAGGAATATACATCATTTGCTTTTGCTGTAATTTTCAGAAATGGATGGAATTGGGGGGTTGGAAATATATAGGAAATATAGTTACACTGACTTTTTGAGGTTTTGGGTTCGAAAATGCTATAAAAAAGAAAAACGATCATTTTCCTGTAGTCTGGTTCCCTGACTCCATATAAGAAGAAACAGAGCAGTTTACATACATTGGGGAATTGTAAGTTCAGGGAACCAGTCTAGCTGGCTCGTACCCGTTCATATGTTTGTAAACGATTGCAAACAAGTGCGATGGTCAATTGGGCCAGTATTTGAAAAAGCCAGTTGTTTCCAACGCTGATCGGCCGATCAGCGTTGGAAATTGATACAAAAATACCACTTTTGTTGAAAATGACAGTATACCAGGTGCCATGATTTTACAGGATGCTTTACACTGTCATTCACTAACAGTCCAGCAAGGTATTTCAAAATGATTTGGTAGTTTTATTTTTTGATGTTTGCAAATGTTGTATTTTCCCTTTAAGGAGCGTCTTTAAAATTGGAATAATTAGCCATGTCTGAATTACTGGGCTACGACTACGGCTTGATATTACACATGAGCCATAGCTGAGTAATTCAGACACGGCTATCCTTGTTCTGTATCAAACAAATTACATGTCAATGGAAATGCTAGTTCCTGATGGCAACCTAGTATTTTCCCCATTGTGCTGCAAACGGTACCAGACTACTCTTGAGCAAGCCTTGATCAAGGCTGTGTTCAAATTACTTGACTACGGCTTGCAATCACACACACGTCTATGGAAAGCGGCTGAGGTCACTTCCCATAGACTCCTGTACTTCCTAGCCGTAGCCACGTCTATGGAAAGCGGCTGAGGTCACTTCCCATAGACTCCTGTACTTCCTAGCCATAGCCACGTCTATGGAAAGCGGCGGAGGTCACTTCCCATAGACTCCTGTACTTCCTAGCCGTAGCCACGTCTATGGAAAGCGGCTGAGGTCACTTCCCATAGACTCCTGTACTTCCTAGCCATAGCCACGTCTATGGAAAGCGGCTGAGGTCACTTCCCATAGACTCCTGTACTTCCTAGCCGTAGCCACGTCTATGGAAAGCGGCTGAGGTCACTTCCCATAGACTCCTGTACTTCCTAGCCGTAGCCATGTCTATGGAAAGCGGCTGAGGTCACTTCCCATAGACTCCTGTACTTCCTAGCCGTAGCCACGTCTATGGAAAGCGGCTGAGGTCACTTCCCATAGACTCCTGTACTTCCTAGCCGTAGCCACATCATTTGGAATTCACTGAATCTGGGGGACTTTTCAAGAGTTCCAAGTTGTATAATGCCTCCTTTTAAATACCAACAGACCGGTAATTTCTCATTTGGTAGAATCAAAGGGAAGACATATTCTTAGTTGTTTCAAGAAAGAAACACCAGACTGCCAAGGCTTACAAAGAACTAACAATTGAGAGATCTCGTCTATGGAAATACATAGCTTAATATGATGGAATTTAAAAAAAAAAAAAAAATACACAATTGACATTATGCTGATATACATAGGACCACTCTCCAGAGGGCGCTATTCAATGTATCTGTTCACTGTACACAGAGTTCCATTGTGAGTAACCAGTATTGTAGTACTCATACTGATAGAAATGACTCATACTCAGACAAAGTACTCATACTCATACTTGTCATGCCAGAATATGCGTACTCGTACTAGTACTCAAGGCAAAGTACTCGTATTTGTATTTGAATTCATGATGACGAAGTACTTCAATGTGTCCTTGTGCCCATGGCAACGTACTCGTACTCAAACTCAGGATGACAAAGTACTTGTACGTGTACTCATCGCAAAGAACTCACACTCATACTCAACCTCACGATGACAAAGTACAAACTGCAACACTATAAGTAACGCTACCACCTACCATGATTAAACCGGTTAGATAATTTCCACGTAGTTAGCCGGGAAGTATCCCGTGTGACCGTTTAACTCTCCATCGATCCAATTCTCGTCGATCTTACTGACGATGCTGATGATGTCGCCCTCCTGAAACCCCAGTTCACCCTCGTTTTCTGCCTCAAAGTCGTACAGTGCCTTGCAGCGTTCCTTCGTTGCCGTTACAGGTACTGAGAAATTGGAAATAAATATCACACAATCAGTTGAAAATAGCAAATTTATTCAGTTTGCACAAATTTGTAAGGTACCAGTTACAACTAATATTCACATGACAGTTGACAGATGGTTAGTTGGTGACCTGTTTTTACTGAGCAATATTTTCTGTCCGGTTTGAAAGCCTATAGATTCGCAAACCAGCGAATAAACTGCCATAGACCTCAGTGATAAATACTTCCACTTCTAAAGATCAGGACAAATACTCACACGTCTCTAAAGGTGCTTGAGGCACACATCAAATTAAAGCTCATTTCATCATCTTTCATTTCATCAAGTTTCGGTGGGTAATCCAATGAGTTTTGGGAGAAAATTCCATCCAAAGATGATTACCCCTGAAAGTAGTCCTGAAGTCCATCGCCATTTTGAAAACGATGCCTATGCTCCATTGCAAAATAGAGCAAATTTAGGGACTACGGTAATTTCATCCAAATTTCGTCCTCATCACGGCATGGACCCTTCTTGTTTTACAAACCCTCAAGTTCACGGCCCACAAAATGCTCCAATACATGTAGCAAACAAATTGAGGACATTCAAATGGTGATTTGGCCAGGGAAGGCAATTTGGGGCCTATTTACTGGCCTGCAACCTTAAGCAAACTGTGTGCTGAGCTGGAGCATGAGATCCCTGTTGACTTACCTGGTGCGTTGTAATCCACCGTTGACGGGTACGCGTCGGTGTCGTCTCCGTCACTGGAGTCTCTCTTCGTGGAGTAAGAGTTGAAAGTACTTCTGGGTTTGCGTTCTGATTTGGGTCGACTGCCTGCCTCCTCAACCCTGGAAAACATCACAGAACATTGAGAAGGATGGTAACTGACAAGTTTGGGTATTATAGTCAGTCAGTCACAAGGCCATCGCAAGGCCATCACAAGTCATCACAAGTCAATCACAAGTCATCACAAGTCAATCACAAGTCATCACAAGTCAATGACAAGTCATCACAAGTCAATGACAAGTCCATCACAAGTCAGTCACAAGTCATCACAAGTCAATCACAAGTCATCACAAGTCATCACAAGGCCATCACAAGGCCATCACAAGTCAATGACAAGTCCATCACAAGGCCATCACAAGGCCATCACAAGTCAATCACAAGTCATCACAAGTCGTCACAAGTCAATGACAAGTCCATCACATGTCAATCACAAGTCAGTCACAAGTCATCACAAGTCAATGACAAGTCCATCACAAGTCAATCACAAGTCAGTCACAAGGCCATCACAAGTCCATCCCAAGTCCATCACAAGTCATCACAAGTCCATCACAAGTCAATCACAAGTCAATGACAAGTCCATCACAAGTCAATCACAAGTCAATCCCAAGTCAATCACAAGTCCATCACAAGTCCAGCACAAGAAAAGTCATCACAAGTCAAGGGTGTAGGTGGGGATGTGGGGTGTAGGTGGGGGTGTGGTTGATCTGTCGCAAATGGAAGAGTTTGAGAAAAGGGATATCAAGTCCAAATTTCAGCCAAGGAAACTCATTTTGGTTAAAATAAGAGCGTTTTGAAACTTCACTTTCAAAATCGAACACTTTACTACACGAGAACAAAGAAATGTCTCCACAAGGATACAAATTTTAGAAGGTGAGGGGGTGGGGGTGTGGGTGGGGGTGGGGATGGAGGGATGGGGGGATGGGGTGGGTGGGGTGTATGTTCTGGACCTCTGATGTTAGGGTTGTTTAACCTTTTATATTTCTTTCTGATTTAAGTTTCACAAATCCGTTGATGACGAGAAGCATCGATTTAGAAAAAAGTAACCCCTACTTCTCTTCATTTTTTTTTGATTATCAAACATGGACACTTGTTGTGAGTGGGGGGGGGGGGCAGATTTCCCCTGTTGGCATACCTTTCATTGAGTGTTGACAAAAGGCTTTCCAAGACCTCCGCAGACTGTTTGTGGTATTCTAGCTGTGCCTCGGCTAACGCTTGAAGCTGTAACACCTGCTCAACCTGTTAAAGAAAACAAGGTGCATTTTCAAGGATTGCATTAAAACAATTAAATTACATGGCAATTTAAAGAATATCTTACACAACAGAAATAAATAGGAAACCGTCAATCTCTTCACCCATACAATGTCGGTATAAATTATTCTTCCATGGTTGAACTGAGAGAAATATCAAAATAAATGCGAAGAAATACAAAGTGAAAAGTTGTTCTTGAGACTCAATGAGTGGTATCTGATTGAGTAGTAAGATGCTCTAGTGCATCTTGGCTCATCTTTGCTCCGATTTGTCAGGTACTTACATCACTCTCAAGGAGGTTCCTCATCCCATTCTCAGCAAGCTCCTGAGATTCGTGAAACTTCTCTTCTGCAAATTGGATTTCTTCTTCAGGAATTGTGCTTCCTGCAACACAAACAAAAACAAGATTGATGAGAACAAAAGTCAGACATATTGGCTCAGAATTATCCAAGATGCCAGTATTTTCCTGGTGTGGAAATGTAGTATAATTGCTGCATCATGCAAGCATGCATTAACCCTAACAGAACTCAACCCATCAAACCCCAACGGCATGTTTAGTGGGAATCTGTCAGGATGGGTACAGTACCCTTAAACTGACAGTCTTTTACATTGGGTTGGCACACCTCCAGAATCAAAGATAGAAATATGTGTCAGCAGTTTCCCATATGGTGTTGGAATTTGTCAGGATGGGTATGGTTCCTGGTACATCATGCTAGGGAGTTAGAGTTAATCCATCACCATGTACACAATGAGTCATAAAGAAAGTGACCAAATTAGAAACATATTTCAAAAAATATGTGGCTCACTCTGTTTAATATAAATAGGGGTAAAGTACTTGTTATTGACTAGTAACTGTGAAAATTTCACGTAATTTGCATACTCTATTCCCAAGTAATGACTTCTTTGATACAATGATCCAAAATTCAGTTGTCCACCACTGATCATTTATCATTCTACAAACAAATAAATACCATAAAATACCATGAAACATAAACGCTTTCCCACCTCCATGAATGAATGGAAAAACGGACAAAAACGGACAAAATGGCGGGCGGAAGTGATTCAACAACTGCTTCACGAACGAACACAATCATACACAAACATTTCTTCCATGAAATGCTGTTATTATCCTCGTCCAAGATTTTTAGATTATTTAAAACGTGGCCCATGTACGCCAGCTTTCGTGAAATCAATCATAAGTTCATTGCATGGCCGCGCAATAAGTTTGTTGCATTAAGTCCTACGCATGGTGTCAGTTACGCACTGTTTTTTGTGAAATCAGCTGCATAACAAAGTTCCGTACTTATTACAACTCACACATATTTAACACTTAGACTTTCTCAATTTCGTCCTCGGAAAAAGTCACTTTTTTACACTTTTTCGAGTTTGAGTCCACACAAAAATGATTTGGGTCAATTTTTTTCATCAATGCAATTGAATATTGACCAACAAAATGCGCAAACAGGCTCATTAATATGTATGAGATGTAATGAATATTCATGATACCTCCATATATACAAATTCATGTTATTTCTGACAGAATCAGCTACAACCAACATAACTCTTTGCCAGTAGTTGTCCTTCTTTAGTAGACACGATAATTTACAACAGTTACAAATTACATTCTAAAACTTGTAACACAATATGTCTTTTGATGTTAAAACTAAAAGCACTCTTAAACTTTACCATTTTGGGGTCAATCTGATCATCTTCCAAAGCAATTTTCTTTTCTTTTTGAATATTGTTTAGGTTTTATTGATAACATAAATTGTCGTATTTCATCACCCAGTAAAACAGACATTTTTGGTCTTTGGACTGTTGCTTGATTTGGATGTGCTTAAAATAAACTGGAAAAAAATGAAATGAAAACGGAATGATAATCTCCAATCAAGAAAACATAGCAGCTGGCTTAAACATGCAGGCAAAGTGAAAATGCTGGCTACGTTTGTTCTATGACATGCTGTTAGTGTTCCAAGCAGGATGTTTAAAAACAAAACATGCAAGTTTCATGAGGACGTTCACATGAAATGCCAAACAAAATAAAGGAAGTAACATGCACAAGCTAGCATCAAAACCAAAACAAAACAAAACTGCAAAATGACAAAGTGAACTCTAATCCAGTTTTGATTTTCAAAAAAATGACTACCGAGCTTTAGAAATCTGGGATAATATATTTCAAAATAGCGGTGTTTGGTATAGCAACGTTTCACTGTATATGAGAATGTAATTTCCAGTAACCCTGGTTAACCCTTCTGTTAGTGAGCATAAGCCATGTCTGAATGACATGGCTACGACTAACACTAGCCCACATGGGAAGTGGCTTCATCTGCTTCCATAGGTGCAACTAATGTATTAGCCGTAGCCACTTCATTCTGACGTGGCTTTACGCTTTTTCCTTTTGCCTTCATTTTCGACTCTGCACCCACGGCGAAATCTACAAATATATAGCACTACTGCCTACTCTATAGCCCAGACTGCTGGCCAAATTTGATACGCTTTAGGCCGACAATCCATGTGTCCATGTTTGACGTGCGTATTGCGTTTTGCATACCAGTTGCGTATCTGCGATGCGTACTCTGAAAATCCACGAGTACGTATTTCTCGGCACACTTGACCGACGTACAAGCTCATATTCCTACAATGTATGCCTGGTCTTAACGCAGTAGGGATAGCGCAATGCGCAATACAGGTACATGGACCTATGTATGTATGCACATTGCTTATCAAACAACTGATTTCTACACATCAGGAAGTGCGCACTACGCATGACGGACACACAGATTTTTGGCCTTATACTGTATTTTCTGAATCCTCAATCAATTCTGATCTATTTCACCACAATATTTTCTACGAAATGCTACGCTACAAAATCGGTGTTGACATACCACCTGCTGCTGAGAGGAACCGACGAAAACGTTTTTACGGGTACATGGAAAGTAAAAATAGAAACATGATGTCATCATAGGATTATAGACCAATGGGCTCTTCGCACAAGTACCCCCTCAACGGTAAGAAAGGGAGAGTTGGGGTCGGAGAGACGACTGGGAGAGACATTTGAACGCATTGCCAACGACGCCTGACGTCACAGGAAGACGCTATGGCTTTGTGCATATTGGGAATGAAAGTAGTCAGGGTACCATGCGCTATACGTAGTGTGCCCCATCCACTGGACTATCGAAAGTGATCAAATAGCTCCCTCTCCTGTTTGCGCATGGAGACCATTAATCTAAGCAGCCGTTGGATTCCTTTGTATTCAGTTTGGTCGTTTTTTTATCCCGGAGGCTGTCTAGACCAATCCTGAAGGGGTAAACGTTTATTACGGACATGTAACTGATGAACTAACTAAAACACACTTTTATAAGATGGACTTTTGCGTCGGGGTGATATAAATCAAATTAGGTTTTGCCCTTCACTGACGTTTAAACACTGTATACTCGGTGTGTTACCCACTGAGTATACAGTGTTTAAACGTCGTTGAAGGGCAGTTAACCTAATTTGATTTAAAACACACTTCAAAATAGAATGTCATGATAGTACGATACACGTACAGGCTTTCAAGCAGACCCAGGTGAAGAAGTAGGAGAAAAGTAAGGTCAAAATTTACAAAAACCAACAGGACAAAAGTCGGATTTTGGAGGACAGACTCAGGATAAAAGTAGGACTGTAGTGGGCTTTCTGGGGTAGTTTTCGTTGATGCTCGCCCATGTCCACAGCATCATCAGCCTCATTTGGCATGTTCTGTACTCACAACACTTGTGCTCCATCCTCAACTAAGCTCTTGGAAGTACAGTTGCAGTACTCCTGAGCCCAAGCCCTTCATTGTGTGATTTGACAGTGTGTAACACTGCCATGAAAGTTTTCAATGAGATTAAATTTCTTCGGAGTTGTGGGACAAAAATCAAGAAAAAAGTACGAAAAAATGGAGCACGGTAAAAAAAAAAAAAAATAGGAAAAGTAGGAATATTTAAAAGCCTGCACGTACATGTGGACTAAGGTTAATCTATTACATGGACATTTATCACGGTTGTAAATCTTAAGCATCTAGCATTCTACATACACACATTCACAATATTGTTGTAGGGAAAGTACAAGGTAATATTGTGCATTAACAAAGGTCAACAACACTATCTATTCTCATTTTTGAAACTCACAGACAATTTCGCTTATTGTTAGTTCAAACTTGTAGTGAGCTATGGGTGTACACTATGGGTGCTAAGCACAATAAGGGACCATTCATGACGAGTCTAGGAACTAGACTATGACATACCGACCAAACCTGCTAATGCTGATGAGTATGTAGATGATGCACAGTGAAAAATGAAAGTAAAATATTAATACAGTGAGTGGTAAAAAAAATGATGTTGAAATCAAAGGTGTTGAAAATTCCTTCACAGCGACGTCAATTTACAGGATTTCATGATTAAACTCTTCTATTAGAGACAGTTAGGCCTATCGATCAAAGTAACAAAGTTCAGTTCCCGATGACAATATCCACTTTTGGAAACAATATTTGGCAGATCATATTTGCCGCTGAGTGAATATGGTTGACACAAAGTTCAAACTTTTTCTCGATTGTCGAAACTAAGTCCTCAAAAAATCTAAACCACAATTGAAGGCTTGCAAGGAACACTATTTTAAATGCAATTTTTGTTATTATTCTTTTAGTGCAAACAAATATTATACGCATTATACAGTATGTCCAAAAGAAATGTCCGTCTGACTATTTTTTTTAAAAATACAAAACCATGAAGTCCATTTTGAAAAAGTTTGATTGTGCAGATACTCCTTAGCCTTGGCCTCAACCCCGATGAGTTTCATTTAATTTCAGTCACGCATCACTGCACACTTGTCAATTGATCACAACAACATTTTGGGACACTGTGACCAAGTTCCTTGCCTTAATCAATTTCAGTGCTGTGTTATGTAAGCTGTGTAAAATCCTGCATGTTGTGAAAAGGGCTGCAATTGGGATTGGAATCATTTGCCTGGCTATCAGTCATCACGGCAAGACCTCGGTTTAATGCTCAAAGGCAAACGATTTTAATCCCAAACCTCATCCGCCTTTTTTTCACAGACACATTTTTGGGACAAACTCTATGACAATTAATAATGATAAATTTAGTGTCAGGTTAACAATAACACTTTGGAAGTCTGATGGTTTATTTTTGTTTTAGTTATGATATTTTAGTAATGTAAGATGATTTGATATGATGGAGATGAGATAATCTATCGCCTACCTTTTGCTTGCTTCTTCTTTTTGTAGTCAAAGTCAAGACGTCGCCCCTGTAACTTCTTCCAATGGTGCTGTAGAAATCAAACATTAGGGAGAAAGTTAATGTATTGTTTGACAAGAGACATTTGCACATTGCTGTAATAGGCACCTTATATAAATTATGGGTCAAAGTGTGACAATTTTCGAGTTCCTGTTATCTCTGAACGTTGTCATTTGCCGTTCAAGTATCATTAAGAATGACTTCAACAATTTGTTGGGAAGGTTGTCTGCTTCACATAATCACTCTTGGCGGACGACTGCATTAACCCTAACCTTCCCAAATCCTCACAAATCCTCTTTGCAAAATGGAGGATTTTGCAGGATTGAGGCTATTTAATTGGCAAAAATGTGTGGCAGAATTTGCAGGATGCAGTGTGTCAAGGTCTTGGGCCGGGCCTTGTGTTTGTTTATGCTCAGCTGTGCATAAATTATACTTGAAGTCCTCCGCACTGCTCCAGGATGTCACTGGCTCAGCCTTAACATATTGACAGTGATTGCTGGAGGATTTTGTAGGATTGAGGCAGTGATCATTCTTCCACGGATCACATTCAAGAAATAACAGAGGATTTTGCAGGATTGAGGCTGCATGCAATTTTGACATGGAGGCAGTTTGAGGATTTTGCAGCATCATCGCAAAAATGCCCAGGGAGTTAGGGTTAAGAATGACTTTAAACAATTTTGTATTCGTTGTGTAGGTAGTTTGCTATTCATAATCACTCTTGGAGGACGACTGCATTAAGGACTGCATCAGAATTATAAAATCACAGATGTCAGATGTAACAGGGACAGGAAAAAAGTGGACCCCAAATTTATCGAATGACAAAAAGTACACAGGCATAAGTTGCAACCCAAATCAACCAGTAATCGATCACTGGTCTTCTATCAATTTTTTTCCAGATTGGCCACAATTTGTGCTTGAATTTCCCCGCAGGTGGCTGTGCAACACAGTCCTGCTTCTATCAAAATCAACCAAATTCTGTCAGATTCTGTAAGATGGAACTCACGTTGATCTCCTTCAGATCTTTGTTCTTGAGATGATCCAGGGGATCCAGGAAGTTCTGTCTGACGTTCAGATCGAAGGCGCCCTTGACTTCAGAAAGTTGCCTCAGTGATTCTCCCATCTCGACCATCGCCGTACCTGTATCCAAAAAATAACCAAAACAATTTTTTTTTTTTATTGATACCTATAAAAAACAACATTTTATTGTTCTGTTGTTTCCACCAAAACTAAACAGCTGTGCTAAGTATACCCTGAAGCTAAGATTGTCTATGAAATGCACTTGGTCTATGAAATGCATTATTAGACCGAGTAAAACAAAAAATGGTTTCCCGTCTGCTTTTTTTTACCTCCACCATGAGGTGAGGTATATGTTTTCATCGGCCTTGGTTTGTCTGTGAACAGGATAACTCAGGATAAATGCGGAGGCACTAGGCTCACGTGAATCGCGCACTCCGGACTCAATCGACCAAAACATTTGCGAGCCTCGTCTTTAAGAACGCGTGCACGTAGTCGTGGCGCGACCTCAAAAATGGCTTCTAATTTTGTTTGCCGGATTACGCTATATGAGAATGTAATTTCCAGTAACCCTGGTTAACCCTTCTGTTAGTGAGCATTAGCCATGTCTGAATGACATGGCTACGACTAACACTAGCCCACATGGGAAGTGGCTTCATCTGCTTCCATAGGTGCAACTAATGTATTAGCCGTAGCCACTTCATTCTGACGTGGCTTTATGCTTTTCCATTTTCCCTAATTTGTGCTTGAATTTCCCCGAACGTGGCTGTGCAACACAGTCCTGATTCTATCAAAATCAACCAGATAATGGGTGATGTTAGATTTTGTAAGATGGAACTCACGTTGATCTCCTTCAGATCTTTGTTCTTGAGATGATCCAGGGATCCAGGAAGTTCTGTCTGACGTTCAGATCGAAGGCGTCCTTGACTTCAGAAAGTTGCCTCAGTGATTCGCCCATCTTGACCATCGCCGTACCTGTATCCAAAATAAAAATGCAAGATTTTATTGTTCTGATGTTTCCATCAAAATGAGAACAGCTGGGCTATGTATACCACGGGAGCTGGGATGGTCTATGAAATGCATTATTCAGCAGAAATATTTGGGAGAATTGTGCCTAAAGTTGATGATACAAGCATGGCATTTGGCACACAGTCAGAGTATGTCTTATAAAAGGGCCAGCACAGATTTGCCCTTTGAAAAAAGCTAGTTCACAAGCAATATTCAAAATTTTCAAAATGGCTGCCACTGGTCATTTTACTACCTATAGTGGAATCTGGCGACCAGAATTAGCAGGTTTTTACTGCGGTGGTGTCTCGCTCACACGCATACTGAACGCGTTCTTAAAGACGAGGCGCGCGTGCATTTTGGTATTCTTATTGGTCAAAGGAGCCTAGAGCACGCCCCCTACCCGAGTGTGACTCGCGCAAACATTGCGCCACCGCAGAAAATGGCTGCCATCGGATTTGTCTATATTTGTTCAAAGGACAAATCTGCGATGGCCCTATGGCCAAATATCTTTCTCGTGACATACTCTGACTGTGTGCCAAATGCCATGCTTGTATCATCAAAGGCACAATCCCATCGCCTATCTGCTGTACTATTACATAGCTACAATATTGTTGGAAACAAATAAACAGACAACTGACACATTTGCCAAATAAAGGGCGAGTAAAAAAACCGAAACCCAAACGGCTGGACCAACTTTTGAATGAAGTTTTTCCTGTAGCACTTTCAAAATCTAGGATATGAAAGCCCAGTTAGTAAACTTTCTTTTAGTACAAAAATCATTCAAATCACTCATGTACTTTTTAAGTTACGAAATTTTGAACACAACCACCGTTTTAAAGTTCTGTCCACACATCACAAAAATAGGAAGTGTTCTTGCAGCAAAATGAAAACAATTCTCACAGGGATGCAATTGTTTTCATTTTACTGAAAGAACACTTACCTTTTTGTGATCCGGACAGAACTTTTAAAACAGTGTTTGTGTTCAAAATGAAGCAACTTGAAAAGTAAATGAGTGATGTGAATGATTCTTGTACCAAAACAAAGCCCATTGATTGGGCTTTCATATCCTAGATTTGGAAAGTGCTACAGGCAAAACTTTATTCAAAAATTGGTCCTGCCATTTGGGTTTCGTCTTTTTTGACTCACCTGTATATTGCAAATGTATGCATTTATAAATAAAAAAAAAATTAAAAAATAAAAAGTGGGTGCAAAAAAGGCAGCGGGCAGGTACGAGAAACTGGTTTATTTCTTTACTTGGCCTTGCATATATCTGAAGTGCTGGGCCCTACATAAATTACACAATACTCATGGTACTATGTTGGTGGATTGGAACACTGATTAGAGCACCTTTTTGAGAGCTTTATGATCAGTCTACCACAGATGGAAAGAGAATACATCTTGAAGCTTGCTCACCAAATGTTGAATCTTCTCCTAATTCTCTGCCGTTCTTCAGCATGACTTCTCCCAGGAATCCTACGGGTTGTTGAGGCTTGGTTCCTCCTTTGTTCTGACCACGGACTTTACTCATGGCTCTGGAGACTGTTCAGGAAAGACAATACGATTGATTAGGGTCAGCACACAAATAGAAGATCTATCTCTATTTGGTTTGTTTGAAGTGAATACTTAGACCAGATTCAAACATTCTGGTGTTCTATAGTTGACCTCCTTTGTTCTGACCACGGACTTTAATCATGGCTCTGGAGACTGTTCAGGAAAGACAATACGATTGATTAGGGTCAGCACACAAATAGAAGATCTATCTCTATTTGGTTTGTTTGAAGTGAATACTTAGACCAGATTCAAACATTCTGGTGTTCTATAGTCACCCCAAACGTAATTATTCCAAAGGTTACAATTAAAGGTAATATACGACATTTGCAAACATCAACAAACAAAACTACCAAAATATTATAAAATACTTTACTTGACTGTAGGTGAATGACAGTCTCAGACATCCTGTGAAATCATGGCACCTGGTGTGCTGTCATTTTTAAGAAAAGTGGAATTTTGTATTGATTTCAAAAGATGGTCGGCCGACCATCGTTGGAAGAAACTGATTTGTCCAAATAGTGCCCCAATTTACCCAATTTATTTAGTCCACATTTTTTTGGCAAGCGATTACACATCTGTGAATGGACGCAAGCCAGCTAGTCTGGTTCCCTGAGCTCAGGGAACATCACAAGATCCGGCCCAAGACCTTGACACAGTGCATCCTCATAAATCAGGCACACATTTTTGCCATATAGCCTCAATCCTGCAAAAGCCTACATTTTGCAAAAAGGATTTGGGAGGATTTGGGAAGGTTAGCGTCAATGATGTTTCAATTTTGGTTCTTACCTGGATTGGGCTGAAGGTATTCTATTGTCTTGTTCACCAAATCATCCACTGTGTGACCTGTCGCGTCAATTTTCTAATGAAAAAAAAATACATTACCCAAAGACAATGAGAAGAATTCAATAAGCATAAATAATCTCAAGCAATATTTACTAATACTACATGTGTTAAAACTTTTTTCGCTATGGCAGGAGAGATTCATACCCTGGACTCCGTTGCGTGTACACAACAGAGTCCAACCTGGGCTAGGACTAGGGCTAAGTTACACTTACAGCAGACAGGGCTCTGGAGTGCTCTGAAACGTGCAAAACAAAACGGGCAAAGAAAATGTCCTCAGTATTTCACCAACCAAGTTTGGAGACTCAATTCAATTTTTAAAGGAGATTTTTCTTCAATGTTTTGCACATGAGAGGGAAGTCAAGTGATTTCAAAATGGGACTAAATACTAGACTGGTACATGTCCAACCATCATGACCATATGGTCCAACTATTTGAAAAGACTGACCTCTTCATTCAGTGTCAATAGTCTGGTGGCTTGACTACGGAGAAATGTGTAGTAAATTGAGACTAGTTCCCGCTTCATGCCACATGTTTCTTTAATTCTTTTGGCATGGTTGATTGATGCAGTACTGAAGCTGTGTTGGACTGGTTGTTTCAGGTGCCAGTCTATTTTCTTGCTTTGCATGTTTTCAATACCATAAGTTTTGGGACTCTCATACACAGTATTGAGAGTCCCAAATTTTCGGACTACACTTACAGTAGTCCGAGTAACTTGGACCATGCTTGGACCCAACTTATCATCTTTTTAACATGCAGATTTCACCCTCAAAATGGCCTCCCAATTACTAGATAGGCCACCTGAGGTACAAATAGACATCGATGATTAAGATGGTTGTACTGAAGTTTATTTACGATCCGAAAGAAAAGTGAAATTTCCCGTTCAATTCTGAGAGCTCCCCTCGTGATCATGAACACGTTAAATTTCCGACTCGTGTTAATGTTTGAACGACGTGATGTAGTCTTCATGCCCAGCGTACATTCAATGGTCCCCATATCCCGAGTGCGATTCCGTTACCGAGCGGGAAGCATCGATTATGATAATGAGTAGACTGGATCTCGCTTGTGAACACAAGTGGATTTCAAACGGTAAAAGACAATCGGGAACTAGTTGAACTGGTTTCCGCCCATAAAAGCTGTCCTAGTTCCCGACTCTCTATTATCGTTTGAAATGTACTTGTGTTTACAAACGAGATCCAGTCTACTCATTATCATAATCGATGCATTGCGCTCGGTAACGGAATCGCACTCAGGATGTGGGGACCATCGAATGTACAATGTACGCTGGGCATGAAGACCACATCGCATCGTTCAAACATTAACATGAGTCGGAAATTGAACGTGTTCACGATCGCAAGGGGAGCTCTCGGGATTGAATGGGAAATTTCACTTTTCATCCAGATCGTAAGTAAACTTCAGTACAACCATCTTAATTATTGATGTCTACTTGAACCTCAGGTGGCGTATCTAGTAATTTGGAGGCCGTTTTGAGGGTGAAATCTGATGTTTTTGTTGGGAAATGTTGGGTTTTTGGGACAAAAGACAAAATTGTGTTGCTCGGCATATACGGGGATTAGCTTGGACCCCACTATCGCCAGACCATGTCCGAATGTTACAAAGGCGAAAAGTTGGGTCCAACTTAGCCCCATAAATGTGGCCAATTTACTGAACTACCTCCGTAAATAAAGGCCACACTTCCACCATGTACAAAAACATGTCAAACTTTGTCAAATTTTGATTTGCACATTTAGGCTTAATTTGTAGTTTATTTTTGCTTTAGAGGCCTACTCACCCTCTTCATAGCCTAATCAGAAAGTGCTGCCTTTTTCAGATGTCTCTTTTTCGTGAAATGTTCAGATTCGTTTGCACACGTTCGCGTATCAAAATTTCAACATGAAATTTCACAAAAACTACACATCTGAAAAAGGCAGCACAAACATGACAAAAGACATGAAAGAGGGTGAGCATGGTGAGTAACTTCTAAACAAAAATAAAGTACAAACTAGGCCTAAATGTGAATATCAAAATTTGACAAAGTTCGACATGTTTTTGTACATGATGGACATGGTGGAAGTGTGGCCTTTATTTGCGGAGGTAGTCCAGTAAATTGGCCACATTTATGCCGGCTAGGGTCCAACTCCAAGTTAGGCTACGGTCCGCGGACTACACTTGAACCTTCAAACACCATGACCATCCTGACCATGATTTTGAACACCCGAATCCCACCCGACAAAATGCCCGACATAATTTGCTGACCTATCTCGAACACCCCATCTAGAAAGAGCATCATCACGATAACCCCAGTCCAACCGAGGGATTCCTTCTGCCGAAATCGCTTCATTCTCCACAGCTGCAGCTATTTCCTTATCGAATATCACCTTCACTTTTATTTTCAGTTCCTTCCACTTTGTCATGTTTGTGAACAACAATTTTGCTCCATCTGGCATGTCTGGTTGTTGTGTATTTATTTTGGCCACGCAGCGTGGCGCCACCTATTGTCCGATAGTGTCCATGATCGTCGGGTTTGAACAGCGCCCCCATTGGACGATTTTTTTTTAAATATAAAATGTAATCTCAATGCCAAAACTGATCTGATTGTATGCGTACAGTCACCATTGGAGCGCCCTGGATATGCAGGGACAGGATAGGATGCGCATAGTTCACCGAAGTTCATGTTGTTTTGTCCTGGTGGATTCATTCCCATGCATTGTGTATTTCCTCAAAGTCCCTGTCAAAGCGGTCATATTACGCCTAACCACTGATTTCCTACTAAAACTTGTTTTTGCAAACAATCCTGACTCTGTATTGTAGAAAAGATGCAAGTGTACAGTACAATATTTGTCTGGGGTTGGTTGTGTGGTTGTGTGTGTGTGGAGGGGGGGGGGGGGGGGGAGGCTGAACCTCATTTGGCGCTATGGGGGCGCTCCCATCCCGGCACCCCCTTCTCTCTATAGATTTCATGAATCAATCGAGGGAAGGCCGGATGAGAAGCATCGATTTAAAACCAGTCGTCTTCTCTCGACTTCTGATTTAGTTATTCCAACTACTGATTTTGCTGCCGTGACCCCACCCCTCCCCGTCAGCCAGCCTTGTTAAATAAAAAAAGTCATAACTCAACATTAGACCTTAGACAATAACTAGACAATAGCTGGACAATTTAGTGTGCTTGTTCTCATGTTGGTTTGTTCTAAAATGAAGCCCATTTTAACAATGTGTGTAACCTTAACTGCCCATTACACATAATTGATTTTCATGTACTGAATCAATTTGATGGTGACTACATACAAAACAAAAAACACACGGAATATATACTTCTACTAACTTGAAGACTGAGACTCAAACCATAGAGTTATTCGTACAGCGCAAACTGATCACCGAGTAAATCACGGCCGGTGTACGTCATTATTCTATCCACCAATCACAGTTACTCGGTGACTAGACGGTGACCACAAGTGCCGGGATGTAGTTTTGCGTGTCAATCACAAATCACGTGTTTTGGATTTGTCACCGACATCGATACAGTATCAACCAATAGGATGTGGCTATTTCAGTGTCGGTGACACAAGTTTGTATGGGTGACTTTAATAGCCTCAACGATATTAACTGACTTTCGTCTTATTAATATGAAGCGAGTCGGTGATGTGTGATTGACAGTCCCTCAGTCACTTCTCAGGAAATCGATTCCAAGATTTAAGGCAGATGCGGGCCGCTTCTCCCCTCATAGCTCGTCACCTAGCTCCTTCGGACGACAACCAGAGAGAGAACTGATTGCAAGAACAAGATTGTGCTCGGTGAGTGTTTGAAACAATTATGTTTTTCCCCCGAAACAATGTGCCTTCTTGCACGTAGTTTGAATCAACGTGGGATTCAAATTCCGAAGATTATTGCTGACACTGTTTCCAAACAGCGAGCGTGGTAGTAGGCTTGAGCCTCGCTTCTCTGTAAGCTTGTGATGTGTAGTTGCTTGAGGAGTGAGGGCTGAACAACAAAATGTTTATGAACAAATTAAATTGGAATTGAAACTGATCTTGCATGACTATGATACCGATGCTGTTGCACGATAACTAACAGCCAAACCAGCGCGGTCCGAACCGCCATAGTGATCGTTATTTACAATCGAACATTGTGGGATAAAAGTGTGACTAGTCGGAATAAACACTCTATAGCCTCACAGTTATAGGACGCAAATACTAACAGACCGGATGATCATGCACTTAGTTTTATTCAAGTTCAAATTGTTTTATCTAGCTGGGTTCATTTGTAGCATAGAATTGATGTTTATACACATTACTCAGTCCTTCTGCTCTGCTGTTCGCCTTAAATTTGAAGCAAAAGCTCTCGGACAAATTCAGTCATGTTTGCATGTAGGGTTCCACTCAGCATGCAACTGAGATTCTGTTGGATATTTTGGGACAAAGCAATATTGGTATTTGGCTAAATAATTCGAATGTTTTTGGTTGTGTTATTGGTACCGATTTTCACAAATCCCAAATGTCTAGAGTCACGTTTCAGTTGGCAAACAGATGGTGGCTTACTAGAGCCAAACCGGTGCGCTGATTTCCCATCCGGAAAATAAATCTTTATTTAACGACTGTAACTTGACTGCAGTAGTCCAGCTGTAATGTTTGCGCCTCTACTTCCTTGGTATGAGATCGATTTCCCTCACTAATGCAGACACTGTATGCTCATTGTGATTCCTATAGCCACAAGTTCAAGCATCCTTGAACCAGTTAGAGGAACATAGGATCAATTGCTCACAATCTTAGGTATGATGCAGTACAACTAACTTTTTGAACTTTAAGCTTAGTTGATGCTATACATTTGACAAAAACAGATAAATTAAAGCGATTATTTTTTTGGTTCTTGTCACTGAATTTCGTTGCTACAATCCCGGCCAAAATGGTTGGGACACTTCCTGAGCCTGCCACGGTCACCCACTCCCCCGCTCCCCCGGTCAATGTTGTTCTCTCCAGCTGATGGAGCACACACCGCGCAATGAGCGACAACACTGAACGGGGGCCGGGGAGCTGGGGGCCCAGCGAGATTTGGCCAGGATTGTAGCACACGTTCATAGTCTGCCCACTGGCACTATGTCGAAAACATATTCATTTTTTTCAGATGATATATCAGGCTGAACAATTCACAGTGTATATGTGATACCGGTCTCTTCACTTTGAGCATCGCAAAGTTTCTGTCATTAAATCGGTATAGGTACTTTTTTCCCGGCAATTATATAATTTATTTGTGTGATAATTACTTCGTTTGATTCGAAAATAGCAAAGCCTTCCAAAAGAGACATGAATGTTCCTCGCGCTTGAGTCCAGACAGGACCGTTGGAGAACGCATTCTGTTTGAAATGAATAATCAAACCAAATTAAATTTCACTCGACAGAGGCTTTTTTTTGGGAGGGGTCATTTAGAACTTTTGAAATTCAGTTAAGCCTCCCCACCATCCCCCAAGTTATCTCCTGGAGGATTTTAGTGACTCATATTTTTGTTGGTATTTGTTTTCAGCCAGCAATCCGCTCGAGTGTTGAGGAGTGCTTCCGCAATAGAATTCAAGAACTGTGCTTAGGTGAGTGTCTGTTTGACATTTTCTTCATTCAAGCATCGTAATAAAGCGGTGATATGGTGGGAAACTGTATCTTTTTTTCTATTCATTTACATGTAAAAAGTTTTTGGTCACAGTTATAAACAGAAAACGTCATTCGAACAAAAGAACCGTGCAAATCTACACTCACTGTACAACTGTGCCTCACATTTTGGCCAATCGCTGCTATGAACACAGTCCAGGCGCGGTTCTACGGGGGGGGGGGCTTTAGCCCCCCAAAAATTTTGTCTAGCCCCCCCAAAAAAAATTCCATAAAAAAAAAAAAAAGTACTAGCAAAATGTAAGAATTTGACATACATGGGAACGGTCTCCCCCTAAATGAGAAGGGTGCATTGTACACTTTTAGTTAATATAGTGTGCCCGATTGTGGGATTTTATCAGCGCTCCCCGTTCGCTCGTACCCACCGCCCTGCAAACAGGGCGCTGGGAAGGGCAGATGAGCTTCTCAGAATCTTGTGAAGGAAGTGGGGATGGCATTCTGGGTAATTTATCATGACCTTTGTATACGAGCGAACGCTCCCCAAAGAAAATATGACACGAGCCTCCCCCCCCCCCACGTATTGATTTTCAGAGGCCTAAGTGTCTGGAGAAATAACTAGTCAACATTTCAGCACGTTTCCCTGGAAAAAAAAATCTGGATTCACCTTGCTAGCCCTCCTCCCCCCAAAAATATTGGCTCTAGAACCGCGCCTGGAACACACCTTTTTGAACCGTAGCCTTTTTGTTCGTGGTCTTTGAATGAACATGCGATTCAGTTTCAAATTCTCCCTATTATAACTAACTTCGTTCGATGACGTCACAATGCTGAATTGTCGCAAAGACGTTTGGGGTCATTCAAAGAATATATCTGGCTGCAGACCAGCAAATAAACTGCCCTGGACCTCAGTGATAAATACCCCACTTGTAAAGATCAGGACAAATACTCACAACTCTCCAAGGTGTTTGAAACACCCTTTGAATTAAAGTTTATTTCATAATCTTTCATTGTCTGTTCAATGTTTGCGGTATAATCCGATGACCTTTTTGGAACAAAAATTCCACCCAAAGATGATGACCCTGTAGTCCTGTAGCCTATCGCCCAAGGCACAATCTGCCACTTCACAAAACACTGAACACTCAGGTTTATTAGGACAAAAGATATTGCTCAAACAGGGGCGGATCCAGGAATTTTTGCAGGGGGAGGGTCAGGCTTCTAGCAAAAAATATGTCAGATTGTTGTGATAGGCGAACGGGTAATTATTATTACTATAATTGTGATATATTTGTGTGTGTGTTTCACAGCGAGGGCTGGGGGGGGGGGGTCGGCGGCCCCCTCCCCACTCTCTGGATCCGCGACTGTCAAACTATTTTGTCAAATTTTGACCTGAAATGCTTGTAATTTGATGTATGATAACGTCATGACGACGTCACTAAAATATCCACATCTTCACACTAAGGTTCATGTTCATATCAGGTTTCGTCTTTCTGCAACTTCTTTTTGCATTTTAAATTCACCTAAATTTGACCTACCAGTAACCCCGGAAGGAAAGGTTAGACGACTTTACCTTCGAATATCAAAAATGTGATCAATCTATAGTCAATCAGATTTCAAAGTGTGAACATGATTGTTCATTTTGTTTGAGGTTTTGCAGTGAAATTGCTTGTAATTAGATACCTGATGACGTCATTATGACATCAGAGTATAAAAAAGGTACACCTCGGAGTCTTGATGTTCATTCAAAGTTTCAAGTTTATACCATGTTCTGTACGGTTCAGAAGAAAAGTCGCAGATAATTATTGTCCGAAAAAAAAACAAGAAAGAAAGGAAGAAAGTAATATATTTCTTAATATATTTTCATTTCGCACGCTTAAAACTAAATTATTGTTCACATACTGACTGGTTTAGTTTTTGAAAAAGTTGAAATCTTGTCACTATAATGGATAGCACACTGTACATTCACGGAAAGTTGTATTGTCAAAACAAAGGCTATCAGTAGGACTTTTTCTAGTCATATCTGATTGCAGTTTTTAGAAGAGTTTAAAACATCAAGTTCTCTGCTGTTTTCAGAATAGTTTCAACTGATTGTGATTAATGCTTAAACATATTCACGCACTATTAATATTTAAAAAAAGTGTCTTTCTTTGGTTTAAAGAAGACATATTGCGAAAGCTCCATCCTTTATAAATAACCTCACCCATAAAATCAGTATGATCAACCACTCCTTATTTTCTTCCTCATTTTGCCATTTTAATTTTATCACTTTGATTAGAAAACATGCGATGTACTCACATTGTTTCCCGGCAATCAGTAATTCAGGATCAACAGTTATGGGGAAGTTGGTCACGGAAGAACGTTTTTCAGGAAATCCGGACATCAAAAACATGCCTGTCTTATTGTGTGTTATTGCTCAAGCAGTACCCTTTCAACTTTGCCATTTCGCTAGAGTTCACAGTGCGCTTTGATCATCAAGTTTCATTCAATCATAGCATGCAGGATGAACGAGTCATGAATATAGAGGGCGCAAATACAAACGGACCGGATCGTGATGATACACACAGTTTTATACAAGTTCAAACTGCTTTATTTAAGTGGGTGAATTTGTAGAAATCATGTGTAGAGTTGGTGTTTGTACAAATTGCTCAGGCTTTCTGTTCGCCTGAAGAGATTGAAGCAAAAGCTCTCGATGAATTCACTCATGTATTTGCATGTAGGGTTCCACTCAGCATGCCGCTGAGATTCTGTTGGATATTTGGACAAACAGCCATATTGATTTTTGGCTTGTTTTTTTAATGTTTTTGGTGATTGGTACAGATTTTTACAAATCTGAAATATTTTGTGAGACAAGTTTCAGTTGACAAACAGATGGAGGCTTACTAGAACCAAACCGGTGCGCTGATTTCCCATCCGGAAAAAAATCTTTATGTAACGACTGTAACTTGACTGCGGTAGTCCAGCTGTAATGTTTGCGCCTCTACTTCCTGGGTATGAGATCGATTTTACCCACAAATGCAGAAACTGTACGCTCATTGTGATTCCTATAACTACAAGTTCAAGCAACCTTGAACCAGTTAGTGGAACATTTGATCAATTGCTCACAATCTTAAGTATGATGCAGCACAACTAACTTTTGAACTTTTAGCTTGGTTGATGCTATACATTTGACCAAAACAGAGAAATTAAAGGGATTATTTTTTTGGGTTCCTGTCACTGAATTTCGTTGCTAACTCACGTTAATAGTCTGCCCACCGGCACACTATTTCGAAAACGTCTTCAGTTTTTTAAGACGATATATCTTGTCGGATATAACACTATACAAACACGAAATAATTCAGTGTCAAAAACAAAGCTGTTCAGACTCGAATGGTTTTGAATCAAATTTTGGGAGCATTTTTTTAAAGAGCTCATTACATCAAGTTCCCTGCTGTGATTCAGAATAGTTGAAATTGATCGGGATTCGCACTTATTCAAAATAATTCACGCACTTGTAATAGTTCAGGTACATTACTGCGTTAACATTTTGGTTTAAAGAAAACAATCTTGCGAAAGTTCGACTCTTTATATAGGTATGATCAACCACCCCCTGATTTTCTGCCTCGTTTTTTCCCTGTTTAATTTCTCATTTTAATTTTTAAACATGAAATCCTGATTCGATGTACTCACATTGTATTCCGGCAATCACTCAAACTAATTCAGGATGAAGAGTTATGGGGAAGTTGGTCACGGAAGAACGTTTATCAGGAAATCCGGACAACTCAAACATGCCTGTCTTATTTTGTGTTATCATTTATGTGGATACTCAGTACCCTTTGAACTTTGTTGTTAAACTGTGTCATTTCGCTAGAGTTCACAGTGCGCCATTCCGGTTTGATCATCAAGTTATATTCAAGCACTGCAGGATGAACGTGTAACTGAATATAGAGGGCGCAAATACAAACGGACCGGATCGTGATGATGCACACAATTTTATTCAAGTTCAAATTGCTTTATCTAGTTGGATTCATTTGTAGCAATCATGTACAGCGTTGATGTCTGTGCACATTATTCGTCCCTTCTGTTCTCTGTCAAGGGCGGATCCAGAACACAATTGTTTGGGGGTAGCCCCCCCCCCCCCCAAAAAAAATGGGTCCCCGGAAAGTGGGTCCAAAAAATCACGGCGTGGGGTTCAGGGCCCGCTTAATCATGGGCCCCGAATTTTTTGTAATTGTAAATGCTCTGTGGCGATCTGAGGAAATTTCTGACCACTTTAACCATTTTTGTTTCGAAAAGATGGTAGTGTACCCAGTGCCTGCCTTTATTGCGACGTCACTTAAAAATCAAAATTGTTGGGTTTTTTTTTTTGGGGGGGGGGCATGGTCCCCCCCCCGGATCCGCCTTGTCCGCTGTTCGTCTTAAAATATGAAGCACAAGCTCTGTTTGCATGCAGGGTTCCACTCAGCATGCCACTTAGATTCCGTTGAATATTTTCTTGAAATGGCGATAGTAGTATTTGCTGAATACTTTGAAAGTGTTTGGTCAGTTGGTACAGAAATAATAATAATTTTTTTTTTTTTTTCGTGAGAAGCAACAAAATGGCTTAAAAACTTAAGAAGGTCGCAACTAACCTGTTGAAGTTTCAGCTCAGTGGATACTATCATTGAGAAAAAAGCAGAGAAAACGTATGCACTATTTTGTTGGATCTCGTTACTTGATTCCGTGCTTTATAACACCTGAACTATATTTTTTAATTTTAAAAACACCTGCAAAGTTTTCAACCGATATATCAGGCGAAATACTTTCATCGGGTATTTGATACCAGTCTTATCTTCACTCTCAGCATTGCAAGGTTTCTGTCATTAAATGTACTTTTCCGGGCAATTGCAAATGATCCTACGTGGCCTTAAATTCTTTTTGCATACAGATTTCTCTCAGAAAATCTGGGCATTTGTTTTGGCAGTTACTGCGTTTGATTCGAAAATATTAAATCCTTCAAAGAAGACATGAATATTGTTGCTCGTGTGTGGGTCTGTTCAGGGCCGTTGCATGCAGGACGCATTCCGCTTAAAAATATATATATAATCAATCCAGATCACATTTTGATATGGGGGTGTTTTACTTGTGAAATTCAGCTATTCCTCCCCCAACAGCCCTAAGATATCTCCCAGCGGATTTTCAATGACTCATTTTTGTTGGTATTATTTCCAGCTAGCAATCTGCTGAGTGTTGAGGATTCCCTTCGTGATAGAATTCAAGAACGTTACATCGAGGTGAGTGTCTGTTATTTGACATTTTCCTCACTCAATCATCAAAACAGAGCAGTGATTCGGTGGGAGACTGTATTTTTTTCTATATTTATACACCTTTTGGTCAAAATTTTAACAGAAAAATCGCTCGAGTGATATTCCCTCCCTATATTAAACACCCATCGTAGAACTGTGCCAGACATTTTGGCCTGCAGTCTTTGCAAATTCCTCGTTAAACTCATCAGGGTGCCTCGAACTTATAGCGGAAACACGCTGAAATTTCCTTCACATTATTTTTTATGCAGGTACATCAGTTGGCAAAAAAAGAGAACTAAGATGAAACCAAATATTGATCACACCAATATTTAGTAGCTGTGTAATCAGATTCTTTGGAATCTGTCTTCTTTTATTTATTTTTTAAATCGGAATTGTGTTCGCAACCGTTGTCCTAATTCTTTCTTGATCGTTGATCACTTTGTAATTCGTTTGTAATTGTTTATCAACTTTGGGAATCATAACATATAGGTTTTCCCGTCCAATTTCGCAACTTGTTCGTCCAATCTGAGAGACTGTTCATTACATTGAAAAAGGGTCGCAGTTAACGCATTTGATATTTTTAAAAAATATTTACACCCACCAAAGCGTGTGGGCAACTTTGTCGTGCAAAAGAAAATCCATTTCTTTTGTTGGTTTTCGATTTTGCACTGAGTGTCGGCGAATTTGTAAGAGGAAGTATTCATTTTCAACGAAAGTGCAATGGAATAAGGAGTCCATTTAATTTGCAATTCGCAAATCGCCAATATTGGCCACAAAAAAAACAAATTGATATGATTTTTTTTTTTACTTCCAAAGAGGGATTACAACAATTAACAAACTGGTGACTTAATTGTCCTTACATAAAAATCTGTATTTTCACATAGTATTTTATCGGCGAGTGTTCTAAATGTATTTCCTTCTATCACTTTGACACTTTACATTGGTACAGTTCTGTTCTGCTTTTTTCATATTCCCTTCCCAGGCATTCCAATCTTTGAAATAGCTGTACATTCCTTAATCCAAACTTTTCAAAAGCCATGTCATTTTATACTCTGTTATATCACTATAACACAATACCTTGATAATGCAACTTCCAAATATCATTGAACTGTGTTGCTTTTGTAAACGTATGCATTAAAGTGAAATCCCGAGCGAGACTGATATTCAAATCACAAGAAATTCAAAGCACAAGTCACGGAATTTGCTGCTTACTTTTCACGCGTGAATGAAGAATACCCTGAAATATTTTAAGCTTGCGCTAAATTCAACCGGGTGTGAAAAGGTCTGCATGTTTTATGCGATTTTGAATAAAAATGTTTTATTATTATTATTATTATTAGCAAAGTATGAAATTGGGCGGGAAACCCTATAATATTTCATAGTGAATGAAAAAGTTCATTTCTGCTTTAAAACTCATAGTGAACTGGAGTTAAAAGTTAATATGCCTGGACAAGTGCAACAAAAGCTTAGAATGCCAACAGACTTTTGACCGAGTTACTAGTGTCTTAAAAAAAGATTCATGACTTCACAAAAATTAATTTGAAAAAAAAAATCGTTTCAATAATAACGTGTAAACAAATTGAAAGCTTATTTCACGAATCAGTCAATTCGAGAGAAATTGAACAATGCGACATTAAAACAGGTTGTTTTTCTTGACGAATTCGGCCGAGAAAACCTACTATTTTAATTACTTGACCCTAATAACTTGGTGAGTATTCTGTTTTTGAGTGGCAACGTATTCCAATGAGAAAAAAATCTCACTCATTTATCTTAATTGATAATAAAATAGTATTAAAATGTAATCTTAACCAGTATTCGTTTGTATGTTTTTTTTTCAGCCTACACTGAATTCCTTGTGATCTCTTCTTGGACCTGATCTTCAAGAACGAACCATCGAGGTAGGTGTGGTGAGGTTTAATTAATGATTCTATCAGGACCTGGGAAGGGGCAAGATGTAATCTGTCCCCCCCCCCAAAAAAAAATACTACAGCTCCGGAACGCTTCGCCCTATCGGAATGCATTTTGGTGACCTTTCTTAACTCTTATTGGCGGGCAAAATAAAAAAAAAATCGATTCGATGGGTTTTCATGACAACCGGTTTTATAAACTAGGCTTTTAATAAATGTTAGCCCCTTGATCCCTCATACGCCACTGTTATATAACAAAGAAAACATTCTTCGAACAATGATTCCTCCAATATCATTTTTAGGTGTTGGGCCTGAGCCCAACACCTATTGTTATTGTAAGAATTTACTATTTTTTTTTTTTTTTATTTCTCCAAGACACATTCGTTTCCAGAACCGTTTGTCAAAATGAAAACACATATGAACTTCAATTGTCAATATATGAATGCACAACACACTGAAGATGTGCTTTTTTGCAATTACGTCATCATGACGTCATCATGGGTCACGTGACGTCACTTCAAAAAAAAATACATTTAATCTTTGAAATTCAATATAAAATCAACCGTGAGAGACCGGAACTTGAATTTTGCGGGAATCGACATGATAATACATGCTCTTCAATTAATCTTGTGTGCGTAAAATCACATGACCCTTCCTTCCGGTCGAAACCGGAAGTGCCTAATAATTCAAAAGTGGAAAAAGATATGAACTTGCTTTTAACGATGTTAGCCTGTGGGTGGGTTAATCTTTCCAAAAAAATGATCAGTGACACCGTCAAACGTTCGAGCGCCCTCTAGCGGCAGGTTAAAAAATATTCAAAACGCATTTTCAGTTGATGTCTGTGGCGAAATTTGCGGTAATTGCTTCAAAATTAATATACAAAATGACCTTAATGCAGACAAGACCTGTGCGTGAAAAAAACATGATTACGTCATCAGACCGGAAGTTACAAATAAAAGACCTCTTTTCCTTTGAAAATTGCTAAAAAATCAACTGTTAGAGATATAATCCAGTTTTGTGCTTTAAATGGCACTTTAATAATGAGTCTCAAACTTCCCAAGGTTTCGTTACAATAAATTTAATAGAAGCTGCCCTGCAGCCCCTTCAAGTTTGAAGTTGAACACGCCTACGCATTGAAACGCTCATTTAATGCCACATACATTGTGTGTACAACAAATAGGGATAATTGCGTACAAAGGGAAAATCCAGAAAAACAGTGCGCTGCGATTGCGTAAAAGGGAACTTCCCGTCATATGCTGTTCAAAAATTGGGCTGGCAAAAGCGCCCAACTGGCCGCTTTTTTAAATTGGGCGTTTTTTTCTAAAACCATGCACATTGGGGTAAAGAGGGTATGGCGAGCAATATTTTGTATTGCGCAAATGGTGTGCGACCTTTACTGTTAGAGATATGAGCTATTTCATTGGTATTTGTAACAATTGTACTAGATAAGTTTACAGTACAGCAGCATACGCGCGTGCAGATCCTCACCTGACTCTTTTTAACCTATCCTTTGTATAATTACTCCATGCGCCATTTTTCAACCCTCAACCCTCAACATCAACATCAACAATCAACATCAAAAATCAACGTCAACAATCAACAGCAACATCAACAATAAACATCAACAATCAACATTAACATCAACAATCAACATCAACAATCAACATCAACAATCAACAATCAACAATCAACAACAAAAATCAACAACAACTAGAGTTTGAGGACAAACACACGGTGTTGGGCTAGAGGTTTGGCTTGTTCGCATTGTTGATTATTGTTGTTGATTGTTGATTATAGTTCATGGTAGTTGTTCATGTTGATGTCGATTGTTCATTGTTGATAATTGATTGTTGATACTGATTAACAATTATTGATGTAGATTGTTGATGATTGTTGATGTTGATTGTTGATTGTTGATTGTTGATGTTGATGTTTTTTTGTTAATGATTGTTGATGTTAATTGTTGATTGTTGATGGTGATTGTTGCTGTTGATTACTGATGTTGGTTATTGATGTTGAATGTCAGATTGTTGATGTTAATTGTTCATGTTAATGTTGATTGTTGATGTTGATTGTTGATTGTTGATGTTGATTCTTGATGTTGCTGTTGATTGTTGATGTTAATGTTGATTGTTCATGTTGATTGTTGATGTTGATTGTTGATTGTTGATGTTGATTGTTGATGTTGCTGTTGATTGTTGATGTTGATGTTGATTGTTGATTGTTGATTGTTGATTGTTGATGTTGATGTTGATGTTGAGGGTTGAAAAATAGCGCGTGTAGTTATTATACAGAGGATAGTTAAAAAGAGTCAGGTGAGGATCTGCACGCGCGTGTGCTGCTGTACTGTAAACTTACAATCGTTACAAAAACCCATGAAATAGTTCATATCTCTAAAAGTAAAGGTCGCACACCATTGGCGCAATTCAAGATATTGCTGTCAATACCCACTTTACCCTAATGCGCATGTTTTTAGAAAAAAGCGCCCAATTGAAAAAAAGCGCCCAATTATGCGAGCCCAATTTTTTAGTATCATATGACGTAATCAGGAGTCAAAAATGTGCTTGCCTTAAGAAGTTGTCATATAAACGTGTACAAAACACTGGTAAACACTTAAAATACATTGGTGCATCAAACAGCCGTTACATGTAGCTCAATACTTAACATACAACAGTCGTAAAACCAGACACTCAAGAAGCGAGCACGGGATATTCCCTTTTGTACGCAATCATAGCGCACTGTTTTTCGGGACTTTCCCTTTTGTACGCAATAATCCCCAGTTTGCTGTACACACAATGTACGTGGCATTAATTGAGCGTTTCAAGACGTAGGCGTGTTCAACTTCAAATTTCAAGGGGGCTGTAGGGCATCTTTTAGTTAACGTATTGTAACGAAACCTTGGGAAGTTTAAGACCCATTACTAAAGTGCCATTTAAAGCACAAAACTTGATTATATCTTTGAAGGTTGATTTTTCAGCAATTTTCAAAGGAAAAAAGGTCTTTTCTTTGTAACTTCCGGTCTGATTACGTAATCAATTTTTTTTTAGCGCACAGGTCTTGTCTGCATTAAGATGATCATGTATATTAATTTTGAAGCGATTACAGCAAAGTTGGCTACAGACATCGACTGAAAATGCATTTTGGACATTTTTTAACCTGCCGCTAGAGGGCGCTCCAACTTTTCATGGCGTCATCGATCATTTTTTTGGAAAGGTCAACCCACCCACAGACTAACATCCTTGAAAGCAAGTTCATATCTTTTTCCACTTTCAAATTATTAGGCACTTCCGGTTTCGACCGGAAGGAAGGGTCATGTGATTTTACGCGCACAAGATAAATTGAAGAGCATGTATAATCATGTCGATTCCCGCAAAATTCAAGTTCCGGTCTCTCACGGTTGATTTTATATTGAATTTCAAAGATTAAATGTATTATTTTTTGAAGTGACGTCACGTGACCCATGATGACGTCATAATGACGTAATTGCAAAAAAGCACATCTTCAGTGGGTTGTGCATTCATGTATTGACAATTGAAGTTCATATGTGTTTTCGTTTTGACAAACGGTTCTGGAAACGAATGTGTCTTGGAGAAATAAAAAAAATAAAAAAATAAAAAAATAGTAAATTCTTACAATAACAATAGGTGTTGGGCTCAGGCCCAACACCTAAAAATCAACAATCAACATCAACAATCAACATCAACAGCAACATCTACATCAACAATCAACATCAACAATCAACATCAACATCAACATCAACAATCAACAATCAACATCAACAATCAACACCAACAATTTACATCAACAATCTGACATTCAACATCAATAACCAACATCAGTAATCAAAATCAACAATCACAATCAACAATTAACATCATTCATTAACAAAAACATCAACATCAACAATCAACAATCAACATCAACAATCATCAACAATCTACATCAATAATTGTTAATCAATATCAACAATCAATTATCAACAATCAACAATCGACATCAACATGAACAACAACCATCAACTATAATCAACAATCAACATCAACAATCAACAATCAACAATCAACAATCAACAATCAATATCAACAACCAACATCAACAATCAACAACAATAATCAACAGTGTGAAAAAACAAAATCTCTAGCCCAACACCGTGTGTTTGTCCTCAAACTCTAGTTTGGGTTTTTTTTCTTCAAATCTGACGGCGGATTGTCATGAATTTTAGATTAGTTCTCCTGTTTATCAAACCTCAATATTTTTCTCCTCTTCCCGTTTTTAAAATTATTTTTTGAAAAAAAATCTCACCTGATTTGTTTCAGTTTAATCGTTGTTATTCTGTACAGAATGAAGATCTTCGTGGCAACCGTTATTCCAATCGCCCTCCTTCTGGGTAACTCCGTCAACCTCCGAGCTTCCGTTACTGGGCCGGTTGCCTCGGACGGTGATGGTCCTGCGTCTCAGGCGGGCCAAACGTGCTGCCAGGAAACAGCTGCAATTGTGGGAATTTTACAAGGTTCAAAGGGTGATCCAGGACCGTTTGGGCCTCCGGGTGAGCGAGGAATACCGGGTGTTACAGGGTCAAAGGGTGTCAAAGGTCAGGGGGGACTAAAGGGTGATGCAGGCATCGATGGTCACGGTCAGATCGGGCCGATTGGCCCTCAAGGTGACACTGGGCCTAAAGGTTCAGTCGGACAAACCGGTTTGACTGGTGTCAAAGGTCAAAAGGGTGAGCCAGGGGAGGCACCAGACGACTCCAACCAGCGGGTAGCATTCACCGTGGTGAGGACGAGCAACTCGTTTACCTCTACGAGTGGCATCACCCGTTTGCCCTTCCAGGCGACCGAGACGCTTCTGCCGGGTACCAGCTTCGATCTCGAGACCGGCACGTTCACGTGTGGTGTGCCGGGCACCTACGTGTTCATGTTTTCTGTGTGCAAACACCATTCCAGCAGCCTCCTGTACGTTCATCTCCGGAAGAACGGCGACGTGGTTGTCTCTGGCCATAGCACTGATTCAATTCACAATGAGCAGGTGTCTGGGAGCGCGGTGGTGGTTCTGCAGCGTGGAGATACGATGTATCTCACAATGTACGGTACGGCGTTTAGTGATTCCAATCACTGGACCTCATTCAGTGGCTTCCTCCTTTACCCCGAATAAACACAATCCAACACATAAAGATACACAAGCATTGTGTTGCTGATTTTTTTTAATCGCTTTCCATTGTTGCCGAAACATTAACTAATGAATTAAAGGAAATAATGTTCAATGACAATCTCACAAAATATCATTATTAATGTTTTTGCATAGCGCATGCTCTGATCTATATACTACAATGGATTTGCCATTTTTTTTTGACATTTTGCAAAACAAAATATTTAGCTTTATGCATAAGTATTGGGATATAGTGAAAAGTATGCGTTAAGTTTTTTGACAACGATTTTTTTGTACCCATTGTAGGATGTTTCCCTATCAAATAGTATTTGGATGGAATATTTTTTTAAAGCAAGCTGGGTCATCATTTTTTTAAGCAACAAAAGGTTTGCAATAAAGCAGTGCCACCATGTATCCAGAAATGTTAACAACTAATAAACAAATTGTGTTGATGGTTTTATCTCGACCAACCTGGATTTTTTAGGCCATGTTTCTGACCGCCATTTTTTTTATTGCCACATTTGATCAACATATGAAATAACATGGTTTTTTTTTCCCGAAAACAAATGCAACTTATTTGTAGTATTGGGTATTTAAAACAGATTAATTAAACACAATAACTGTATCCTAATTGAAGCAAACAAAGTATAAAAGACATACAGACAAACAAACAAAATATTTTGCTACCTACCTGGATAATTTTAGGGCGTTTACTGTAACATGTTATTTTCTTCGCCTTATGTTCCCTGTATGCCCAGCACAGATAATGTCAATTAAATCAATCCCATGTATGTATCAATTTTTATTTCATGTCACGAAAAAAGTCTCAAGTGATTGAATCTGATTTTCTTATAGACTTTAAGCTTGGCATTTGGATTAACAATTGTTCGAAATATTCTAATGCTATTCACAGCAATTAGAACACACTGGATTTTATTAAATGATTGCATTATTTTAAACGTTACAATATGTGAGAATTATGTAAAAGTAACAATTGACTGGCTATGAAAACAGTATGCATAAAACCTCATTCTGAGGATTACCAAAAGCATCACCATTGTTGATAAATACTCTCTTTTTTCGCTTGGCTTCGTTATGAAAAAAAACAATGATTTTAATTACTTTCAGTTGAAACAGAAACGTGCCCACAGTAATGACAAATGTGGAGTTGGCTGTTGTTTTTAAAGCCCGTAAAAGTGCGACAAGTGTTTCTTGATTAACAGACTCCAAATTATTTGAAGACTTTTATTGTTCTTAATCAGCATTACTTGATTGCATTCAAGAAACTCACTTTGAAAACATCAGTGAAAGTGTGAGCCGTTAGATGGTAAAGAAACAATCTTAACGAAATCAATTAAAACAAAGCACAAATTCCATTCAAGTGAGGAGGGTCTTTCAACTGGTTGGAATTGTCCTTTGTCACTTTATCATTTCAAGTGAATTTCTTTGTATTGACTTTTATTTGGATGCCATATTTGGCATCCCTGCTGACAGCATATCCTTGGATAATGTCTCCAGCCAGCACATGTACATGTAAGCTGAACAAGTATGCTTCCTGGGAATAGGTAGACTCCTGCAAGAAATCAAAGAAAAGGTTATAATGGACCTTTCCTGCATGTCAATCAACAGTGCACATTGGCCAATCAGATCACCACTTTTGATCAGGTGACCACAGTAGCTCAGTCAGACTGGGTCACAAGCACTGTTAGATCTATTGCTCACCCCGCCCCCATATTTTGCACCAGCAGTTAACACCCCCCCCCCCCAGTATTCTGTAAAGAGTGCTCTTTTTACACAAGTAACTTTAGTTTTTACACAAGTGTCCTTAGTTTTGTTTAAAAAGTTTCTTGTTTCGCCAGCGGCTTGTAAATAATTTTTGGTATTTCGTGTACAGTAAACGTCAGCAATTGTGCCGCCATGAAAAGCGCCACCCATTGACCTACCGCCGTTTGCGAGTTAACCACGCCCCTTAGACAAGTATAAGCTTTTTTGCCGATACCGCCATCTTTTAATTATTGTTTTTCGGGGGGGGGGGGGCATTACAATGAAAATACGTCTCATCATGCAACTGTAGCCGAGAATGATGGGATGTGTTTTCATGCATTGCCCCCCCCCCCCCCCATTTTAAAGATGGCGGTATCTGCGAAACGGCTCATGGAATTTTGTACGTTCATTTTTGTTTGTCTCAGATTTTGACGTTCTGCGTCCATTTGTATATCATGTTTAGACAATATTTTACAAGCTGCGTTGACGCAATTCCACCGTGATAGGTTAATTGTCCGATAGTGGCCATTATCGCCGGTTTGTACTTACATGACAGTGAGCTGAGCCTCCTGGGAATGTTGGCGAAGCAATTCACGGATTCGCATCTGTCTGTTGGTCTGAAAGCAAAAAAAAGATTTCAGGCGAAAAATGTCGTGATTTATTGATGTTTACTAAAGTCGAGTTCCATGCACTTGGCAAATCAAATGAACTGAGAGTTGTACGAAAAATGGATTGAAAGTGATCAATCTCATTATTGAAAATCAGCCTCCAGAATGTCAAAGGTTGGACCCAATTAACAGATGTTGCAAGACTGGACTTAAAATCACTAAAACCAGGGTCTTAGCGTAAAATGGACACTGGGAAAGCTTTAAGTGTATTGCCTCCATGCATGTACAAAGAGGGGCGCTTTATAGTAAAAACAAGCAGAAACCGGAATGAGGGACACTTCACTGGTTCACTCATGCTGGTTATCGTGTATTTGGTACCAGCATTTATAAGCCACGATGGCGCCCAAAAGGCCCTCATTTATAGTTTTCTCTGGGGGGGGGGGTGCTTGAGCGCAAGAAGGAGATTCTACCTTCTCTTTGAGCGTGGTGACTCCTTCCTTGCTGATCTTCCAAGGAAACTTCTCCGTGGTCTGCCCTGCTTCCTCATCCAGCATCCAGGTTTGGACAGCTCATTGAACCGTCTCAGGCTCTACTCCTTGGGCTTCTTGTTCTGGTCCGGGATGACCTCCACGTCCGAGCAGTTGATGCAGGACTTGCTGAGCATGTTGGCCATGTTCATCTTCGCCCTGTTCATTTGCTCCTTCTTGTCCGTGGTGGCAAAGACGCGCAGCTTGCATTTCCCCAGTTGGATTTCAAGGAGATGAGGTGAGGGATGAGTAGGTCAAGCCTGGGCGGGGGGGGGGGGGGGGGGGGGGGGGGGGGGAGGGGGGGGGGGGGGGGGGGGGGGTTTCACAAACAAAAATTATTTAAAACATATATTAAAATAATAAGGCCAACCAAGAACAAAAAGTGTGGTGTTTTCTATTACATATAAAAAACAACTGTGTGGTAGGGTAGGTACAAATCTGTTTTGGGGGTTTGACATTTCAATAGCCTAAAAATATAGGGTGGGATATGATAGTCATTGAAATTTACTTTTTTTCTCTATTTTGCATGCATTAACATGTGAATCATTCTGCACTACTGACCAACTTACACAAAAATAAACATAACGTTTATAGTTTTCACTGTGGGGGGTGGGGGGGGGGGGTTGCTTTAGCGCAAGGAGGAGATTCTACCTTCTCTTTGAGCATGGTGACTTCTTCCTTGCTGATCTTCTAAGGAAACTTCTCCGTGGTCTCCAGGCTGCTCCTCATCCAGCATCCAGGGTTTGGAGAGCTCCTTGATGATTGTGTTGGTCTCGATCTTACCCAACCCACCAATCTAGACGGAAACCAATCAGGAAGGAAAATTTGAAAGCATTTAGTCTGAATAAATTGTGTCCAGGTCTTGGAAAAGACCAACGTTAGTGCTGAAAAAAAGCGAAAAACCTGGACAAATCTGGTTTAATGATCTTGTTATACATTTTGCAACTTTGACTTAATTTTTTAAAGACCTGCTTAAATTTTACTCAAACTGTTCATCAAAATTCATTCCGCAAAGTCTTTTTCAAGTTCTCAACTGTGAGTACACATTTCGGTACTCAAAATACTCATCGAAATATTCATTAAAATAATTCACCAGAGGTACACAAGACTTGTAAAAAGGTACTCAACTAATACAAAACCTCAGGATTCATTGAAAACAAATGAATCGACTCATAAAGTAGTACTCAGTAAAAAGTAGTCTACTTGTCAAAAAAATGCTCAACTCATACTCGACTTATCGCAGACTGCTTCACTCGTCAAGCAGACTCGACTTAAAAGACCGAAATTATCAAACAGTACCTCAATCCATTTAAAACTGGTGTTCCAGAGTCCCTAACTTAACTCAACTAAACTCAACTTAAATAGATTCAAGTTGCAAACACGGGCAAAGTTCTTGTATTCATTTTCCATTGATTAGACACTGGAGTCAATCTGAACGACTGCAACACTCTTTGGACGACTTTTATGTGTAGTTGCTCCTCAATGTTTCAAACGTCAAACATAATTCAACTCTTGGAATAATTTAGTTCGGCACTTCTCTGAATGCTAGTCTGAAACGCATGTAGTTGTCAAAAGGTACACAACTCATCAAAATGCAGAAAACTTGAGCTATCCACGCATACTCAGGTCTGACCCTGATCCCCCTCATAAGCCTACCTGCATGAGTGCCTGTGCCCCGGTTCTTAGCGAAGGGCTTGCTACCATGGCTGGGAATGCCTTGATCTTCTGAACATCCACCCATTTCTCCTGAGAGTCTGTCAGAAGCTCCATCAAATGTGTACTCTGCTCATGAAGGAGACTATAACTAGCTTGGCTCGGAGGGTGTTTTTTTTTTAGAAGGAAATTATGGAGGAGACTAACCATCTTGGCTTGGAGGATATTTTTTAGAAGGGTATTATTTAGAAGGGTATTAATGAGGAAACTAACCATATTGGCTTGGAGGATATTTTTAGGAGGGAATTACTGAGGGGACTTACCACCTTGGCAAGGAGGATATTTTTTAGAAGGGAATTATGGAGGAAACTTACCATCTTGGCTAGGAGGATTTGTTTTAGAAGGGCACTATGGAGGAGACTATAACCATCTTGGATAGGAGGATATTTCTTTTTAGAACGGAACTATAGAGGGGACTAACCAGCCTGGCTCGGAGGGTTTTTTTTAGAAGGGAATTATGGAGAAGACCAACCATCGTGGTTAGGAGGATATTGTTTAAAAGGAAATTACAGAGGAGACTAACTATCTTGGCTAGGAGAATAATTTTAGAAGGGAATTATGGAGGAGACTTTAGCTAGAAGGATTTTTTTAAAAGGGAAATATGGAGAACACCAACCATCCGGCCTGGCTAGGAGAATATTTTTAAGAAGGGAATTATGGAGGAGACGAACCATCATAGTTAGAAGGATATTTGTTTTAGAAAGGAATTATGGCTAGGAGGATATTTTCAGAAGGGAATTATGGAGAAAGCTACAACCATCTTGGCTAGGGGATATTTTTTGAAAGGAATTAATGAGGATATATTAACGATCTTGGCGAGGAGGATATATTGTTGTTTTTTCCATTCTTGTGAAATTGATTTATAGAAGAATATTTCATCAAGTATTAAATATCGTGACCAAGGACGAATTAGTTATAATGCAGGCTGGGGGGCTTAATTTGTTAATCTGGAGAAAGGATTTAAAAAATTTGAAAGAAGGAGGTTAATCGAAACATTTTCCAGATCCCCTCCCCCAACTTGACATCGCACCCCAAGCCAAAGCTAGATCCACCCCTGTTTATTTAGGATTTCACGCTAGTTTCTGCTATAGTGAGTAGGTTTGCGTAACTGTGAAGTAAGTGCCCTTAGATTAGCCACTCATTATTTTCATGGGAATTGCCAACACTACAACAGACATTTTTGCATGACACTTAAAAAATACGGCTGTTGCAAAAGTGTAAACAATCAGTTACAGAGGATTACTTCTGTGTTTACAGGGATAGCGCAGATTTTCTGTGCAAGCGTGCTGTAAGCACAGAGTGAGATTCTACCTTCTCTTTGAGCGTAGTGACTCCTCCTTGCTGATCTTCCAAGAAAACTTCTCAGTGGTCTCCCCTGCTTCCTCATCCAGCATCCAGGGTTAATTTGTTCAGCTCCTTAAACCGTCTCACCCCCGGGCGAGGGGGGGGGGGAGTTCAATCTGCGTTGAGACTAACAAAATGTGTCGCTGAAATTTGGAACAGCATTGAAACGCTAATATGGCCTGATATGTGTCGAGGTGTCCCAAGGCGTGCAGTTTTCTAATGTAAGGGGCAACACCGCACGGGCCACAAAGTCCCCCGAAACCGCGTTCGCTGATGAGGGCCTGATGTAGCGGCACTTGTGGAGCTGTCGACAGTCCAATTTCAACGTGACACACACTGAAAAAACACAGCGCGGTGCACGGGTGCTCACACGATCAATGGACCGCTGAAATATTGAATCTTTCTGGAAGTCAAATTATGCATAATGATGCAGCGTGAACCATGCACAAAAATGTCCATTTACAAGGTTCACGCCGTGTGCGCTTCGTGTATGCTTTGTGCACGCATCCAGGACAGCTAAATTTGTTCTGATTCGCTGTTTCTACCATGTCAATATTTGTTGCATGTTTGATGTATTTTAACAAATGATTGAATTTACGAGTTTCCGAATGTCTCAGCGATTCTGTTTTGATGCTGGCCCAAAGCTGGCGCAGCGTTTACAGAAACACCGATATGGCCTGAAATGTGGCGAGTTCAATGCTGTTTTCTAATGTGAGGGATATAGCACCGCACGGGCCACAAAATCCCCTCAAACTGCGTTCACTGAGGGGTTGATGCGGCGCAATGTGTGGACCGCTCACCGTGCGTTATTCAATGGGAACGTGAAAAGGACGCGGTATGAAGCGGGTGAAACGGCCACAATGCCGATGTTTCTGGACGGCCAATTTATTCAAAGCAATGCAGCGTGAACCACGCACGAAACACTTCACTTGCAAGGTTCACGCTCTGTGTGTTTTGTATGCGTAGGATCACCTAACAATTTGTTCCAATTCACTGTTTCTGTATGGCATGTGCAGCAAGAGTTCACAAATACTTCCATTTTACAAGTTTCCGAATTTCTCAGTGAATTGGCTTTTATTGATGGGCCCAACTATGAACTGATATTTGGTGCGGTTTACGCCGAGGCCACCGTGCAGTTTTCTAATGTAAGGGGACGCAACCACTCAGGCCACAAAATCAACTAAAACCGCGTTCGCTGAGGGCTAGTGCGAATGACGGTTGATTTGTATTGAATTGCATGGGAAGTCGCCGCGGTTACACAGGCGATCGTGAACCGCCAGAATGCTGATTTTTCTGCATTGAGGGGCCTGGATCTTCTTTGCAAAGGACCCACAAAGTCGCTGATAAAGCACCAAAACAGAGGCACATGTATTCCCCACCCTCAGTGGAAGCCGCCCCCACCCCCGCCCCATTTTGAAAACCTGAATTACATTCACTGTTGTAATAATACTTTTATTTTGCATTTAGTGCAGCCTTTGAAAAAAAAAAAAACGCACCCCAGGTGCCCTACCCCAAGTTAAACCCAAGCGTCTCCGCTGGCTTGAGTACGATTTAATTCCTCATATAATCCCGAATATATCCACACAATTTAATAGACTGAAGCGCCAACTGTACATTGAATGAATCACGGCCGGTGTATACGTCACTTGTCTATCCACCAATCACAGTTTGTAGGTGACAAGTCGGTGACGACAAGTCGGTGACCACAAGTGAGTGGTCTGTGACTGACAGGTTGTGTGTGTCAATCATAAATTCCATATTTGGATGTGTCACCGACATCCATACAATATCCACCAATAAGAAGTGGCCATTTCAATCTCGGTGACTAGTTTTTATGTTGACTTTATATAGTCTCAACGACATTAACACTGCTTTCGTATCATTAATATGAAGCGAGTCGGTGATGTGTGATTGACAGCGTACAGGAGCCATGCAATCACAATCCAGGTCCGAGTTTTTAGTCACTGCTCAGGAAATCGATGGCACTATTTAAGACATGTGGGGCCGTCCATCCTTCACATCAACCACAGGTCACCTTCGGACGACAACCAGAGAGAGAACTGACTGCAAGAACAAGATTTTGCTCGGTGAGTGTTTGAAACAATCATTTTTCCTCTGAAGAAATTTGTTGTTTTTGCACAATGTGTTTGAGTCAATGCGGGATTCAGATTTTGTTGAATGTTGCTGATTCAATGATTCTCCAAACAGCGAGCGCGGTGGTAGGCTTGATATTTTCCCGTCTTTGTGTGCTTGTGAAAATGTGGTAGCTTGAGGACTGAAAAAAAACCAAGATTTTTATGAACAAATTGTTCTTTTTCATTTCACTATGACTCTGATACACGTCTGCTAACAGCAAAACCAGCGCGCTAATTCCGATACAGAAGTTGTGCCTTTTCCCAACGACCACTTTGGAGTTGATAAAGTATCGCGATGATTTACAAATGTGTTTGAAATTAACTTGTTCAGACGGGCTTTGTTTGTGCATAACATGCACTAAGCCTTTCTGAAAGAGTTAATTTCAAACACTTTTGTAAATTATCGAGCTATTTTATTTTAGCTCTTACTGTAAACAGTTGGTGCGGATGCAGACCACGGTTTTGTGAGGTCAAATTTAAGTCAACAACAATGAGGAATTCCTGTCTGGCAATATTTCCGTTACTACTTCCATTGTGCACTCTCAAATATAAATTGTCCAAATACTGACTGGTTTCTTTACTTCTTGAACAAAAATCATTAAGGTTTCTTGTCGATATGGATAATACACTACGAAGTAACATTTGTGGATTTTTTTTAAATTTAGGTTCGACTGTTATGTTGGACTGTTTTCTGACGGCAGTTTTTCGCAAGTATAAAACATCAAGTTCCCTGCTGTGATTCAGAACAGTAAAGATGTATTGATCATTCAAAATAATATTTCAGAGGAACTACAAATCGGTGTTTCACATTTCGGTTTCAAAAAAAAAAAGACTCGCAAAACCTGGACTCTTTATAACCTGGCCAATTTTTTTTGGCATGATCAAGCACACTCTTATTTTTGGCCTCTTTTTTCCTATTGACTTTATCGTTGAAATTTTCAAACATGAATCCTAGTGCAATGTACTGACATTATTTCCGGATATCACTCAAACTCAATCAGAATGAAAACTTATGCGGAAGTTGGTCACGGAAGAACGTATACAGATATCCGGACATCTCAAAATGCTGGTCTTATTTGTTATATTATTTGTGGTTATTCTCAGTGACTTTGAACTTTGTTGTTCAACTGGCATTTTGCTATAGTTCACAGTGCGCCATTCCGGTTTCATCAAGTTACTTTTAAGCATTGCAGGATAAAAGTGTCACTGGTCAGAATAGACTAGAGGGCGCAAATACAAACGCACTGGATCATGATGATGCACACAGTTTTATACAAGTTCAAAAGCTGGATGCATTTTGTAGAATTCATGGATAGATTTGATTTTTTGGAGAACGCATTTGAGATAAATAGTCAACCCAAATTACATTTTTACTGAACAGACATTTTTTAGCCGTATTGTACTTGTGGAATTCAGCCATGCCTCCCCACCAAACTCCAAGTTATCTCCTAGAGGATTTTTAATGACTCATATTGTTGTTGGTATTTTTTCAGCCAGCAATCCGCTTAAGTGTTGAAGAGTGCTTCTGCGAGAGAATTCAAGAACTGTGCTTAGGTGAGTGTCTGTTGACATTTTCTTCATTCAAGCATCAGAATAGAGCAGTGATTTGGTAGGAGACTGTTCCTTTTTTCTATGCATTGAATCTTTTTGGTCCAAATTAGAAACCAGAAAACGTCATTCAATTACCTCTACGAAAAATATCATCCTGGCCATGATGGTTAGTCTTCTCAATTATCCCTTCTAAAACAATATCCTCCAAGCCATAGTCTCCTCAATTATCCCTTCTAAAAATATCCTCCTAGCCATGATGGTTAGTCTCCTCAATGATCTCATCTAAAAAATATCTTCCAAGCCGTGATGCTTTGTCTGTTCAATAATCTCGTCTGAAAAGAATTCCTCCAAGCCATGATGATTACTATCCTAAATTATTATCAACTCTAAAAAAAAAATAGCTTCCAAGCCGTGATGGTTTGTGCGTTCAATAATTTCTTCTAAAAAAATCCTCCTAGCCATGATGGTTAGTCTCCTCAATTTTCCCTTCTAAAATATCCTCCTAGCCGTGGTGATTAGTCTCCTCAATTATCCCTTCTAAAATATATCATCCAAGCCATGATGGTTTTCATTTCAATAATCTCTTCAAAAAAAATCCTCCTTGCAGTGATGATTAGTCTCCACAATAATTATCCCTTTAGAAAAGATCCTCCTATCCATGATGGTTAGTCTCCTAAATAATGATCACATCTAAAACATATCCTCCTTGCCAGGATGATAGTCTCCTCAATTATCCCTTCTAAAAATATCTTTCTAGCCATTATGGTTTTCATTTCAATAATCCCTTCTAAAAAATATCCTCTTAACCGTGATAAGTCACCTCAATTATCCCTGTAAAAAAAAACTCCTAGCCGTGGTGATTAGCCTCCTCAATTATCCCTTTTCAAAAAAAATATCCTCCTAGTAATGATGGTTAATCTCCTCAATGATCACATCTAAAAAATATCCTCCAAGTCCAGATGATTAGTTTCCTCAATTATCTCTTCTAAAACATATCCTCCAAGCCATGATGGTTTTTATTTTAATAATCCCCTCTAAAAAAATCCTCCTAGCCATGATGGTTTGTCTCCTCAATTATCCCTTCTAAAACAATATCCTCCTGGCCATGATGGTTAGTCTCCTTAATTATCCCTTTTAAAAAATCCTCCAAGCCATGTTGGTTTTCATTCAATAATCCCTTCTAAAAAAATCCTCCTAGCCGTGATGATAAGTCTCCTCATTTAACCCTTCTAAAAATATCCTCCTAGCCATGATGGTTAGTCTTCTCAATTATCCCCTTAAAAAAATATCCTCCAAGTCATGATGATTAGTGTCTTCAATTATCACATCTAAAAGATAACAGCCAAGCCATGATGGTTTGTCTGTTCATATAATCAATAATAATAATCTTCAATAATCCCTTCTAAAAGATACCTCCTTGTCATGAGTGTGAGTCTCCGCAATTATCCCTTCTAGAAATTATCCTCCAAGCAATTATGGTTAGTCTCCTCAATTATCACATCTAAAAATTAATTTCCAAGCCGTGATGGTTTGTCTGTTCAATAATCTCGTCTGAAAAATATCCTCCTAGCTGTGATGGTTTTTATTTCAATAAGCCCTTCTAAATAAAAATATGCTCCTAGCCATGATGAGTAGTCTCCTCAATTATCCCTTCTCAAAAAATATCTTCCAAGCCGTGATCGATAGTGTGTTAAAAAAATCTCTTCTAAAAATATCCTCCAAGTCAAGATGATTAGTCTCCTCAATTATCCCTTCAAAAAATATCCTCCGAGCCATGATGGCTTTCATTCAATAATCCCTCTGAAAAATATCCCCCTAACCGTGATGAATAGCCTCCTTAATTATCCCTTCTAAAAAAATATCCTCCAAGCAATGATAGTTAGTCTCCTCCATTATCCCTTCAAAAATACCCTCCTAGCCGTAATGATTAGTCTTCTCAATTATCCCTTCCTTCTAAAACATATCATCCAATCCATGATGGTTTCCATTTCAATAATCCCTTCTACAAATATCCTCCTAGCCGTGATTATTAGCATCCTCAATTATCCCTTTAAAAAAATATTCTCGTAGCCATGATGGTAAGTCTCCTCATTTAGCCCTTCTAAAAAAATATCCTCCTAGCCATGAGGGTTAGTCTCCTCAATGATCACATCTAAAAAATATCTTCCAAGCCTTGATGGTTTGTGCGTTCAATAATCTCTTCTAAAAAAAAATCCTCCCATTCATGATGGTTAGTTTCCTCAATTATCCCTTCTAAACAAATATCCTCCTAGCCATGATGGTTAGTCTCCTCAATTATCCCTTCTAAAACAATATCCTCCAAGCAATGATTGTTTTTATTTTAATAATCCCCTCTAAAAATCCTCCTGGCCATGATGGTTGTCTCCTCAATTATCCCTTCTAAAACAATATCCTCCTGGCCATGATGGTTTGTCTCCTCAATTATCCCTTCTAAAACAATATCCTCCTCGCCATGATGGTTAGTCTCCTCAATTATCCCTTCTAAAAATATCCTCTAAGCCATGATGATTAGCCTTCTCAATTATCCCTTCAAAAAAATATCCTCCTAACCATGATGGTTTTCATTCAATAATCCCTTCTAAAAAAATCTTATAGAACTGCGCCTGGAACACACCTTTTTGAACCGTAGCCTTTTTGTTCGTTGTCTTTGAATCAACATGCGATTCAGTTTCAAATTCTCCCTATTATAATTAACTTTGTTCGATGACGTCACAATGCTGAATTGTCGCAAAGACGTTTGGGGTCATTCAAAGAACATCTACGGCTGCAGACCAGCAAATAAACTGCCATGGACCTCAGTGATAAATACCCCCACTTGTAAAGATCAGGACAAATACTCACAACTCTGCAAGGTGTTTGAAACACCCTTCAAATTAAAGCTTATTTCATCATCTTTCATTGTCTGTTCAATTTTTGCGGTATGATCCGATGACCTTTTTGGAACAAAAATTCCATCCAAAGATGATGACCCTGTAGTCCTGTAGCCAATCGCCCAAGGCACAATATGCCACTTCACAAAACACTGAACACTCAGGTTTATTAGGACAACTTTCTCAAACAGGGGCGGATCAAGGAATTTTTGCAGGGGGAGGGTCAAGCTCCTAGCAAAAAATATGTCAGATTGTTGTGACAGGCGAACGGGTAATTATTATTACTATAATTGTGATATATTTGTGTGTGTTTCACAGCGAGCGTTGGGGGGGGGGGGGGGGGGAGTCGGCCCCCTCCCTACCCTCTGGATCCGCGCCTGTCAAACTATTTTGTCAAGTTTTGACCGGAAATGCTTGTAATTTGATGTATGATGACGTCATGACGACGTCAATAAAATATCCACATCTTCACACTAATGTTCATGTTCATATCAGGTTTTGTCTTTCTGCAACTTCTTTTTGCATTTTAAATTCACCTAAATTTGACCTACCAGTAACCCCGGAAGGAAAGGTCAGACGACTTTACCTTCGAATATCAAAAATGTTTATCAATCTATAGTCAATCAGTTTTCAAAGTGTGAACATGATTGTTCATTTTGTTTATGAGGTTTTGCAGTGAAATCGCTTGTAATTAGATACCTGATGACGTCATTATGACGTCAGAGTATAAAAAGGTATACCTCTGATTCAGTGTTGATGTTTGTTAAAGGTTTGAAATCTGTACTGTTCAGAAGAAAAGTCGCAGATAATTATTGTCAGAAAAAAAACAAGAAAGAAAGAAAGAAAGAAATTTCTTAACATTTCCAAACAATGATCGGGTAGTACCCGATCACCCAAATATATCAGGGTTTTGTTGTTCGGAATGAGGAATTCCTGTCTGACATTATTTCCGCCTCTACTTTCATTTTGCACGCTTCAAACTAAATTATTGTTCACATACTGACTGGTTTAGTTTTTGATAAAGTTGAAATCTTGTCACTATAATGGATAGCACACTGTACATTCACGGAAAGTTGTATTGTCAAAACAAAGGCTATCAGTAGGACTTTTTCTAGTCACTATGATATCTGATTGCAGTTTTTAGAAGAGTTTAAAAAAACATCAAGTTCCCTGCTGATTTAAGAATAGTTTCAACTGATTGTGATTAATGCTTAAACGAATTCACGCACTTTTAATACTTAAAAAGTGTCTTTCTTTGGTTTAAAGAAGACATATTGCGAAAGCTCCATCCTTTATAAATAACCCCTAAATGAGAAGGGTGCATTGTACACTTTTAGTTAATATAGTGTGCCTGATTGTGGGATTTTATCAGCGCTCCCCCTTCGCTCGTACCCACCGCCCTGCAGGGCGCTGGGAAGGGCAGATGAGCTTCTCCGAATCTTGTGAAGGAAGTGGGGATGGCATTCTGGGTGATTTATCATGACCTTTGTATAAAGCATCCCAGCGTCCTGTTTGCAGGGCGGGGGTACGAGCGAACGCTCCCCATAGAAAATATGACACGAGCCTCCCCCCCCCCCCCCCCCCCCCCCAACGTATTGATTTTCAGAGGCCTAAGTGTCCGGAGAAAATAACCAGTCAACATTTCAGCACGTTTCCCTGGAAAAAAATCTGGATTCACCTTGCTAGCCCCCCTCCCAAAAAAAAATATTGGCTCTAGAACCGCGCCTGGAACACACCTTTTTGAACCGTAGCCTTTTTGTTCGTGGTCTTTGAATCAACATGCGATTCAGTTTCAAATTCTCCCTATTATAACTTACTTCCGTTCGATGACGTCACAATGCTGCATTGTCGCAAAGACGTTTGGGGTCATTCAAAGAATATCTACGGCTGCAGACCAGCAAATAAACTGCCATGGACCTCAGTGATAAATACCCCACTTGTAAAGATCAGGACAAATACTCACAACTCTCCTAGGTGTTTGAGACACCCAATCAAATTACAGCTTATTTCATCATCTTTCATTGTCTGTTCAGTTTTTGCGGTATAATCCGATGACCTTTTGGGATAAAAATTCCACCCAAAGATGATGACCCTGTAGTCCTGTAGCCCATCGCCCAAGGCACAATCTGCCACTTCACAAAACACTGAACACTCAGGTTTATTAGGACAAAAGATATTGCTCAAATATCTTTGAGGGAGCCTGACCCTCCCCCTTGCAGGGGGTTGGGTTAATAGGGTTAGGGTTAGGGGAGGGTCAGGCTCCTAAAATCCAAAAAAAAAGTATGTCAGATTGTTGTGACAGGCGAACGGGTAATATTTTGTGTGCATGTTTCACAGCGGGGGCTGGGGGGGGGGGGGGGGGTCGGCCCCCCTCCCCACCCTCTGGATCCGCGCCTGTCAAACTATTTTGTCAAATTTTGACCTGAAATGATTGTAATTTGATGTATGATGACGTCATGACGACGTCACTAAACTATCCACATCTTCACACTAAGGTTCATGCTCATATCAGGATTCATCCTTCTGTGGCTTCTTTTTGCTTTTTAAATTCACCTAAATTTGACCTACCGGTAACCCCGGAAGGAAAGGTCAGACGACTTTACCTTCGAATATCAAAAATGTTTATCAAGGTATAGTCAATCAGATTTCAAAGTGTGAACATTATTGTTCATTTTGTTTATGAGGTTTTGCAGTGAAATCGCTTGTAATAAGAAACCCGATGACGTCATTATGACGTCAGAGTATAAAAAAGGTACACCTCGGAGTCAGCGTTGATGTTTGTTAAAGGTTTGAAGTCTTACTGTTCAGAAGAAAAGTTGCAGATAATTATTGTCAGAAAAAAACCCAGAAAGAAAGAAAATAAGAAAGAAAGAAATTTCTTAACATTTCCAAACAATGATCGGGTAGTACCCGATCACCCAAATATATCAGGGTTTTGTTGTTCGGAATGAGGAATTCCTGTCTGACATTATTTCCGCCTCTACTTTCATTTCGCACGCTTCAAACTAAATTATTGTTCACATACTGACTGGTTTAGTTTTTGAAAAAGTTGAAATCTTGTCACTATAATGGATAGCACACTGTACATTCACGGAAAGTTGTATTGTCAAAACAAAGGCTATCAGTAGGACTTTTTCTAGTCATGTCTGCTTGCAGTTTTATGAAGAGTTTAAAACATCAAGTTCCCTGATGATTTCAGAATAGTTTCAACTGATTGTGATTAATGTTTGAACAAATTCACGCACTTTTAATACTTAAAAAAGTGTCTTTCTTTGGTTTAAAGAAGACATATTGCGAAAGCTCCATCCTTTATAAATAACCTCACCCATAAAATAAGTATGATCAACCTCCCCTTATTTTCTTCCTCATTTTGCCATTTTAATTTTATCACTTTGATTTGAAAACATGCGATGTACTCACATTGTTTCCAGACAATCAGTAATTCAGGATCAACAGTTACGGGGAAGTTGGTCACGGAAGAACGTTTTCAGGAAATCCGGACATCAAAACATGCCTGTCTTATTGTGTGTTATTGCTCAAGCAGTACCCTTTCAACTTTGCCATTTCGCTAGAGTTCACAGTGCGCTTTGATCATCAAGTTTCATTCAATCATAGCATGCAGGATGAACGAGTCATGAATATAGAGGGCGCAAATACAAACGGACCGGATCGTGATGATACACACGGTTTTATACAAGTTCAAACTGCTTTATTTAAGTGGGTGAATTTGTAGAAATCATGTGTAGAGTTGGTGTTTGTACAAATTGCTCAGGCTTTCTGTTCGCCTGAAGAGATTGAAGCAAAAGCTCTCGATGAATTCACTCATGTATTTGCATGTAGGGTTCCACTCAGCATGCCGCTGAGATTCTGTTGGATATTTGGACAAACAGCCATATTGATTTTTGGTTTATTTTTTTAATGTTTTTGGTGATTGGTACAATTTTTACAAATCTGAAATATTTTGTGAGACAAGTTTCAGTTGACAAACAGATGGTGGCTTACTAGAACCAAACCGGTGCGCTGATTTCCTATCCGGAAAATAAATCTTTATGTAACGACTGTAACTTGACTGCGGTAGTCCAGCTGTAAAGTTTGCGCCCCTACTCCCTTGGTATGAGATCGATTTCCCCCACAAATGCAGAAAGTGTATGCTCATTGTGATTCCTATAACTACAAGTTCAAGCAACCTTGAACCAGTTAGAGGAACATTTGATCAATTGCTCACAATCTTAAGTATGATGCAGCACAACTAACTTTTGAACTTTTAGCTTAGTTGATGCTATACATTTGACCAAAACAGATAAATTAAAGGGATTATTTTTTTGGTTCTTGTCACCGAATTTCGTTGCTAACACACGTTAATAGTCTGCCCACCGGCACACTATTACGAAAACGTCTTCAGTTTTTTAAGACGATATATCTTGTCTGATATAACACTATACAAACACGAAATACATGCCTGTCTTATTTTGTGTTATCATTTATGTGGATACTCAGTACCCTTTGAACTTTTGTTGTTAAACTGTGTCATTTCGCTAGAGTTCACAGTGCGCCATTCCGGTTTGATCATCAAACATTCAATCACTGAGCTGCAGGATGAACGTGTCACTGAATAAAGAGGGCGCAAACACAAACGGACCGGATCCTGATGATGCTCACAGTTTTATTCAAGTTCAAATTGCTTTATCTAGTTGGATTCATTTGTAGCAATCATGTACAGCGTTGATGTCTGTGCACATTATTCGTCCCTTCTGTTCTGCTGTCAAGGGCGGATCCAGAACACTTGTTTTTTTTGGGGGGGGGGCCAAAAATAATTTTGTCCCCTAAAAGTACGTAGGTCAAAAAAATTACGGCGTGGGGTTCAGGGCCCGCTTAAGGGCCCCGAATGGTTGTTTTTTTTTTGGGGGGGGGGAGATTCTAAATGCTCTGTGGTGCGATCTGAGGCAATTTCTGACCACTTTAACCAACTTTTTTGAGTACACAAATAATGGGAAAAAATATGGGACATTATTCAGTCAACAAACAGATGGTGGCTGATGCTAATAGCCAAACCGATGCGCTGATTTCCGATCCGGAAAATAAATCTTGATGTAATGACTGTAACTTGACTGCGGTGTCCACCTGTAATATTTCCGCTATACTTCCTTGGTATGAGATCGATTTTCCTTGATAATGCAGAAAGTGTATGCTCATTGTGATTCCAACCATTTTAAATGCAAGCAATGAAAAACATAGGATCATTTGCTTTTGATGCATTTTTTTTTCGTGAGAAGCAACAAAATGGCTTAAAAACTTTCAGCTCAGTGGATACTATCATTGAGAAAAAGCAGAGAAGACGTATGCACTATTTTGTTGGATCTCGTTACTTGATTCCGTGCTTTATAACACCTTAACTATTTTTTTTAATTTTAAAAACACCTGCAAAGTTTTCAACCGATATATCAGGCGAAATACTTTCATCGGGTATTTGATACCAGTCTTATCTTCACTCTCAGTATTGCAAGGTTTCTGTCATTAAATGTACTTTTCCGGGCAATTGCAAATGATCCTACGTGGCCTTAAATTCTTTTTGCATACAGATTTCTCTCAGAAAATCTGGGCATTTGTTTTGGTAGTTACTGCGTTTGATTCGAAAATATTAAATCCTTTAAAGAACTTGAATATTGTTGCTCGTGCGTGGGTCTGTTCAGGGCCGTTGCATGCAGGACGCATTCCGCTAAAAAAATATATTATCAATCCAGATCACATTTCGCCCGACAGAGATTTTGATCTGGGGGTGTTTTACCTGTGAAATTCAGCTATGCCTCCCCCAACAGCCCTAAGATATCTCCCAGCGGATGTTCAATGACTCATTTTCGTTGGTATTATTTCCAGCTCGCAATCTGCTGAGTGTTGAGGATTCCCTTCGTGATAGAATTCAAGAACGTTACATCGAGGTGAGTGTCTGTTGACATTTTCCTCACTCAATCATTACAACTGAGCAGTGATTCGGTGGGAGACTATATTGTTTCTACATATTTATACACCTTTTGGTCAAAATTTATAGCAGAAAACATTGCTCGAGTGATAGGGCCTATACAGGGTGAGTCAAAAAAGCGAACCCTAATGTCGGGACCATAATAGTGAAGTTCTGCATGTAGCCCTTTCAAAAGCTAGGATATGAAAGCCCAATTCATAGGCTTTTGTTTAGTACAATAATCATTCAAATCACTCATGTACGTTAAGTACATGAGGTTAAGGAATTTTAAACACAACCACCGTTTTAAAGTTCTGTCCACGGATCACGAGAAAGTAAGTGTTCTTTCAGCAAAACGAAAACAAATCACATATGCGTGAATTGTTTTCGTTTTGCTGAAAGAACGCACACCTTTTTGTGATCCGGTTGTGTTTAAAATTGCGTAACTTGAAAAGTACATGAGTGAGTTGAATTATTCTTGTGCTAACAAAAAAGCTTATAAATTGGGCTTTTATATCCTTGATTTTTAAAGTACTACATGCAGAACTTCAATAAAACAATGGTCCCGACATTTGGGTTTCGCTTTTATTTTGACTCACCCTGTAGTAGTGAGGAATTCCCTCCCCTAACACGCACCGTAGTACTGTGCCTAACATTTTGGCCTGTATTCCTTGCAAATTCCTCGTCAAATTCACCAGGGTGCCCCAAACTAATGGCAGACACACGCTCGAATTTCCTTTCACATTTTTATGGAAATATTACTTTGTCATAAAAAAAGAACTAAGATGGAAACAAATGTTTAGTTATTGTGTAATCAGATTCTTTGGCATTTATCTTCTTTTTGTATCCTTGTTCATCGTGTTCGCATTTTTTTTAAAATCAAAATTGTGTTCGCAACCATTGTCCTCATTCTTTCTTGATCGTTGATCACGTTGTAGTTCTTTTGTGATTGTTCATCACGTTGGGGAATCATAGCATAGGTTTTCCCGTCCAATTTCGCAACTTGTTCATTCAATCAGACAGACTGTTCATTACATTTCAAAAGGTTACAGTGAACGCATTCGATTTTTTTTTTTTAATATTTACACCCACCAAAGCGTGTAGGCAACTTTTTTCGTGCAAAAGAAAATCCATTTCTTTTGTTGGTTTTCGATTTTGCACTGAGTGTAGGCGAATCTGTAAGAGGAAGTTTTCATTTTCAACGAATGTGCAATGGAATAAGGAGTCCATTTAATTTGCAATTTGCAATTCGCAAATCGTATTGGCCATAAAAAAAAAACAAATTTATATGATTTTTTCATTTTTTTTTTTTACTTCCAAAGAGTGATTACAACAATTAACAAACTAATCACTTAATTGTTCTTACATAAAAATCTGTATTTTGACATAGTATTATATCGGCGAGTGTTCTAAATGTATTTCCTTCTATCACTTTGACACTTTACATTGATACAGTTCTGTTCTGCTTTTTTCATATTCCCTTCCCAGGCATTCCAATCTTTGAAATAGCTGTAGATTCCTTAATCCAAACTTTTCAAAAGCCATGTCATTTTTATACTCTGTTGTATCACTATAATACAATACCTTGCTAATGCAACTTCCAAAATTCATTGAACTGTGTTGCTTTTGTAAACGTATGCATTAAAGTGAAATCCCGAGCGAGACTGATATTCAAATCACAAGAAATTCAATGCACAAGTCACGTAATTTGCTGCTTACCCTTCACGCGTGAATGAAGAATACCCTGAAACATGTTGAGCTTTCGCTAAATTCAACCGGGTGTGAAAAGGTCTGCATGTTTTATGCGATTTTGAAAAAAAATGTTTTATTATTATTATTATTATTAGCAAAGTATGAAATTGGGCGGGAAACCCTATAATATTTCATAGTGAATGAAAAAGTTCATTTCTGCTTTAAAACTCATAGTGAACTAGAGTTAAAAGTAAATTTGCCTGGACAAGTGCAACAAAAGCTTAGAATGCCAACAGACTTTTGACCGAGTTACTAGTGTCTCAAAAAAGATACAGGCCTTCACAAATATTAATTTGAAAAAAAAATCGTTTCAATAATAACGTTTAAACAAATTGAAAGCTTATTTCAAGAATCAGTCAATTCGAGAGAAATTGAACAATGCGACATTAAAACAGGTTGTTTTTCTTGACGAATTCGGCCGAGAAAACCTATTATTTTAATTACTTGACCGTAATAACTTGGTGAGAATTTTTTCCTATTTTGGGGTGGCAATGTATCCCAATGAGAAAAAAATCTCACTCATTTATCTTAATTGATAATAAAATAGTATTCCTGACTAAAGTGTAAACTTAACCAGTCTTCGTTTGTATGTTTTTTTTTCAGCCTACACTGAATTCCTTGTGATCTCTTCTTGGACCTGATCTTCAAGAACGAACCATCGAGGTGGGTGTGGTGAGGTTTAAGTAATGATTCTATCAGGACCTGGGAAGGGGCAAGATGTGCTCCGCCCCCCCCCCCTCCAAAAAAATACTACAGCTCCGGAACGCTTCGCCCTATCGGAATGCATTTTGGTGACCTTTCTTAAATTTTATTGGCAGGCGAAATAAAAACAAAATCGATTCGATGGGTTGCCATGACAATCGGTTTTATAAACTAGGCTTCTCATAAATGTTAGCCCTCATACGCCACTGTTATACAACAAAGAAACATTCTTCGAACAATGATTCCTCCAATCTCATGTTGTTGGGGTTTCTTCCCTTCAAATTTGACGGCGGATTGTCATGAACTAGTTCTCCTGTTTATCAAACCTCAATATTTTTCACTACTCTTCCCTTTTTTAAAGAATATTTTATTGAAAAAAAAATCTCACCTGATTTGGTTTAGTTTCATGCTTTGTTTACGTACAGAATGAATATCTGCGTGGCAACCGTTCTTTCAATCGCCCTCCTTCTGGGTAACTCCGTCAACCTCCGAGCTTCCGTTACTGGGCCGGTTGCCTCGGACGGTGATGGTCCTGCGTCTCAGGCGGGCCAAACGTGCTGCCAGGAAACAGCTGCAATTGTCGGAATTTTACAAGGGTCAAAGGGTGATGCAGGTCAAAAAGGAGAGCCGGGTGACGACGGCAGAGGCCTGCCGGGCAAGATGGGACCAAGAGGTTTAATTGGGCCAACAGGGGAAACTGGTGTCAAAGGTCAAAAGGGCGATATCGGCCCCCGGGGTCAGCGGGGAGCACGTGGTGTCAAAGGTCAGTTGGGGCTCCAAGGCCGTACTGGTATTGCAGGCGAGCCAGGACTAATCGGACCGATTGGCCCTCAAGGTGACACTGGGCCTAAAGGTGCAGTCGGGCGAACCGGTCCGACTGGTGTCAAAGGTCAAAAGGGTGAGCCAGGGGAGGCACCAGACGACTCCAACCAGCGGGTAGCATTCACCGTGGTGAGGACGAGCCACTCGGATACCTCTACGAGTAGCGACTACCGTTTGCCCTTCCAGGCGACCGAGACGCTTCTGCCGGGTACCAGCTTCGATCTCGAGACCGGCACGTTCACGTGTGGTGTGCCGGGCACCTACGTGTTCATGTTTTCTGTGTGCAAATAATAGGGAGGTTTCGCAAGCGAACGGATACGCTTACACTTACGTTTAGCTATCCGTATCCATTTTTTACTTACGTGTAGCGAGCGAGATATGCGTGTCGTCTGCACGTATGACGTCATACGCCACTCACCATCCGCTAAACGTGCAGACGACACGCATATCTCGCTCGCTACACGTAAGTAAAAAACGGATACGGATAGCTAAGCGTAAGTGTAAGCGTATCCGTTCGCTTGCGAAACCTCCCTATTCTCCCAGCAGCGACCTGTACGTTTATCTCCGGAAGAACGGCGACGCGGTTGTCGCTGGCGAGAGCGATGATTCAAGTCACAATGAGCAGGTGTCTGGGAGCGCGGTGGTGGTTCTGCAGCGTGGAGATACGATGTATCTCACAATGTACGGTAGGGCGGCTAGTAATTCCTATCACTGGACCTCATTCAGTGGCTTCCTCCTTTACCCCGAATAAACACAATCCAACACATAAAGATACACGAGCATCGTGTTGCTGATTTTTTTTAATCGCTTTCCATTTTGCCGAAACAATAACCAATGAATTAAAAGAAATAACGTTCAATGACTATATGTCACAAAATATTATTATTAATGTTTTTGCATTGCGCATGCGCTGATCTGTATACAACAATGGATTTGCCAATTTTTTTTTGACTATCTGCAAAACAAAATATTTAGCTTTATATGCATGAGTATTGAGATATAGTGAAAAGTATGCGTTAAATTTTTGACGATATTTTTTGGTACCCATTGTAGGCCTATCGAGAAGTATTTTGATGGAATATTTTTTCAAAGCAAGCTGGGTCATTATTTTTGTAGAAACAAAAGATTTGCAATATAAAAGCAGTGCCACCATATGTATCCAGAAATGTTAACAACTAAAAAAAAAATTGTGTTTATGGTGTTATCTCGACCAACCTGGATTTTTTAGGCCATGTTTCTGACCGCCATTTTTTTTATTGCCACATTTGGTCAACATATAAAATAACGTGGTTTTTTTTTCCCGAAAATAAATGCAACTTGTTTGTAGTATTGGGTATTTAAAACAGATTAATTAAACACAATAACTGTATCCTAATTGAAGCAAACAAAGTATAAAAGACATACAGACAAACAAATATTTTGCTACCTACCTGGATAATTTTAGAGCATTTACTATAACATGTTATTTTCTTGGCCATATGCTCCCTGTATGCCCAGCACAGATAATGTCAATTAAATCAATCCCATGCATGTATCAATTTTTATTTCATGTCACGAAAAAAGTATCGAGTGATTGAATCTGATTTTCTTATAGACTTTAAGCTTGGCATTTGGATTAACAATTGTTTGAAATATTCTAATGCTATTCACAGCAATTAGAACACACTGGTTTTTATTAAATGATTGCATTATTTTAAACGTTATAATATGTGAGAATTATGTAAAAGTAACAATTGACTGGCTATGAAAACAGTATGCATAAAACCTCATTCTGAGGATTATCAAAAGCACCACCATTGTTGATAAATACTCTCTTTTTTCGCTTGGCTTCGTTATGAAAAAAACAACATGATTTTAATTACTTTCTGTTGAAACAGAAACGTGCCCACAGTAATGAAAAAAGTGGAATTGGCTGTTGTTTTTAAAGCCCGTAAAAGTGCGACAAGTGTTTCTTGATTAACAGACTCCAAATTATTTGAAGTCTTTTATTGTTCTTAATCAGCATTACTTGATTGCATTCAAGAAACTCACTTTCAACACATCAGTGAAAGTGTGAGCCCGTTAGATGGTAAAGAAACAATCTCAACGAAATCAATCAAAACAAAGTACAAATTCCATTCAAGTGAGGAGGGTCTTTCAACTGGTTGGAATTGTCCTTTGTCACTTTATCATTTCAAGTGAATTTCTTTGTATTGACTTTTATTTGGATGCCATATTTGGTCAAGTGATGCAAGGCCCCTGCTGACAGCATATCCTTGGATAATGTCTCCAGCCAGCACATGTACATGTAAGCTGAACAAGTACGCTTCCTGGGAATAGGTAGACTTCTGCAAGAAATCAAAGAAAAGGTTATAATGAACCCTTCCTGCATGTCAATCAACAGTGCACATTGACCTATCAGATCACCACTTTTGATCAGGTGACCACAGTAGCTCAGTCAGACTGGGTCACAAGCACTGTTAGATCTATTGCTCACCCCGCCCCCATTTTTTGCACCAGCAGTTAAACACCCCCCCCCCCCCCAGTATTCTGTAAAGAGTGCCCTTTTTACACAAGTAACTTTTAGTTTTTACACAAGTGTCCTTAGTTTTGTTTAAAAAGTTTCTTGTTTCGCCAGCGGCTTTTAAAGAATTTTTGGTATTTCGTGTAAACGTCAGCAATTGTGCCGCCATGAAAAGCGCCACCCATTGACCTACCGCCGTTTGCGAGTTAACCACGCCCCTTAGACGACTCTATAAGCCTTTTCGCTGATACCGCCATCTTTGAATTATTTTTTTTTTCGGGGGGGGGGGGGGGCATAACAATGAAAATACGTCTCATCATGCAACTGTAGCTGAGAATGATGGCATGACTTTTCAATGTAATGCCCCCCCCCCCCCCATTTCAAAGATGGCGGTATCCGCGAAACGGCTCATGGAATTTTGTACGTTAACTTTTGTTTGTCTCAGATTTTGGCGTTCTGCGTCCATTTGTATATCATGTTTAGACAATATTTTACAAGCTGCGTTGACGCAATTCCACCGTGATAGGTTAATTGTCCGATAGTGGCCATTATCGCCGGTTTGTACTTACATGACAATGAGCTGAGCCTCCTGGGAATGTTGGCGAAGCAATTCACGGATCCGCATCTGTCTGTTGGTCTGAAAGAAGAAAAAAAGATTTCAGGCGAAAAAAATGTCGTGATTTATTGATGTTTACTAAAGTCGAGTTCCATGCACTTGGCAAATCAAATGAACTGAGAGTTGTACGAAAAATGGATTGAAAGTGATCAATCTCATTATTGAAAATCAGCCTCCAGAATGTCAAAGGTTGGACCCAATTAACAGATGTTGCAAGACTGGACTTAAAATCACAAACACCAGGGACTAAGCGTAAAGTGGATACTGGGAAAGGTTTAAGTGTATTGTCTCCATGCATGGACAAAAGAGGGCGCTTTATTGTCAAACAAGCAGAAGCCGGAATGAGGGACACTTCACTGGTTCACTCATGCTGGTTATCGTGTATTTGGTACCAGCATTTATAAGCCACGATGGCGCCCAAATGGCCCTCGTTTATAGTTTTCTCTGTGGAGGGGGGGGGGGGGGTGCTTGAGCGCAAGGAGGAGATTCTACCTTCTCGTTGAGCGTAGTGACTTCTTCCTTGCTGATCTTCCAAGGAAACTTCTCCGTGGTCTCCCCTGCTTCCTCATCCAGCATCCAGGGTTTGGACAGCTCCTTGAACCGTCTCAGGCTCTACTCCTTGGGCTTCTTGTTCTGGTCCGGGATGACTTCCACGTCCGAGCAGTTGATGCGGAACTTGCTGAGCATGTTGGCCATGTTCATCTTCTCCCTGTCCATTTGCTCCTTCTTGCCCGTGGTGGCAAAGACGCGCAGCTTGCATTTCTCCCAGTTGGATTTCATGGAGATGAGGTGAGGGATGAGTAGGGTCACGCCTGGGGAGGGTGGGGGGGGGGGGGGGGGGGAGGGGGGGGGGGTGAGGGCGGAGGTGGGGGGAGGAGGTGGGGGGGGCGGAGGTGGGGGGGGGGTGATCACAAATAAAAATTATGCAGAGCATTATTTCCCTTTGACATAAAGCATGTGTTTCCTTAGACATGCAGCCATCCAGAATAACCTGAGAGATCTCTGAAACGCTATGTGAAATGAATTGGACACTGAAACAAATGTTCAAATAATATCGCCAACCAAGAACAAAAAGTGTGGTGTTTTTTATTACATATAAAAAACAACTGTGTGGTAGGCAGTGGCGTCACCAGACTGTTCAGTCTGGGGGGGCACAGGGGGGCACCAGCATTTGATGGGGGGGGGGGGCACTTAGGTGGATACGGATCGCCGTCCTGGGGGAGGGGTCTAAGGGGAGGGGGTAAAATTTTCGCATATGGAGGATGGGCTAGATGCAAAATGGTGCCACATTTGATGCTCATTTGAAGAAAATACGAATTACTGTGCTTCTTTGTCCTTATGAAAAACCAACTCAGATGATGGGAGTTGAATATAACAAAATATATATATATTTTTTTACCAACCCAAATCTCAGATGGGGGGGCACTCGGGGGGGGCACTAGGTTTTCCAGGGGGGGCACATGCCCCCCCTGGCCCCCCCTTGGCGACGCCACTGGTGGTAGGGAGGGTAAAAATCTGTTTTGGGGTTTGACATTTCTATAGCCTAAAAATATAGGGTAAGATGATAGTCGTGAAACTTTTACTTTTTTTCTCTATTTTGCATGCATTAGTTAACATGTGAATCATTCTGCACTTCTGACCAACTACCTGATAGTTTTCTCTGTGGGGGGTGCTTGAGCGCAAGGAGGAGATTCTACCTTCTCTTTGAGCGTGGTGACTTCTTCCTTGCTGATCTTCCAAGGAAACTTTTGGTCTCCAGGCTGCTTCCTCATCCAGCACCAGGCTTTGGAGAGCTCCTTGATGATTGTGTTGGTCTTGATCTTACCCAACCCACCAATCTAGATGGAAACCAATCAGGAAAGAAAATTTGAATGCATTTGCTCTAAATAAATTGTGTCCAGGTCTTGGAAAATTAGCGCTGCGAAAAACCTGGACAAATCTGATTTAATGATCTTGTTAAACATTTTGCAACTTTGACTTAATTTTTGAAAGACCTGCTTGCATTTTACTCAAACTGTTCATCAAAATTCATTCCGCAAAGTCTTCTTCAAGTACTCAACTGTGAGTACACATTTCGGTACTCAAAATACGTTACTCGAACGACGGTGCCTATTGTCCTCCAACGCCGGTTTGTGCACTAAGTCTCTGGGAAAGGTTTAGATCAGGGAACAAAGGAAAACACAAAGCCAATTAATCCTCGGAAGCATAGCAGAAAACGACTGTGTGCGCGTTTTTTTTCCACAGACACTTTTTTGGGGGCATAATGTATGACAATTAATAATGATATAGGATGAGATTTGAAGGTTTGCATGGTGGAAAGATATTAAGACAAGATAAGTTTTAAAGCACCATGTGAATAAATCTCTTTTCTGAGTAAGTGTGGTTCTGAAAAGAACCGGAGGGACTCAGCGTTTCGAACAGTATGCTCTGCCTGTCGTCAGGAGAACGAAGGATTCCAACGATGATGCGATGTTATAAGGATGGGTGCGGTGGGGCGTGAGAAGGATGCAAACTGGTGAAGCTCGAAATCGGTGAAGCTGAGACAGGATGCAAGTTGACTGAAGGATGCTGGATGATCACTGGAGCGTGTCAGTACACAGTGAGGGGGCAAAGGGGAAGGAGCTCAGGGGTATAGTTGGCTTCTCTGATGCGTCGGGGGTACCAGCGGTCGATGCTACTGAGTATTTCTGCTTGGCTTCAGTTGATTGGGTGGTCTTCGGTGTGGGAGTGTTTGACGATGGAAGATTTCTTGAAGTCTTCCTTCCTGCCATGGGCTTTGCATTCATTGAGTCTGGTGGGGAGGTCCCTGCCAGTCTCGCCGATATACACTTTGCCACATTGACATGGAATCTTGTACACTCCTGGTCTGCATTCTGGGTCACACCGATCCTTGTGTGAAGTCAGCAGGTTCTGCATCTTCAGAGGGGCTGTGTGGAAGACTCGAATTCCATGCTTTTGGAGGATGCGCTGGATGTGATGAGAAGTGGTGCCTAAGTAGGGGAGGGTGATGGAACTAGGGGCCCTAACTAGTTGGCTTTGGGTATAGGAGACCCTACGGCCGGGAATGGTTCTTGGGTCTTGTGTCTTGACTTGGCTGGTATCCCTTGCGCTGCAGTGTTGTGGTGATGTGATGGAGTTCTTGAGGTAGGTGTTCATCATCAGCATACAACGTCTGCGACGATGAACACCTACCTCAAGAACTCCATCACATCACCACAACACTGCAGCTTCACCAGTTTGCATCCTTCAGAGATGCCACAGGGTCTGCTTGAAAAAAACCCAGAACGGCTGCTTGAAAAAAAACGGACTTTTTTGTGAGTGAAAAAGCCACTCCGTGTCCAACACAAAGTCCCCGTTGTCATCTTTTATCGTGTAGCCAAGCCAAGTTCTGTTTATTTGTTAATTTTGCTTCTATGGCCTTTAAAGCTGTCGGTTCGTTCAATCACTTTGACTTTTTCCATATTCCTAATATTTTTTCTGCCTACCCGAATTTCCAAAGTAATATTTGACATGAAACATGCACGATTCAACAACACTGCTGTCGGTGTACATGATCCTTGCATTACGCGATGCGCTCAACGAAAACATGGTTGGTACCCGCATTTTTTGTATTCACATATATCACTGCGATCGGAAACCACCGATAGCTGAAATGATGGATTTGATTCCCAGGCTGAATGCTACCGGTACGTGTGCTTAGCACACAACACGCCCGCACGCGGTGAAGCACGCGCGAGGCGCCGTTGTATACTGCGTGCAATTAAAAACGTTGTCCGCTTGTATCGCATGCAGGCTTGGCAACAACATACACAGACTGTTTTTAAGACTACTTCGACAAACAACGTTGTGCCATGCGTGCGCCTAAATGTACTAAGTCGAGGTAAAAATCAACGCATTTCCATAGTTTTTTTTTTTTTTCTGGTTAATCTGACGGCCGAAAAACCGGAATTTTGTGAGATTTTTTTTTAAAACCGGGAATTCCGGTTAAAACCGGAAAAGTGGCATCTCTGATATTCCTTCTCATGCCGCACCCATCCTTATAACATCGCATCATCGTTGGAATCCCTCATTCTCCTGACGACGGGCAGAGCATACTGTTCGAAACGCTGAGTCCCTCTGGTTCTTTTCAGAACCACACATACTCAGAAAAGAGATTAATTCACATGGTGCTACCGCAAAACTTATCTTGTCTTAATAATGATATACTTAGTGTCATGTTAACAATAAAACTTTTTAAGTCTAACGTTATTTTTGTTATGATTTTAGTAATGTAAGATGATTTGATATGATGGAGTTGAGATAATCTGTCGCCTACCTTTTGCTTGCTTTTTCTTTTTGTAGTCAAAGTCAAGACGTCGCCCCTGCAACTTCTTCCGATGGTGCTGAAAAAAACAAACATTGGGGAGACAAATAAACTTATTGTTTGACAAGAGACATTTGCACATTGCTGTAAGGCTCCTTATATAAATTATGGGTCAAAGTGTGACAATTTTCGAGTTCCTGTTATCTCTGAACATGTCATTTGCCGTTCAAGTATCATTAAGAATGACTTCAACAATTTGTTGGGTAGGTTGTCTGCTTCACATAATCACTGTTGGTGGACGACTGCATTAACCCTAACCTCCCCAAATCCTCCAAAATCCTCTTTGCAAAATGGAGGATTTTGGAGGATTTTGCAGGATTGAGGCTGTTTAATTGGCAAAAATGTGTGGCTGATTTTGCAGGATGCAGTGTGTCAAGGTCTTGGGCCGGGCCTTGTGTTTGTTTATGCTCAGCTGTGCATAAATTATACTTGAAGTCCTCCGCACTGCTCCAGGATGTCACTGGCTCTGCCTCAACATATTGACAGTGATTGCTGGAGGATTTTGTAGGATTGAGGCAGTGATCATTCTTCCAAGGATCACATTCAAGAAATAACGGAGGATTTTGCAGGATTGAGGCTGCATGCAATTTTGACATGGAGGCAGTTGGAGGATTTTGCAGCATCATCGCAAAAATGCCCAGGGAGTTAGGGTTAAGAATGACTTTAAACAATTTTGTATTTGTTGTGTAGGTAGTTTACTATTCATAATCACCCTTGGAGGACGACTGCATTAAGGAGTGCATCAGAATTATAAAATCACAGATGTCAGATGTAACAGGGACAGGAAAAAAGTGGACCCCAAATTTATCGAATGACCCAAAGTACACAGGCATAAGTTACAACCCAAATCAACCAGTAATCGATCACTTGTCTTGTATCAATTTTTTTCCAGATTGGCCACAATTTGTGCTTGAATTTCCCCGCAGGTGGCTGTGCAACACAGTCCTGCTTCTATCAAAATCAAGCAAATTCTGTCAGATTCTGTAAGATGGAACTCACGTGATCTCCTTCAGATCTTTGTTCTTGAGATGATCCAGGGGATCCAGGAAGTTCTGTCTGACGTTCAGATCGAAGGCGCCCTTGACTTCAGAAAGTTGCCTCAGTGATTCTCCCATCCCGACCATCGCCGTAGCTGTATCCAAAAAATAACCAAAACAATTTTTTTTTAATGATACCTATAAAAAACAACATTTTATTGTTCTGTTGTTTCCACCAAAACTAAACAGCTGTGCTAAGTATACCCTGGGAGCTGAGATTGTCTATGAAATGCATGGTCTATGAAATGCATTATTAGACAAAGAAAAAAAAAACGGTTTCCCGTCTGCTTTTTTTTTCCTCCACCATGAGGTGAGGTATATGTTTTCATCGGCCTTGGTTTGTCTGTGAACAGGATAACTCAGGATAAATGCGGAGGCACAAGGCTCACATGAATCACGCACACCGGACTCCTTCGACCAAAACATTTGCGAGCCTCATCTTTAAGAACGCGTGCACGTAGTCGTGGCGCGACCTAAAAAATGGCCTCTAATTTTGTTCGCCGGATTACGCTATATGAGAATGTAATTTCCAGTAACCCTGGTTAACCCTTCTGTTAGTGAGCATAAGCCATGTCTGAATGACATGGCTACGGCTAACACTAGCCCACATGGGAAGTGGCTTCATCTGCTTCCATAGGTGCAACTAATGTATTAGCCGTAGCCACTTCATTCTGACGTGGCTTTATGCTTTTCCATTTTCCCTCATTTGTGCTTGAATTTCCCCGAACGTGGCTGTGCAACACAGTCCTGATTCTATCAGAATCAGTCAGATAATGGGTGATGTTAGATTTTGTAAGATGGAACTCACGTTGATCTCCTTCAGATCTTTGTTCTTGAGATGATCCAGGGGATCCAGGAAGTTCTGTCTGACGTTCAGATCGAAGGCGTCCTTGACTTCAGAAAGTTGCCTCAGTGATTCTTCCATCTCGACCATCGCCGTACCTGTATCCAAACAAAAACAAAAACATAACACAATCCATCTTTTTATAATACCTATAACAGGAAAGGTTTTATTGTCCTGTTGTTTCCATCAAAATGAGAAGAGTTGGGCTAGGTCAAAAAGTAAGTGTTCTTTCAGCAAAACGAAAACAATTCTCAAAGGGATGCATGTGAATTGTTTTCGTTTTGCTTAAATAACACGTACATCTCTTTGTGATCCATGGACAGAACTTTAAAATGGTGTTTGTGTTCAAAATTCTGTAACTTGAAAAGCAAATGAGTGATGTGAATGATTCTTGTGCTAAAACAAAGCTCATTGATTGGGCTTTCATGATCATAACCTAGATTTGGAAAGTGCTACAGGCAAAACTTCATTCAAAAATTGGTCCTGCCATTTGAGTTTTCGTCTTTTTTGACTCACCTGTATATTGCAAATGCATGCATTTATAAATAAAAAAAAATTAAAAATACAAAGTGGGTGCAAAAAAGGCAGCGGGAAGCTACGAGAAACTGGTTTATTTCTTTACTTGGCCTTGCATATATGAAGTGCTGGGCCCTACATAAATTACACAATACTCATGGATGATGGTACTATGTTGGTGGATTGGAACACTGATTAGAGCACCTTTTTGAGAGCTTTTTGATCAGTCTACCACAGAAGGAATGAGAATACATCTTGAAGCTTGCTCACCAAACATTGAATCTTCTCCTAATTCTCTGCCGTTCTTCAACATGACTTCTCCCAGGAATCCTACGGGTTGTTGAGGCTTGGTTCCTCCCTTGTTCTGACCACGGACTTTTCTCATGGCTCTGGAGACTGTTCAGGAAATACAATACGATTGATTAGGGTCAGCACACAAATAGAAGATCTATCTCTATTTGGTTTGTTTGAAGTGAATACTTAGACCCGAATCAAACCGGTGTTCTATAGTCACCCCAAATGAAATTATTCCAAAGGTTACAATTAAAGGTAATATACGACATTTGCAAACATCAACAAACAAAACTACCAAATTATCATGAAATACTTTACTTGACTGTAGGTGAATGACAGTCTCAGACATCCTGTGAAATCATGGCACCTGGTGTGCTGTCATTTTTAAGAAAAGTGGAATTTTTGTATTGATTTCAAAAGATGGTCGGCCGACCATCGTAGGAAGAAACTGATTTGTCCAAATAGTGCCCCAATTTACCCAATTTATTTAGTCCACATTTTTTTTGCAAGCGGTTACACATCCGTGAATGGATGCAAGCCAGCTAGTCTGGTTCCCTGAGCTCAGGGAACAACACAAGATCCGGCCCAAGACCTTGACACAGTGCATCCTCATAAATCAGGCACACATTTTTGCCATATAGCCTCAATCCTGCAAAAGCCTACATTTTGCAAATAGGATTTTGGAGGATTTGGGAAGGTTAGCATCAATGATGCTTCAATTTTGGTTCTTACCTGGATTGGGCTGAAGGTATTCTATTGTCTTGTTCACCAAATCATCCACTGTGTGACCTGCCACGTCAATTTTCTAATGAAATAAAAAATACATTACCCAAAGACAATGAGAAGAATTCAATCAGCATAAATAATCTCAAGCAATATTTACTAATACTACATGTGTTACAACTTTTTTCGCTATGGCAGGAGAGATTCATACCCTGGACTCCGTTGCGTGTACACAACAGAGTCCAACCTGGGCTAGGACTAGGGCTAAGTTACACTTACAGCAGACAGGGCTCTGGAGTGCTCTGAAACGTGCAAAACAAAACGGGCAAAGACAATGTCCTCAGTATTTCACCAACCAAGTTTGGAGACTCAATTCAATTTTCAAAGGAGATTTTTCTTCAATGTTTTGCACATGAGAGGGAAGTCAAGTGATTTCAAAATGGGACTAAATACTAGACTGGTACATGTCCAACCATCATGACCATATGGTCCAACTATTTGAAAAGACTGACCTCTTCATTCAGTGTCAATAGTCTGGTGGCTTGACTACGGAGAAATGTGTAGTAAATTGAGACTAGTTCCCGCTTCATGCCACATGTTTCTTTAATTCTTTTGGCATGGTTGATTGATGCAGTACTGAAGCTGTGTTGGACTGGTTGTTTCAGGTGCCAGTCTTTTTTCTTGCTTTGCATGTTTTCAATACCATAAGTTTTAGGACTCTCATACACAGTATTGAGAGTCCCAAATTTTCGGACTACACTTACAGTAGTCCGAGTAACTTGGACCATGCTTGGACCCAACTTATCGTCTTTTTAACATTCAGATTTCACCCTCAAAGTGGCTTCCCAATTACTAGATAGGCCACCTGAGGTACAAATAGACATCGATGATTAAAATGGTTGTACTGAAGTTTACTTACAATCCGGAAGAAAAGTGAAATTTCCCGTTCAATTCTGAGAGCTCCCCTCGTGATCATGAACACATTAAATTTCCGACTCGTGTTAATGTTTGAACGACGTGATGTAGTCTTCATGCCCAGCGTATATTCAATGGTCCCCATATCCCGAGTGCGATTCCGTTACCGAGGGCAAAGCATCGATTATGATAATGAGTAGACTGGATCTCGCTTGTGAACACAAGTGGATTTCAAATGGTATAAGACAATCGGGAACTAGCTTGAACTGGTTTCCGCCCATAAAAGCTGTCCTAGTTCCCGACTCTCTATTAGGCCAAAAAAAAAGAATATGACTCTGCCGTTTTCTTCATATCATCTCAATGAAGGACAGTCATTGCAAAAATGATGATAAGACATGAATCTAGAACTAAGAAACATTCCCAATTTCAATGTTAGGAAATACTTCAATTTTCTTGACTCACCATAGACTTTGTACCGCTGAAGTGACGTCAGGTTGCAACATTCTTTCCATGTCAGCTGCCCATTGGAGATCAACCTGCTATCTGTACTGCCATCAATTGCATCATATGCTGCATTCATTTGACTCTGTGTCTTGCATCACTGGCTGCTCATGGCATGCACGTCATCAATTTCTATTAAAAACCGTAGGATACAGGCAGAAAGGCACTCTTATTACATAAATAAAGCCATAGTGAGTTGCTATTTGCTGGACGTGTACTAAAGGACCCTAGCCCGAAAATTAGGGACTGTCCTAGCCCCATAAATGTGGCCTATTTACTGGACTGCCTCCGTAAACATAGGCCACACATCCACATGTACAAAAACGTGTCGACTTTGCCAAATTTAGATTTTCACATTTAGGCTTAGTTTGTAGGTTTTTTTTGCTTTAGAAGCATACTCACCCTCTTTATAGATAGCTTGAGTAACTCCAGCTGACATGCTCCATATTCATTCACATGTAACATGTGAATGAATATGGAGCATGTCAGCTGGAGTTACTCAATCTACTTTATAGGCTAGTCAGAAAGTGCTGCCTTTTTCAGATGTCTAATTTTTGTGAAATTTCATGTTGAAATTTTGATACGCAAACGTGTAAAAATGAATCTGGAAATTTCACGAAAAATATAGATCTGAAAAAGGCAGCACTTCCTGATTAGCCTATAAAGAGGGTGAGTATGCTTCTAAAGCAAAAAAACCTACAAAGTAAGCCTAAATGTGAAAATCAAAATTTGGCAAAGTCGACACGATTTTTGTACATGTGGATGTGTGGCCTATGTTTACGGAGGCAGTCCAGTAAATAGGTCACATTTATGGGGCTAGGTCTGTCCATGCAAACTCAAGTCAAAGTCATACTGACATTTTTTCCACCAGCCAAGCGCCAGCATACTAATGTAAGTCAGAATGAGACAAAACTATACGTTCACGTAAGTGTCTTACTATGCTGATCTTGAATAACTGCTGCTAAAGAATCTTGTATTTTTTTCTGAAATTTACCTTTCAAAACGAGTTTACTGTAGTTAAACGTGGATCACGTAGATATTTTCCCATTTGGTAAACTGGCGCCATCTGTCAACTGATAAAAGAACTGCGCCCTCTATTGATTCAATAATTAGCATCTTCTATTGATAAGATGAGTGGCGCCCTCTAGTGATCTTTCCCGTTTGGGGCGAACAAGTGGGGCGAGTTGGTAAGGGGCGAGTTAGTAACTGTATTGTCAGTAGAGGGCGCTGTTATGTTTTTCAATAGAGTGCGCTATTTATTGGATCACAAAATAGCTGTTTATGTATATCAATAGAGGGAGCTGTTCATATTTTCAACAGAGGGCGCTATATCGGACAAGTATAATGGCATAACCGGAATTAAGTGATCAGTTTAGAGTTGCTTGCCCGTGCTATTTTTTTTAGTTTTCACAATGAAAAATACATTTTGTTTTTACTTTTTTTTCTAGAATTACAAAAGCTTTGCACTTTGTAGTGAGACATCTATCGAAACGATCCGCCCACGTTTAATTATAGAATGTTGACCTTACCAAAATTTCGAACTATTTAAAGGGAAGATACAACATTTGCAAACATCAAAAAAACAAAATGATCAAATTATCACGAAATACCTTACTGAATTTTTAGGGACTGACAGTCTAAAGCATCCTTTGAAATTGTGGCTCCTGGTGTGCTGACATTTTCAAGAAAAACTGTATGTTTCCAACGCTGGTCGGCCGACCAGCGTTGGAGAAAACTGGCTTAAAAAAAAAAAACTATTCCTAATTTTTTATATTTAGTTATTCTGACTTTTCTTCGCAATTGATAACACAGCTGTGAAGGGGTACAAGCCAGTGCTAGACTGATTCCCTGACCTTACAATTCCCCAATGTGTATTAATTGCTCCATTTCATCTTAAGTGGGGTCAGGAACCAGACTACAAGAACATTGTTGGTTTTCTTGGTTTTTCCAGCATCTACAAGCCCAAAACGTGAAACAAGTCAGTTTAACAATATTTTCTATAACACACTTTTCCTCCAAATCCATTTATTTCTGAAAATTGCAGCAAAAGCAAATGTTGTACAATTCCCTTTAAGAGCCCAATCAATCCCGCGAATCTAAATTAGAAAGCTTATAAAAAAATTTCTCTGACGGCGTGAAACGTCCGACAGCGAAATAAAAAATCAAGAGGGTACATTGTTTAACCGAGTATAACAAACAATGCGGGTAGAGCTTCTTTAAAAGCCTGAACTTTTCACTGAAAAGAAACCGTGTAGTGTGCATGTGACTGTCGCAAAAAAATGACACCTTATTTTTAAAGGTCAATTAAAATGTTAACAGTATTTGGATTGATATGATGAAAGGTGATTTTAAGTGTAATGCTATAGTCTCATAAACAAACCAAATCCTTCATGGGCAATCATAGATATACTGTGCTGGACAAGCTATTTCAAAAATTAAGTAATGCATCGAATTGAATTGTGGCCAGATGACTGGTCATGACAAATAGACAAACAAGACAGAAGATTGAGACAAAATATTGTTTTTCTCCCCATCGGCAGTGTCCTCCGTCAACACGGAGAAAAACCTGGCTATAGGCTGCAGTCACAGTCCAAACAGAACATTTGCCTCACTTTTGCACAGAAATGATAGTCAAGCTGGACACGCTATCACAAAAATTAAGTGATGTATCGAATTGTATTGTGGCCAGATGATTGGTCATGACAAAGAGACAAAACAAGTCAGAAGACTGAGACAAAATATTGTTTTGCTTTCCCTCAACAGTGTCTTGTGTCGCAACACGGAGAAAAACTTGGCGATCGGATGCAGTCGCAGTCCAAACAGAACATTTGCCTCACTTTTGCACAGAAATGATAGTCAAGCTGGACACGCTATCACAAAAATTAAGTGATGCATCGATTTGAATTGTGGCCAGATGATTGGTCATGAAAAGCAGACAAACAAGACAGAAGAATCTGACACAACATTGTTTTGCTCTCCCACAACGTTGTCTTGTGTCGCAACACGTAGAAAAACCTGGCGATGGGCTGCAGACGCAGTCCAAACAGAACATTTGCCTCACTTTTGCACATAAATTATATTCCATCTGGACGTACACTCTATCTCAGAAATTAAGTGATGCATCGAATTGAATTTTAGCTAGATGACTGGTCATGACAAATGGACAAACAAGACAGAAGATCGAGACAAAATATTGTTTTTCTCAACATCAGCAGTGTCTTGCGTCAACACGGAGTAAAACTTGGCTATAGGCTGCAGTTGCAGATCCAACAGAGCAATTGCCTCACTCTTGCACAGAAATGATAGTCCAGCTGGACACGCTGTCTCAAAAAATTAAGTGATGCATCGAATTGTATTGTGGCCAAATGGCTGGTCATGACAAATAGACAAACAAGACAGAAGATTGAGACAAAGTATTGTTTTTCTCCCCATCAGCAGTGTCTTGCGTCAACACGGAGTAAAACTTGGCTATAGGCTGCAGTTGCAGATCCAACAGAGCAATTGCCTCACTCTTGCACAAAAACGATAGTTCATGTAGACACGCTATCTCAAAAAAATAAGAAACGCATTGAATTGAATTCTGGCTAGATGATTGGTCATGAAAAAAAGACAAAAAAGGTAGAAAATTGAGAATAAAAATTATCGTTTTCTCTGCCTCTACAGTGTAAACACAGTTATTGTATCAACTCAAGATAAACACATTGCATTGAAATGAAATTACCTCTAATATTTTTCCATGATATTTGACAAGAGCATCTTGAAAATTGACAGGAACCGCCAACGAATGAATGCAAAACAATTGAAGGAATTGGCATTGTGAGGACAATCCGTGTTATTTTTATCGTCAAGCATCAATTTCTTCCGAAAGAGGGCGCGCTAGACAAACACCGCTCACCGCGCACAGACTTCAGTCCACTATCTTGTTTCAATCTCGTTTTGTTCTTGTTCAACGAATTCCCATAAAAATATACTCCTGAATGTGATACATTATGACGAATTATTGGTCGGAATTTCACTAAAATACAATTTGCAAATTGTGACTTATCAACCGAACCATATAGTATTTTCTGTCATTTACGATATGTTCATTCGAACGTATTTTTCAGGTTTAACACACTAAATTGTTTCGCTCACATTATTTTTGTTCTTTGACAAATCCACTAGAAATTGTACTGGCGATCGTAACCCATTATGAACAATTACTCAACGAAATACTGAGTGAATACGTCCAGTGTTCCATGAGATATTGCCCGAACCATGAGTGTCTTCTTTTTATTCAATACCAGTTCGTGTTGACTCTGCGTGTAAGCAGTAGCGACCACTGTGCATGTGGTGCGCCCTCTATTGACAGATTAATCCGCTGGGTACAGCTGTCTCTGTGCGAGACAATCAGAAAGCTAAGAGCCTTGTTGGAAAGAGTTTGGGTAAAAAGAGGAAACAAAGGAACCTCTTGGAAATTTCTTTTCTTCTCGAAAAGGAGTTGTGACTTTTTTGCCATGAATGTTGCTTCATTTGGATAATATTTTTCAGGTATAAAACATTAAATTGTTTCGATTTCATTTTCTTTCTTGTTCTATGAATTTTGTACAAATCACTTTTTACTCAATACTATATAGTTGTACGTTAAGCATGACTGGCACCGCAAGCCTGTTAAATACTGCCAGACAAAATAGAGATTATCGGCGCCAATATAGTTTTTTGTAACACCGACAAAACTGCACTCCCAATTGAAGTCACGGTGTCCAGAAAATCGTCCTTACTATTAAACAAAAACACAATCACACATAATGTCACACGATAACTCAAAATTATTTGTTACATTGCATTGGAATTTTTCCTATAGAGGTTGAGCATGACAGTCAACACAAGCATGATAAATACTGAGAGAAAACACACAGATTATCGGCGGCAATATAATTTCAGTAACACGGACAAAGCCCATCCAAAGTGAAGTCACGGCCTCCAGAAAATCGTGACACCTACGCCACACGATTGCTCAAAAACTAGTTATTTTATGGGATTGAAATTTTGACTAGATGTAAAGTATGACTTGCAACATTTGCCTGTTAAATATTTAGAGAAAATCATGTGTTGTTTTGGAGTGATCATTTGGAGTTTGTGGTCATCATAGACAACACCAACACCACACATGCTTTTATGTGTTCACAATACAACGACGCTGTTTAGCACTTTTCTCCACTACAGCCTGTGCCAAGAATTGTCGCATTTCATACGCCTCCCATTTATTTATCTGTCATCTGAAATCAACGCAAATTTTTCCCTACAAGCACAGAGAAGTATTCTTTCAGTGAAAACTTTTTTAAACGGTTTTTTTTTTAAGTCGAAAGAAGTCCGTGATTCTTATCTTTCTAACTAGACTGGGGTTTAGATCTTTACTAAAGACTGAAGAATTTCATGTATATTTTTCAGTGTATGTCAACCTAAGACTGCTTATGGTTTGTCGCAAATAATTATAAACGTTTAAAAGGAATTCCTAAAACTGCGTTTTATTACTTGTCTTACTTCCATTTTGCTCCTTGAACCATGTGTACATTATTATGCAGTCACTGTGTTTACTAATGATGATACAAATGTAGAAACATATACTGACAGATAGGTCGAGCCTCTAAAAAGATACCGATCTGACACTGTCATAACTTTGTCTATTGTAGATGTATGAAACGTATCTGAGATGATTCGTTTAGGTTCTTCCTTCGATCTTGAAACACAAAACAAATTTATATTAATTTCTTCCTTTCAATAAAAAAACCACAACCGAGCTATGGTAAGTTGAACAACTTTTCCAGTTCATATAGTTTGTGCTGCATGTTTTGTTTGAACACTTGGTAATATCTCTCTACTTGGGTTTTCTAGACGGTATTTTTGTCTTGTATACAGAATGGTGCCTCCCGGTTGAATTCACACACACCTGACCTTTTCTGGTGCACGAGCCGAAAAAAGACGCGGCGCGTCATTTTTCGGCACTCGCGATTTTCACGCAAAACGCCGTGATTGCGCACAATCTCTGAAGGACGTTACGTCACAGACGTGGGTCGTAGGTCTCTCTGTCTTCGCCAGCAGAGTCTTTGCCAATATCTACGATCTGCCCCCCCCCCCCGTCTGTAAGAATTGAAGGACGTACAATACACCAGTTTTGTGTAGACGAGTTCATAACGAAATGTTCGGCATTTCATAATTTGGACCAAATAAATTATTGAACGTGTACATGCTAACACGTTGAATTCTAAAACCCATTACCCATAAACTTAAAATAAAATATTTTATAAGACTTCAAATAATTTGAAATAACTTAAGAATAATTGGAGATGTTTAAACCATTTGAAATAGTCACTGAATCCGAATTAAATTACAACACAAAATATATGATATAACAAAATATTATCAAGAAATTTCGATATTCAATCGTTTATACATTAACCTGAACACTAATTATTTCAACCATAAGAAATACATTTCAACATTCACGATTCGAAGCCCTTATCTTCAAAACAAAATACATAAATATCGTATTTGTTATACCATTAGTATGGCTCCCTTGCATGGATTGCACTTCCTCCAAGGGAGGAACGTCGGGGTGCTTTGTGACTGCATTTTCCAACCTCATACAAAAGCTGCTGCTCTATTTCGGATACTTCTAAGTACATTTTTCCATCTTTACTGTTTTACTGAATCAAATTTTTTTTATAAGATGGAATTTTTTTTAATATAGATCATTGGTTATTAATATACAAACGTTTTAAATGTAACTTTTCTTTATTTATTTTGTCCATTTTATGCGGAAATAATTAGCAATCCAGCGAAGAAATTGCAATATTAAGACTCCAAAATATAACATTCGTTCAAGGAAGGAAATACTGAAGTAGGAGACGGACATAACTTTTTATGTGACTTTTTTATCCCTTTCCAGTAAGCAATTATCCGCGTTATTCCGTAATTTGCAAAATAGCCACAAATTTGTGGCATTTTCACCATAATCCACCGTATAAGAAGTGTTTGTTCTGAAGTTAGTTGCATTAAAAGATCTGTCATATTTATCAGTCTTGTACCCATGGCTTTCATCTTAATAGAAATACCATTTTAATTTCGAGGCCATAATAGTAAATGTTTACCAAAAACAAAAACACAAAAATGGTAAAAAGAGTGACTTTTTTATAAATTTCTTTAAAAAAAATTCGTCATGTTGTATCCCCTATAACACTGCATGAATCTGGATAGAGGTATCTCTTTTTTTTCAGTCTAATGCTCTTTAAAACAAAAATGGTTCAGATGTATAGTTTAGTATCCATATGGAAGGTTATTATTTCGTTGACGATATATTGATTTTGGCTACAATGACTCAGCCTTCGGTTCAGTTTTACTGGCAGCAAAAAAATATCCAATTTCTGTCCACGTCAACCTGTTGCGAAAGCTTAAAAATGCCGGTTTTTCCCCCGGATGTGTTCCGCAATCCATATCTTTCTAGAATTTTCTCAGCCTCGGAATTTCTCACATCTGGAAATTCCCAGGCAGTTAGCATTCCAACAAAACAAAGGTCCTTTTTTTGTGCCATCGTTGCGCAAACATTTTTTCCCCAGTTTATTTATGGCGTGGTTTTTGTCTACTATTGCTTGTGTCACGTTGGTATCACGCGCTGAGCTCATGCCTTTCGTCCAATCAGCGAACGCCAAGTATATGGCGCCACTGCGCACTTGAACTCCTAATAAATCATGCATTTGGCGCCAAACAAAATAATGGTTCTCGCAACCACATATCAAAAAAATTATCATCTTTATTCCAAAAAAGAGCAAAAGAATTACTTAGATACCTAGAATTTGGGGTATAATAAAAAATCTATGCTAACACACTTTGCCTTTGAAGAAATGAATAATCTGAATCCGACATTGATACAGCATTAAAGACACAGATTTGTCTCATGCAAAAACGGAAACAATTTCAATTTCTTAAAAACACTTTTCACGTAAACTCACAATACTTGACTGCATTGAAGTTGCTGTTTTCGACATTTACTGTTTAAATGCCAAAACTGACGCAAATTTAAAAAAGAAATTAAAAAAGATTGAACGCGCCGAATTGCGCAAAACGTAGTCAGGTTCCCCGACCTGACAATTTCCCCCGACGTCTACACGTCTAAATTGTAGGTCAGGCAGCCTCCGTGGCTAAAAATAAACATGACGACATTGACGGCCCTTTTTCAAAGCTCGACTTCGTTTCCGAATTCGCTTTATCACATAAAGCTTTTAATGTTCCGATAATTTTTTTAAAAATAAATCATTTGCTTCATATATCATACAGTTTAATACTTCTGTAAAAAAACATTGACTAATTTTAACCTGGAATCTTCAAAGTTGGACACCCAAACAGCACTGTTAGCAGGCGGAGCCGAATTGAGACCACGCCGCGTTTTGGAAAATGCCGGTAACGGTCGTCAAATTCAAACTAGTGCATGACGCAGCAAAAAGTTCGCCCCTCGTATACGATCCGAGTGCAAAATCGTCGTTGAATTTCAAGTTTTCTAAATAAAAGCAATGGATATTAATTATCAACTAGTTTTTTTTAATTTTTTAATAAGCAATTAGCAGTTAATAAAACATATATTATACTCGGAAATACTCTGACACTATCCGATTGTCGACGAAAGAATTCGGCAAACTTCGGACAGTTTCGGAAAAAGGAGGAATTCCTCCCATTTAAGTCACGTGATGTATTTTGTAATACATTGTATTACCGGAGTCTACCTGACCTAAGATTCATCAGGAATAGTCGGAATCTTTTGGTCTGGGAACCAGACTACGCAAAACGATGATCAACAAAATGTAGTGGAACAAAACGGAGCATTTAATATCGCTTTTTAGGCCCTAATTGATCGTGGACTAATGCTGGCTCTGAAAAGCCAACCACAAATTTGATTGAGGAAATAAAATAATTGGAAATCACAAGTTCATGGGGAATATTTCGTTTCCTTTACAGTGTTCCATTTCCGTGTATGTTTAGCCATGATAGCCTGGCCATAGAGAGGTCTGTTTACTCATGGGCTGGCGTGATGTGGTTCAAAATAGCAGCCAAAAAAGTTCGGGAAACTACCCTCGATGAGCAATAGGCATACAAGTTGGCAATATTTATGACGAACAAAAGCCCAAGTTCACGTAATCATAAAGTGGGTTCATCCCCAGGGCAACGGCATTGATATTATAATTAAAGGTTGAACCCGGCAGACCCAGACGGCACAAACACCTGATTTATTCCGAACCATCTCGCGTGCTTCCTCCCGCCGGATCGCGTCAACATGCCATAAACATCAGCGGGAGGGTGCATAATGAGAACAGCCAAACATTCGACACCTTTGGAGCTGTGTGACACAGTGAGAAATTTTGGAATCATAATGGCGTCAACGATACTTGCTGGGGAGCTCTTGCGTACGACTTTCTGTACTTTGGTACTGTTGTTTCCTGGACAATTGTGTGTACGGTAACCCGACGTACCCAGATTTTTAAAGAGGAAATTGCCGACCTCAAACTTGTTAGTGCCATATTTGGCAACTATATGTGCGTTATTAGTTTAATTACACAAATGAACAGGTTAATTAAACATAGCACCATTGAAGGTACCTAAAAGTAAACATAACAGCATAGAAGACCGACAGACGAACAGAAAATGTTACAAAATAAACATATTTGTCTGGAAATTTTTTTGTTCTGGAAATTTCATTGATCTACATGACGCCCCCATGAAATGTTCCAGCGCCCCCCCCCCCCCTGAAAAATTCCTGGCTACGCCACTGACATTACATACAGGGGACGAAGTTGGAAAAGAAACACGCATCGCGATATCGGAACGCTTGCGCGTAGTTCAGACAAGTCAAAAGATCTATCTTTCTTTTTTTTCTTTTTTTTTTCTTTTTGCCATGGAAAGTGAATTTCGATTTTCAATTATTTAGCTTGACCCACCCACCCACAATTTGGAAAAAAGATCGAAATTTTAAAACATTGAAAATTCTGAATGGCCCCTAAAGTACGACTTGCAACACTTGCCTGTTAAATATTTAGAGAAAATAATTTTCTTGTATTGGAGTGAAATTATATCTCCTGATTGGTCGTTATATAAAACACAACACTTTTGAATTTGAAGAGGAATAGTTAGAAGATATAATTAATATATCCCGAAAATGTAGTGTGTTCAGCGCAAAAAAAATAACTGGCGGTTTAGAGTGAACTTATTTGATGACAAAAAAAAAAAACGCTCGGTTTCTGGAAGATAACTCAAGAAATACATGTTGCATGGAATTGATATTTCGTAATTGTTTAAAGTTACAGATTACAAAAATCTGTGTAAAAATGGAGAGGAGTTGTCTAGTAGTAAAATAAATATAGCAAAAAATGCGTTGTATTAAAACGGAGAAAAACTGCCTCATTAAGTCAGCTTTAATTTTCTTTCAAAAGAGGGCGCGCTTCACAAATAGAGGTCACCACCGTAAATATTTGTTGTCAACACGAGACACCTAACTGAAGTCAACGTTCGTGACACAAAAACAACACACTCGGTTTCCAAACAATAACTCAAGAAATACCCAAAGACGTTGAATATGGAGAGCAATTAAGTGAGTTAAGCACGAGAAATAGAAGACGCAATTAAGTCAACGCTCATGGAACAAAAACAAAACACACTCGTTGTGGAGTCGATTACTCAAGAAATGATTGATGCATTGCATTGAAATATTCCATAGTGATTTAACGTGCTATATCAATCAAATCTCTCGAATTTGGATATGAATTGTTCCTCAATAATAAAAATAAGCAAAGACAGTGTGGCGTGTAAACGTGAAAAATACAAGGCGAATTTGAGTCAACCTTCATGGAATAAAAACAATACCCTGTTTGTGGAGACAATAACTAAAAAAAACATTGATTTATTGGAGTGAAATTATACCTCCTGATTGGACGTTCATATGTAACACAACCGGTTCGAATTTGGAGAGAAAGCATTAAAAACTTAAATTAATATACCCCAAAAATGAAGTGTGTTAAGCACGAAAACTAAATGGCGATTTCGAGTCAACTTTCATGACACAAAAACAACACACTGGGCTTCAAAAAATAACTCAGGAAATATCTGTTGCATGGAATCGACATTTCGTTAGTTGATTAAATGTGACAAATCACAAAAATCTGTTGAATTTGGAGAGGAACCGTCAAATAATAAAAGTAATGTAACGAAATCTTTTATTTCAAGTATTCATACGTACGCGGGTATGTATACACGCATTTTGAAACAGTGCCCTCAATAGTCAGGTAGCGTCTAGCCCAACCCCCTCCACCCCTGCTTTTCCAACTTTCAAAGTTGATGGTTCCGCAAATATTAACAAGAGATTGCCGCTGCTGGTCAAGAGGAGTAACTGTAGCCTTACCACAATGTCACCCTGATTAGCGCCGGTAGTTAACCTAGTGGCGAAACAGCGAGGCGTTCGGAACGGAGACTAGACATAAGTACAGTCGAGTGAGTTGCAAGCGAGGTTTTGAAAATCCCGGCTTCATTCCAATACCGGATCCAGCTCTATTGCCAAGCTGCATGCCCGAAGGCGGTATACAGAACAAAGCCGGAGTTTAGGAAACCCCGGTTTGTCTCATGACCTCGGTGACTTTCGGTCGTTTTGTAAACAAGGCTTCGTGCCCGGTTCGGAACAAAGCCATGTAAAGCCCCTAATCAGACAAGTGGCTTTGTCATTTACTTGTATGGTATGGTCCCACTGGTATGGGGGAGGGGAGGGGGAAGGGGGGCATGTGGTCGTTCAACTGTCCCACCCCACCCCCATCGTCGCTATACGTCATTGCTTCAGAGATTATTATAAATCGAGGTGGTTCGCAATACAGAATGGCAAATTCTGGTGTGATTTGTCCGGATATCACCCGGGCTAGTTCAGGGTGAATCGTACGCGTTATGCGGAGGCCACGAACTAGCAAATGTAGGAAGTCTGGTCGTTCCATACAAGCCTTTCTCGTTGATATAGGGGGATCTTAAATCACTTTACATGCTATTTTGGAACTGTGTCATTACTTTAGGTAGTGAACGTTTGCTTTTTAGGTCCATCATCACCGGTCATACATTCTAACATTTCTGGAAATGATTATTCGAACTGGGAGATATTCAAGTGTAAAAACCTTTTCCACATTTAGAAGGCCACGATTATACACGGGCCGTATATGATGCGTAAAGTTCATGGAAGTTTATTTAACTGTATTTTATTTCCTCAAAGTCCCAATCAAGGAGCAAAGCCTACCTCAGGGGCATAACTACGGGGACACGGGGCATATACCCCCACCACCTGTGGAAGCCGGCCCCAGCCCCCCCCCCCCCCCCCGACCCCATTTTGAAAACCTGAATTAAAACATTAACTGTTGTAATAATACGTTTATTTTGCAGTTAGTGCATCCTTTGAAAAAAATAACGCACCCCAGGTGCCTTACCCTAAGTAAGACCCAAGTTTCTCCGCTGGCTTGAGTACGATTTAATTCCTCATATAATCCAAAAGTTATCAACACAATTTAATAGACTGAAGCGCCAACTGTGCATTGAATGAATCACGGCCAGTGTATACGTCACTTGTCTATCCACCAATCACAGTTTGTCGGTGACAAGTCGGTGACGACAAGTCGGTGACCACAAGTGAGTGGTCTGTGACTGACAGGTTGTGTGTGTCAATCATAAATTCCATATTTGGATGTGTCACCGACATCCATACAATATCCACCAATAAGAAGCGGCCATTTCAATCTCGGTGACTAGTTTTTTATGGTGACTATATAGCCTCAACGACATTAACATTGCTTTCATATCATTAATATGAAGCGAGTCGGTGATGTGTGATTGACAGCGCACAGGAGCCATGCAATCACAATCCAGGTCCGAGTTTTTAGTCACTGCTCAGGAAATCGATGGCACTATTTAAGACATGTGGGGCCGTCCACCCTTCACATCGACCACCGGTCATCAACACCTTCGGACGACAACCAGAGAGAGAACTGACTGCAAGAACAAGATTTTGCTCGGTGAGTGTTTGAAACAATCATTTTTCCTCTGAAGAAATTTGTTGTCTTTTTCACAATGAGTTTGAATCATTGCGGGATTCAGATTTTGTTGAATGTTGCTGATTCAATGATTCTCCAAACAACGAGCTCGGTAGTAGGCTTGATATTTCCTCGTCTTTGTGTGTTTGTGAAATGTGGTAGCTTGAGGACTGAATTTTTTTTATGAACAAATGTTCAATTTCGTTTTACTATGACTCTGATACACGTTTGCTAGCAGCGCGCTAATTCCGATCCAGAAGTTGTGCCTTTTCCCAACGACCACTTTGGAGTTGATAAAGTATCGCGATGATTTAGAAATGTGTTTGAAATTAACTTGTTCAGACGGGCTTTGTTTGTGCATAACATGCACTAATCAAAGCGCGTCTGAAAGAGTTAATTTCAAATACTTTTGTAAATTATCGAGCTATTTTATTTCAGCTCTTAATGTAAACAGTTGGTGCGGATGCAGACCACGGTTTTGTGAGGTCAAATGTCAAGGCAATAAAAATGAGGAATTCCTGTCTGGCAATATTTCCGCTACTACTTCCATTGTGCACTCTCAAAAATAAATTGTCCAAATACTTACTGGTTTCTTTACTTCTTGAACAAAAATCATTTGGCTTCTTGTCGATATGGATAATGCACTACGAAGTCACATTTATGGACTTTTTTTTATTTAGGTTCGACTGTTAGGTTGGACTGTTTTCTGACCGCAGTTTTTCGCAAGTATAAAACATCAAGTTCCCTGCTGTGATTCAGAACAGTAAAGATGTATTGATCATTCAAAATAATATTTCAGAGGAACTACAAATCGGTGTTGCACATTTTCGGTTTAAAAAAAAAACAAGGCTCGCAAAACCTGGACTCTTTATAACCTGGCCAATATTTTTGGCACGATCAAGCACACTCTTACTTTTTGCCTCCCTTTTTTCTATTGACTTTATCGTTTAAATTTTCAAACATGAAATCCTAGTGCAATGTACTCACATTATTTCCGGATATCACTCAAACTCAATCAGAATGAAAAGTTATGCGGAAGTTGGTCACGGAAGAACGTATACAGGTATCCGGACATCTCAAAATGCCGGTCTTATTTGTGTTATTATTTGTGGATATTCTCAGTGCCTTTGAACTTTGTTGTTCAACTGGCATTTTGCTATAGTTCACAGTGCGCCATTCCGGTTTCATCAAGTTACTTTTAAGCATTGCAGGATAAAAGTGTCACTGGTCAGAATAGACTAGAGGGCGCAAATACAAACGCACTGGATCATGATGATGCACACAGTTTTATACAAGTTCAATAGCTGGATGCATTATGTAGAATTCATGGATAGATTTGATTTCTGGAGAACGCTTTTGAGATAAATAGTCAACCCAAATTACATTTTCACTGAACAGACATTTTTTAGCCGTATTGTACTTGTGGAATTCAGCTATGCCTCCCCACCAAACTCCAAGTTATCTCCAAGAGGATTTTTAATGACTCATATTGTTGTTGGTATTTTTTTCAGCCAGCAATCCGCTCAAGTGTTGAAGAGTGCTTCTGCGAGAGAATTCAAGAACTGTGCTTAGGTGAGTGTCTGTTGATATTTTCTTCATTCAAGCATCAGAATAGAGCAGTGATTTGGTAGGAGACCGTTCCTTTTTTCTATGCATTGAATCTTTTTGGTCAAAATTAGAAACCAGAAAACGTCATTCAATTACCTCTACGAAAAATATCATCCTGGCCATGATGGTTAGGCTTCTCAATTTCCCTTCTTAAAAAATATCCTCCAAGCCATAGTCTCCTCAATTATCCCTTCTAAAAAATCCTCCTAGCAATGATGGTTAGTCTCCTCAATGATCACATCTAAAAATATCTTCCAAGCCGTAATGCTTTGTCTGTTCAATAATCTCGTCTAAAAAATATCCTCCAAGCCATGATGATTACTCTCCTCAATTATTATCCATTCTAAAAAATAGCTTCCAAGCCGTGATGGTTTGTGCGTTGAATAATCTCTTCTAAAACAAATCCTCCCATTCATGATAGTTAGTTTCCTCAATTATCCCTTCTTAACAAATATCCTCCAAGCCATGATGGTTTTTATTTCAATAATCCCTTCAAAATATTCCTCCTAGCGGTGATGATTAGTCTCAACAATAATTCTCCCTTTAGAAAAAAATCCTCCTAGCCATGATGGTTAGTCTCCTTAATAATTATCCCTTCTAAAACAATATCCTCCTATAGCCGTGATGATTACTCTCCCCAATTTTATCCATTCTAAAAAAAATAGCTGGTAAGCCGTGATGGTTTGTGTGTTCAATAATCTCTTCTAGAACAAAATATCCTCCCATTCATGCTGGTTAGTTTCCTCAATTATCCCTTCTAAAAAATATCATCCAAGCCGTGATTGTTAGTCTCCTCAATTATCCCTTCTAAAAAAATATCCTGCAAGCCATGATGGTTTTCATTTCAATAATCCCTTCTGAAGAATACCTCCTTGTCATGAGTGTGAGTCTCCGCAATTATCTCTTCTAGAAAATATCCTCCAAGCCATGATGGTTAGTCGCTTCAATTATCTCTTCTAAAAATATCCTCCAAGCCATGATGGTTTTCATTTCAATAATCCCTTCTAAAAATATCCCCTAACCGTGATGATAAGTCACCTCAATTATCCCTTTAAAAAAAATCCTGCTAGCAATGGTGGTTAATCTCCTCAATTATCCCTTCTAAAAATATCCTCCTAGTCATGATGGTTATAGTCTCCTCAATGATCGCATCTAAAAAATATCTTCCAAGCCGTGATGGTTTGTCTGTTCAATTATCCCTTCTAAAAAATATCCTCCTAGCCGTGATGATAAGTCACCTCAGTTAGGCCTATCCCTTAAAAAAAACCCTCCTAGCCGTGGTAATTAGCCTCCTCAATTATCCCTTTACAAAAAAATGTCCTCCTAGCAATGATGGTTAGTCTCCTCAATAATCACATCTAAAAAATATCTTCCAAGCCGTGATGGTTTTTATTTCAATAATCCCTTCTAAAACATATCCTCCTAGCCGTGATGATTAGTCTCCTCAATGATCAATCCTAAAAAAATATCTTCAAAGCCTTGATGGTTTGGCTGTTCAATAATCTCGTCTGAAAAATATCCTCCAAGCCATGATGTTTTTTATTTCAATAAGCCCTTCTAAAAAATATCCTCCTAGCCGTGATGATTAGTCTCCTCAATTATCCCTCTCAAAAAATATCTTCCAAGCCGTGATGGATTGTGTGTTCAATAATCTCTTCTAAAAATATCCTCCAAGTCAAGATGATAAATTTCCTCAATCATCTCTTCTAAAAAAAAATCCTCCGAGCCATGATGGTTAGTCTCCTCAATTATCCCTTCTAAAACAATATCCTCATGGCCATGATGGTTATATAGTCTCCTCAATCATCCCTTCTAAAAACTATCCTCCAAGCCGTGATGATAAGTCTCATCAATTATCCCTTCTCAAAAAAATATCTTCCAAACCGTTATGGATTGTGTGTTCAATAATCTCTTCTAAAACATATCCTCCTAGCCATTATAGTTAGTCTCCTCAATTACCCTTCTAAAAAAAACCCTCCTAGCCATGATGGTTAGTCTCCTCAATCTTCCAAGCCGTGATGGACTGTGTGTTCAATAATCTCTTCTAAAAATATCCTCCAAGTCAAGAAGATAAATTTCTTCAATCATCTCTTCTAAAAAAAAATCCTCCGAGCAATGATGGTTAGTCTCCTCAATTACCCTTCTAAAAAAATACCCTCCTAGCCATGATGGTTAGTCTCCTCAATGATCATTCCTAAAAATTATCTTCCTAGCCGTGATGGTTTGTCTGTTCAATAATCTCGTCTGAAAAATATCCTCCAAGCCATGATGGTTTTTATTTCAATAAGCCCTTCTTAAAAATATCCTCCTAGCTGTGATGGTTAGTCTCCACAATTATCCCTTCTTAAAAAATATCTTCCAAGCCGTGATGGACTGTGTTTACTAATCTCGTCTAAAAAAATATCCTCCAAGTCAAGATGATTAGTCTCCTCAATAATCCATTCAAAAAATATGCTCTGAGCCATGATGGTTTTCATTCAATAATCCCTTCTAAAAATATGCTCCTAACTGTGATGATAAGTCTCCTCAATTATCTCTTCTTAAATATCCTCCTAGCCATGATTGTTCGTCTCCTCAATTATCCTTTCTAAAAAAGAAAATTAGCCTCCTAGCCGTGATGATAAGTTTCCTCAATTATTTCTTCTAAAAAAATATCCTCCAAGCAATGATGGTTGATCTCCTCAATTATCCCTTCAAAAATGTCCTCCTAGCCGTGATGATTAGTCTCCAAAATTATCCCTTCTAAAATATTTCTTCCAATCCATAATGGTTGTCATTTCAATAATTCCTGCTAAAATAATTTCCCCTCAGCCGTGATGATAAGTCTCCTCAATTATCTCTTCTAAAAAAAATCCTCCCCGCCATGATGGTTAGTCTCCTCAATTATCCCTTCTAAAAAAATATCCTCCAAGCAATGATGATTAGTCTCCTCAATTATCACTTCTCAAAATATCCTCCTAGCCATGATGGCTAGTCTCTTCAATGATCACATCTTAAAAATATCTTCCAAGACTTGATGGTTTGTCTGTACAATAATCTCGTCTAAAAATATCCTCTAACCATGATAGTTTTTATTTCAATAATCCCTTCTGAAAAAATATCCTCCTGCCGTGATGATTAGTCTCCTCAATTATCCCTTCTCAAAAAATATCTTCCAAGCCGTGATGGTTAGTCTCCTCAATTATCACTTCTAAAAAATATCCTCCTAGCAATGATGTTTGTCTCATCATTTAGCCCTTCTAAAAATATCCTCCTGGCCATGATGGTAAGTCTCCTCAATTATCACTTCTAAAAGATATCCTCCTAGCAATGATGATTAGTCTCCTCATTTAGCCCTTCTAAAAATATCCTCCTGGCCATGATGGCTTGTCTCCTCAATTATCACTTCAAAAAAATATCCTCCTAGCAATGATGGTTAGTCTCCTCATTTAGCCCTTCTAAAAATATCCTCCAGGCCATGATGGCTAGTCTCCTCTATTACTATTCTAAAAAATATACTCCTCTGGCCATGATGGTAAGTCTCCTCAATTATAACTTCTAAAAGATATCCTCCTAGCAATGATGGTTAGTCTCCTCATTTAGCCCTTCTAAAAATATCCTCCTGGCCATGATGGTTAGCCACTCAATTATCACTGCTAAAAAAATATCCTCCTAGCCATGATGCTTACTCTCCTCATTTATAGCCCTTTTAAAAAATATCCTCCTGGCCATGATGGTTATATAGTCTCCTCAATCATCCCTTCTAAAAAATATCCTCCAAGCCGTGATGATAAGTCTCATCAATTATCCCTTCTCAAAAAATATCTTCCAAACCGTTATGGATTGTGTGTTCAATAATCTCTTCTAAAACATATCCTCCTAGCCATTATAGTTAGTCTCCTCAATTACCCTTCTAAAAAAAAGCACTCCTAGCCATGATGGTTAGTCTCCTCAATCTTCCAAGCAGTGATGGATTGTGTGTTCAATAATCTCTTCTAAAAATATCCTCCAAGTCAAGAAGATAAATTTCCTCAATCAACTCTTCTAAAAAAAATATCCTCCGAGCCATGATGGTTAGTCTCCTCAATTACCCTTCTAAAAAAATACCCTCCTAGCCATGATGGTTAGTCTCCTCAATGATCATTCCTAAAAATTATCTTCCTAGCCGTGATGGTTTGTCTGTTCAATAATCTCGTCTGAAAACTATCCTCCAAGACATGATGGTTTTTATTTCAAGAAGCCCTTCTTAAAAATATCCTCCTAGCTGTGATGGTTAGTCTCCTCAATTATCCCTTCTTAAAAAAATATCTTCCAAGCCGTGATGGATTGTGTTTACTAATCTCGTCTAAAAAATATCCTCCAAGTCAAGATGATTAGTCTCCTCAATAATCCATTCAAAAAAATATGCTCCGAGCCATGATGGTTTTCATTCAATAATCCCTTCTAAAAATATGCTCCTAACTGTGATGATAAGTCTCCTAAATTATCTCTTCTTAAATATCCTCCTAGCCATGATTGTTCGTCTCCTCAATTATCCTTTCTAAAAAAAAAAGTAGCCTCCTAGCCGTGATGATAAGTTTCCTCAATTATTTCTTCTAAAAAAATATCCTCCAAGCAATGATGGTTGATCTCCTCAATTATCCCTTCAAAAATATCCTCCTAGCCGTGATGATTAGTCTCCAAAATTATCCCTTCTAAAATATTTCTTCCAATCCATGATGGTTGTCATTTCAATAATTCCTGCTAAAATAATTTCCCCTCAGCCGTGTTGATAAGTCTCCTCAATTATCTCTTCTAAAAAAAATCCTCCTCGCCATGATGGTTAGTCTCCTCAATTATCCTTTCTAAAAAAATATCCTCCAAGCAATGATGGTTAGTCTCCTCAATTATCACTTCTCAAAATATCCTCCTAGCCATGATGGTAAGTCTCTTCAATGATCACATCTTAAAAATATCTTCCAAGACTTGATGGTTTGTCTGTACAATAATCTCGTCTAAAAATATCCTCTAACCATGAAGGTTTATATTTCAATAATCTCTTCTGAAAAAATATCCTCCTAGCCGTGATGATTAGTCTCCTCAATTATCCCTTCTCAAAAAATATCCTCCTAGCCATGATGTTTGTCTCATCATTTAGCCCTTCTAAAAATATCCTCCTGGCCATGATGGTAAGTCTCCTCAATTATCACTTCTAAAAGATATCCTCCTAGCAATGATGGTTAGTCTCCTCATTTAGCCCTTCTAAAAATATCCTCCTGGCCATGATGGTGAGTCTCCTCAATTATAACTTCTAAAAGATATCCTCCTAGCAATGATGGTTAGTCTCCTCATTTAGCCCGTTTAAAAATATCCTCCTGGCCATGATGGTTAGCCACTCAATTATCACTTCTAAAAATATCCTCCTAGCCATGATGCTTACTCTCCTCATTTATAGCCCTTCTAAAAAATATCCTCCTGGCCATGATGGTTTGTCTCCTCTATTACTATTCTAAAAAATATCCTCCTCTGGCCATGATGGTAAGTCTCCTCAATTATCACTTCTAAAAAATATCCTCCTAGCCATGATGCTTACTCTCCTCATTTTATAGCCCTTCTAAAAAATTCCTCCTAGCCATGATGGTTAGTCTCCTTATTTAGCCCTTCTTAAAATATCCTCCTGGCCATGATGGTTTAGTCTCCTCAATTATCACTTCTAAAAAACATCCTCCTTGTCATGATGTTTATTCTCCACAATGATCACATGTTAAAAATATCTTCCAATCCATGATGGATTGTCTGAACAATAATCTCGTCTAAAAAAATTCTCTTACCATGATGGTTTTTATTTCAATAATCCCTTCTAAAAAAATATCCTCCTAGCTGTGATGATTAGTCTCCTCAATTATCCCCTCTCAAAAAAATATTTTCAAAGCCGTGATGGATTGTGTGTTAAATAATCTCTTTAGAAAAAAATATCCTTCAAGTCAAAATGATTAGTTTCCTCAATTATCTATTCTAAAACATATCCTCCATGCCATGATGGTTTTTATTTTTATAATCCCCTCTAAAAAAAACAACCTAGCAATGATGGTTTGTCTCCTCAATTATCCCTTCTAAAACAATATCCTCCTCGCCGTGATGGTTAGTCTCCTTAATTATCCCTTCTTAAAAATATCCTTCAAGCCGTGATGAGTCGTCTCCTCAATTATCCCTTCAAAATATCCTCCATGCCATGATGGTTTTCATTTAATAATCCCTTCTAAAAATATCCTCCTAGTCATGATGGTTTGTCTCTTCAATTATTCCTTCTAAAACAATATCCTCCTGGCCATGATGGTAAGTCTCCTCAATCATCCCTTCTTAAAAATATCCTCCAAGCAATGATAGTTAGTCTCCTCCATTATCCCTTCTTAAAATATCCTCCTGGCCATGATGGTTTGTCTCCTCAATTATCACTTCTAAAAAATATCCTCAATATCTTCTCATTTGAGAGTAAACGTATGCACAACTTTTGCTTATCGTAACTGGATACCGTTTCTTACACTCGCAAAAGAGTGTGCCCGCCGGCACACTATTTTGAAAACAGCAAAGCCTTCATTTTACTTATTTTATTTTACGCTTAATCAGGCGGAATAATTTTACAGGTTGTTTGAAACCAGTTCTATTGTGTGTACTTTCTGTACATTTGCGAATGATCTGAATTAATTTTAACTTGTTTAACTACTGGTGTTTCTCCCGTGCGTGAGTCTAGTCAGGGCCGTTGATGAACGAATTCCTACCGGAATAAATAATCAATCCAAACCACATTTCACGCACGCGACAGAGATTTTTTTGCGGCGTTTTACTGATACAATTCAGCTATGCCTCCCCCACCATCCCGCAAGTTATCTCCCATCTGACTTTCAATGACTCGTTTTCGTTGGTATTATTTTCAGCCAGCAATCTGCTCGAGTGCTGAGGATTCTTTTCGTGATAGAATTCAAGAACGTTACATTCAGGTGAGTATCTGCTATTTGACATATCCTCACACAACTGTCAGAATTGAGCGTTTATTTAATGGCAGACTTTATCTTTTTGTGTGCATCGATAAACGTTGTTGTCAAAACTGTAGCAGAAAACGTTCTCGAATGACATTTATCATTAATATAGGTTTTCCGATCGAATTTTTCAAATGTGCATTCAAAATCAATTTCCTTTATTCAAAGTAAGGATGCATACCCCTTGCTATTCAAAATAGATTTGTTTCTCTTACGAATTGTCCATGTGTATATGTGTTTTGTTTATTAAGGTAAAAACAACTACTTTGATCCGATTTTGGGCGTCTGCATGCCAAAGGAATTTTCATTTTTGCGCACAGTTGAACCCGCCCTGCGAGAAGCGAATTATTGTCTGACAGCCAATAATTTAAAGTTTGTGAAGCAATAATTCAGTAACTAAACTTTTGTGGATTTTTTCCGTTCCATTACTCATTCAAAAGTAAATATATTTTATATTTTTTAGAAAAATAGCAATTGAAATTAAATTGTGGAGGTGAAACTCGAAAATAGTACGGGAACTGCATCTTTAAAGCAATGTTGATAAAACAGACACTCAAACCGTTGCTAGACATGCCATTTTTTTGTATAGCAACACCATTGAATTTAGATTTTATTCTCAAACAATCAGATTCCTCGTCAAATTCACCAGGGTGCCTCGAACTAGCGAAACACGCTAAGTTTAAATGTCATTTTGTTTTATCTGTTCACAATTAGTTTCGCAACAGTAAAAAAATAACTTAATGAAAATAAGTATTGATTGCATCAATTGCTAGTTATTGTTTAAGCGGATAAGTTAGCATGTATATAATGTTATATTCTTAATCATGTTCTCATGTTTTACTAAATTGTGTCCGCAATTACCGTTCTAATTCTTTGTTGTTCGTTGATCACGTTGTTATTCGTTTGTGATTGTTTATAACGTAAGTGAATCATAATATAGATTTCCCATCCCATTTCGCAACTTACTATAAGTTGCAATGTTTATTACTCTTCAAACGGTCGCAATTAGAGCATTCGATTTTGGGGGGATATTTACAACAACAAAAGGCGTGTGGGCAGCATTTTTCGTGTTAAAAAAATAATCGTTCCTATTTTTATTGGAGTTTTCACCGAGTAGGCGTATTTGTTATAGAGGAAGTATTCATTTTCAGCGAAAGTGCAGTAAAATCAGGGGTCATCTTAATTTGGCATTAGCGATTCGCTAAACGTAAATCGTATTGGCGATACGAAGAAAATTTAATAATTCGCTCTTTTTATTTCCACAGAGTGATTACAACAATAAACAAACTGCTCACTTCGGTTTAGCCTACATATACAAATCTGTCTTTTGAGTGCTCAGAGTGTATTTTCTTCAATCACTTTGACACTTTACATTTTAAACTTCTGTTTTGAAATTTGTTAGGCATTCAATATTTTCTTCGAAATAGCTGTAAATTCCTTTATCAAACTTTTTAAAAAGCCATATCATTAATTTTAAATTGTTTTGCAACACTATAACGCATCAAATTGAATTCTCGAGCGGGACTGAAATCCAAAGCGCAAGAAATTCAAGGCACAAGTCACGTTTTGATGCCTACTTTTTACTCGTGAATGAAAATACTCTGAAAAATTGTGAACTTTCGCTAAATTCAACCGGGTGTTCAAAACGCTTGCCCATTTTTTATGCGCATTGCAATATTGAGTAAGCAAGGTGTGACATTTGAAATTTCAATGATTTACTACGGCGTCATAAGTAGATGCAGGCGATTGGAATAAACCTTTCAATAGAAATATTGGACTAATTTCAAGCATCAGGTCAATTTCGTGAGAAATGGAACAATGTGCCATAAAAACGATTTGTGCCATTAAAATAAATGAGAAAAAAATCACGAATTTATATTCATTGATGATAAAATGTTATTCCTTACTAAAGTATAAACGTAACCAGTCTTCGTTTTTTTTTTTCCAGCCTGCACTGAACTCCTTGTGATCTCTTCTTGGACCTGATCTTCAAGAACGAACCATCGAGGTGGGTGTGGTGATGTTTAATTATTCTATCAGGACCTGGGAAGGGGCAAAATGTGCTCCGCCTCCCCCCCCCCAAATACTACAGCTCCAGTGCGTTTCACCTTATCGGCATGCAATTTGGTGACATTGTCATAAGTTTTAGACTAATTCTGCAGCTTATCCGACATCAATATTTTTCTCGAAAAAAAGGTTGCAACCTGATGCCACTTCCGCGATTGTGTACAAAGTTTATGGAGGATCAAGACAATTTTCTAAGTATTTCCTAACAAAAATGGAAATGTTTCTTAGTCCCAGATTCATGTCTTATCATCATTTTTGCAATGAATGACCTTCATTGAGATGATATAATGAAGAAAAAAAGTAGCGTCAGGTTGCAATATTTTTTTCCTTTTTCTCTACTCGTCGCAATTTTTTTACTATTTTATTTAAAAGAAATTCTCACCTTACTTGTTTCAGTTTAATCGTTGTTATCCTGTGCAGAATGAATATCTGCGTGGCAACCGTTCTTTCAATCGCCCTCCTTCTGGGTAACTCCGTCAACCTCCGAGCTTCCGTTACTGGGCCGGTTGCCTCGGACGGTGATGGTCCTGCGTCTCAGGCGTGTCCGATGTGCTGCCAGGGGTCGGCTGCAATTCCCGGCATACCAGGTCTGCCTGGGTCCTTAGGTCAACCAGGGTCAAAGGGCGAGCCAGGTCAAAAGGGTGATATTGGACAGAGTGGACCTATGGGTGAGCGTGGAGCAGCTGGGCCTCAAGGGGACGAAGGCATAGGCCAGCCCGGAAAAATAGGTCCAAGAGGAGTCCCAGGTGTTGTAGGGCCAACGGGGGAAACTGGTGTCAAAGGTCAAAAGGGTGAGCCAGGGGAGACACCAAACGACTCCAACCAGCGGGTAGCATTCACCGTGGTGAGGACGAGCAGCTCGGATACCTCTACGAGTCACGACACCCGTTTGCCCTTCCAGGCGACCGAGACGCTTCTGCCGGGTACCAGCTTCGATCTCGAGACCGGCACGTTCACGTGTGGTGTGCCGGGCACCTACGTGTTCATGTTTTCTGTGAACAAATATCCTTCCAGCAGCTACCTGCGCGTTCATCTCCGGAAGAACGGCGACGCGGTTGTCACTGGCTATAGCAATGATTCAAGTCACTATGTGCAGGTGTCTGGGAGCGCGGTGGTGGTTCTGCAGCGTGGAGATACGATGTATCTCACAATGCGCGGTAGGGCGACTAGTGATTCCTGGCACTACACCTCATTCAGTGGCTTCCTCCTTTACCCCGAATAAGCAAAACAATCCACACATAAAGATACACGAGCATCGTGTTGCTGATTTTTTTTAATCGCTTTCCATTTTGCCGAAACAATAACCACTGAATTAAAACAAATAATGTTCAATGACAATGTCACAAAAAACATATTATTATTAATGTTTTTGCATTGCGCATGCTCTGATCTATATACTACAATGGATTTGCCTTTTTTTTTTACTTTTAGCAAAACAAAATATTTAGTTTTATGCACAAGTATTGGGATATAGTGAAAAGTATGCGTTAAGTTTGTTGACAACGATTTTTTTTTCATTGTATCCATTGTAGGCCTATCGGGAAGTATTTTGATAGAATATTTTTTCAAAGCAAGCTGGGTCATAATTTTTTTTCGAAACAAAAGGTTTGCAATAAAGCAGTACCACCATGTATCCAGAAATGTTAACAACTAAAAACAGATTGTGTTTATGGCGTTATCTCGACCAACCTGGATTTTTTAGGCCATGTTTCCGACCGCCATTTTTTTTTATTGCCACATTTGGTCAACATATAAAATAACGTGTTATTTTTCCCGAAAATAAATGCAACTTGTTTGTAGTATTGGGTATTTAAAACAGATTAATTAAACACAATAACTGTATCCTAATTGAAGCAAACAAAGTATAAAAGACATACAGACAAACAAACACAATATTTTGCTACCTACGTGGATAATTTTAGAGCATTTACTATAACATGTTATTTTCTTCGCCTTATGTTCCTGTATGCCCAGCACAGATAATGTCAATTAAATCAATCCCATGTATGTATCAATTTTTATTTCAAGTCACGAAAAAAGTCTCGAGTGATTGAATCTGATTTTCTTATAGACTTTAAGCTTGGCATTTGGATTAACAATTGTTTGAAATATTCTAATGCTATTCACAGCAATTAGAACACTGGTTTTTATGAAATGATTGCATTATTTTAAACGTTACAATATGTGAGAATTATGTAAAAGTAGTACAATTGACTGGCTATGAAAACAGTATGCATAAAACCTAATTCTGAGGATTACCAAAAGCACCACCATTGTTGATAAATACTCTCTTTTTTCGCTTGGCTTCGTTGTGAAAAAAAACCATGATTTTAATTACTTTCAGTTGAAACAGAAACGTGCCCATAGTAATGGAAAAAGTGGAGTTGGCTGTTGTTTTTAAAACCCGCAAAAGTGTGACGAGTGTTTCTTGATTAACAGACTCCAAATTATTTGAAGACTTTTATTGTTCTAAATCAGTATTACTTGACTGCATTCAAGAAACTCACTTTGAAAACATCAGTGAAAGTGTGAGCCCGTTAGATGGTAAAGAAACAATCTCAACGAAATCAATTAACACAAAACACAAATTCCATTCAAGCGAGGAGGGTCTTTCAACTGGTTGGAATTGTCCTTTGTCACTTTATCATTTAAAGTGAATTTCTTTGTATTGACTTTTATTTGGATGCCATATTTGGTCAGGTGATGCAAGGCCCCTGCTGACAGCATATCCTTGGATAATGTCTCCAGCCGGCACATGTACATGTAAGCTGAACAAGTACGCTTCCTGGGAATAGGTAGACTCCTGCAAGAAATCAAAGAAAAGGTTATAATGGACCCTTCCTGCATGTCAATCAACAGTGCACATTGGCCAATCAGATCACCACTTTTGATCAGGTGACCACAGTAGCTCAGTCAGACTGGGTCACAAGCACTGTTAGATCTTTTGCTCACCCCGCCCCCATTTTTTTGCACCAGCAGTTAACACCCCCCCCCCCCCAGTATTCTGTAAAGAGTGCCCTTTTTACACAAGTAACTTTTAGTTTTTACACAAGTGTCCTTAGTTTTGTTTAAAAAGTTTCTTGTTTCGCCAGCGGCTTTTAAAGAATTTTGGTATTTCGTGTAAACGTCAGCAATTGTGCCACCATGAAAAGCGCCACCCATTGACCTACCGCCGTTTGCGAGTTAACCACGCCCCTTAGACAACTCTATGAGCCTTTTCGCTGATACCGCCATCTTTGAATTATTTTTTTTTTCGGGGGGGGGGGGGGCATTACAATGAAAATACGTCTCATCATGCAACTGTAGCTGAGAATGATGGGATGTCTTTTCATTGTAATGCCCCCCCCCCCCCCCCCCAATTTCAAAGATGGCGGTATCCGCGAAACGGCTCATGGAATTTTGTACGTTAACTTTTGTTTGACTCAGATTTTTGGCGTTCTGCGTCCATTTGTATATCATGTTTAGACAATATTTTACAAGCTGCGTTGACGCAATTCCACCGTGATAGGTTAATTGTCCGATAGTGGCCATTATCGCCGGTTTGTACTTACATGACAATGAGCTGAACCTCCTGGGAATGTTGGCGAAGCAATTCACGGATCCGCATCTGTCTGTTGGTCTGAAAGAAAAAAAAAGATTTCAGGCGAAAAAATGTCGTGATTTATTGATGTTTACTAAAGTCGAGTTTCATGCACTTGGCAAACCAAATGAACTGAGAGTTGTACGAAAAATGGATTGAAGTGATCAATCTCATTATTGAAAATCAGCCTCCAGAATGTCAAAGGTTGGACCCAATTAACAGATGTTGCAAGACTGGACTTAAAATCACACAAACCAGGGACTTAGCGTAAAGTGGACACTGGGAAAGGTTTAAGTGTATTGTCTCCATGCATGGACAAAAGAGGGCGCTTTATAGTCAAACAAGCAGAAGCCGGAATGAGGGACACTTCACTGGTTCACTCATGCTGGTTAAGCCACGATGGCGCCCAAATGGCCCTCGTTGATAGTTTTCTCTGTGGAAGGGGGGGGGGGGTGCTTGAGCGCAAGGAGGAGATTCTACCTTCTCGTTGAGCGTAGTGACTTACTCCTTGCTGATCTTACAAGGAAACTTCTCCGTGGTCTCCCCTGCTTCCTCATCCAGCATCCAGGGTTCGGACAGCTTCTTGAACCGTCTCAGGCTTTCAGTCCTTGGGCTTCTTGTTCAGGTCCGGGATGACCTCCACGTCCGAGCAGTTGATGCGGAACTTGCTAAGCATGTTGGCCATGTTCATCTTCTCCCTGTCCATTTGCTCCTTCTTGCTCGTGGCGGCAAAGATGCGCAGCTTGCATTTCTCCCAGTTGGATTTCATGGAGATGAGGTGATCGATGAGTAGGATCAAGCCTGGGGGGTGGTGGGGGGGGGGCGGTTCCCAAACAAAAATTATACAGAGCATTATATAAAGTATGTGTTTCCTTAGACATGCAGCCATCCAGAATAACCTGAGAGATCTCTGAAAGGCTCCATGAAATGAATTGGACAAAAAAAAGAACAAAAAGTGTGGTGTTTTCTACTACATACAAAAAACCAACTGTGTGGTAGGGTAGGTAAAATCTGTTTTGGGGTTTGACATTTCAATAGCCTAAAAATATAGGGTGGGATGATAGTCATTAAAATTTACTTTTTTTCTCTACTTTAATTTGCATGCATTAATTAACATGTGAATCATTCTGCCGACTACTGACCAACTTACACAAAAATAAATATAAAGTTTATAGTTTTCACTGTGGAGGGGGGGGGGGTGCTTGATCCCAAGGAGGAGATTCTACCTTCTCCTTGAGCGTGGTGACTTCTTCCTTGCTGATCTTCCAAGGAAACTTCTCCGTGGTCTCCCCTGCTTTCTCATCCAGCATCCAGGGTTTGGAGAGCTCCTTGATGATTGTGTTGGTCTTGATCTTACCCAACCAACAACACAGAACTCCATCTTGGGCAAAATCTTGTCCTTGTACCAGCCTGCAGAAAAAGTCAATTGTTATTTAATGATCGTTAACTTGGTTATCGTTCAGATCGGAGTAAACCTGAAGTTAACACAACCTAGATATACCTCACGGTATACCAAACGTTAAATCTGACACCGTGGCAGCAAGGAGATTTCGACCTTTCTATGAATATGCCTTTGAATGAGCATGACAACTGTTTATAAAAGATATAGACATGTCATACTTGGCAATAGGGATAGTCAGTGGAAAGAACTTGGGACAGGTGTGTACAAAGTTACGCGCAAGACCCAGACTTTGTTTTTAAGGGAATTACTGAGAAGACGACCATATTGGTAATAAGGATATTTTATTATGGAGTAGATAAACCATCTTGGTTAGGAGGGTACTTTTTAGATTGGAATTATGGAGGAGACTAACCATCTTGGCTAGGAGGATATTTTTTAGAAGGGTATTATTTAGAAGGGTATTAAGGAGGAAACTAACCATATTGGCTTGGAGGGTGCTTTTTTTTAGAAGGAAATTATGGAGGAGACTACCATCTTGGCTTGGAGGATATTTTTTAGAAGGGTATTATTTAGAAGGGTATTAAGGAGAAAACTAACCATATTGGCTTGGAGGATATTTTTTTCTAGGAGGGAATTATGGAGAAGACAAACCATCGTGGCTAGGAGGATTTTTTTAGAAGGGAATTATGGAGGAAATTGACCATCTTGGCTAGGAGGATATGTTTTAGAAGGGCACTATGGAGGAGACTAACCATCTTGGATAGGAGGATTTTTTTAAGAAGGGAATTATGGAGGAGACTTACTATCTTGGCTAGGAGGATTTTTTTCAAAGGGAATTATGGAGAAGACCAACCATCCTGGCTCGGAGAATATTTTTAAGAAGGGAATCATGGAGGAGATTAAACCACCTTGGCTAGAAGGATATTTTTTTAAGAAGGGAATTATGGAGGAGACGAACCATCATGGTTAGGAAGATATTTGTTTTAGAAGGGTTTTATGGAGAAGACTACCCATCTTTGCTAGGGGGATATTTTTCAAAGGAATTAATAAGGATATTATAACCATCTTGGCTAGGAGTTGTTTTTCCCATTTTTTTTTTAATTGTTTTATTTTTATAGAAAGATATTTCATTAAGTATTAAATATCATGACAAAGGACGAATTAGTTATAATGCAGGCTAGGGGGCTTACTTTGTTAATGAGGAAAAAGGATTTAGTTGAAGGATAAAATGGAAGGAAGGGTTTTACGTTTATGCGAGGAAGGTATTAAGCAAAATTACAAACGTTTATTAATAATAGAACAAGTGAGAATTGTGTAAAGATAAGAAAGTACGGTCTCTCGATCCATTCTCGACAACAAATCACCCACTCTTTATGGCATTTATGTCAAATCACAGACAACTTGCAACTGTAGCAAGTTACTTATGATCTGCACCGCTAGGTTCTGACAATATGCTTCACAAGGACAAGCTTTTGTCAAATCACAGACAACTTGCAATTGTAGCAGATTACTTATGATCAGCACCGCTAAATTCTGATCGTAATGCCCCTGAAGGACAAGCTCGTGGCGAATCACAGACAACTTGCAACTGTAGCAGGTTACTTATGATCTGCACCGCTAGGTTCTGATCCCAATGCTTCACAAGGACAAACTTTTGTCAAATCACAGACAACTTGCGACTCAAGCAGATTACTTACGATCAGCACTGCTCCGCATATGAGGAGGGCTGTGCTCTTGGTGATATGGGAGACGAAGTAATCATGATGCTTCACAAGGACAATCTAATGTCCAATCACAGACAAATTACAACTGTAGCAAACTACTTATGATCTGCACCTCTAGGTTCTGATCATAATGCTTCACAGGGACAAGCTTTCATCAAATCACAGACAAATTGCGACTTTAACAGATTACTTACGATCAGCACTGCTCCGCATATGAGAAGGCTTGTGCTCTTGGTGATATGGGAGACGAAGTGAACCAGGGCAGGCCTACATCCAGGGCGACCAGTCAATGCAATAATCTGTGGCCTGTACAGGGAAATACAACAATCCACAAATTGAAAGGAAGAGGGAATAGAACCTGGGACCTCCGGATTGTAGTTCCAGTGCTCTACCAACTGAGCTACCAAACTCCATCGTGTTTAGTCTCTCACGTTGTCAATGTCTATGTTAAGAATAGGCATTGCAGTTGTAATGACTCGAGTCGACTTGAGTCACAATTTTATGCAAAATGTATGTACACATTACTTTGCGAATGCAGTGCGGTACAGCCGCCGCTTGGAAATGCAGGGCCACTACACTCTACGTCTTGTTTGTCTATTTTTCATGACTAGTTATTTGACTAGAATTCAATTCAACGCGTCACTTAATTTGTAAGATATAAAATAGCGTGTCCAGCTGGACTGTCGTTTCTGTGCAAAAGTGAGGCAAATGTTCTTTTTGGACTGCAGGCAGCCTATCGCCAAGTTTTTGTATATTCTTTTTAATATTTTCTAACTCCGAGTCATTTTATTTTTTCAAGTCATTAAAGAAACACAAGTTAAATTCAATAGGGTAACGCGTTATTTCACTTTGTTTTGGGGATTGTTTAAATACATATCTAATTTACATTATTGGATCTATATAGGGATAATAGTTTTCAGCCATTTCCAATTGGTTAATTATCAACATTACCTTTTTAATAAAATTTGGTCAAAAACTTCACTTAAATTTCCTCTAGACAATGCATCCTAGCTTTTCATTCACCATGTTCACACGACTTTCAAAATATTTATAAAAGAAATACCAAAAAATTCTCTGCTCAAACCACAAAAATAGCTGCCTAACATTTGAATGAATGTCCGAAAGCAGGTTTTTGGTTATCACAATATTTGTTTGTCTTTAAAGTATGAATAAAAAGTCTAGACCGTCTTAGGGCGGTAGTCTTATTAGTCTTACGTTATCGAGTTGTCTGCTGCGCTAGTCGGACAATAATGGGATATCATCAAACAACAGGCGGCGCCCTTCACAATTAACGGTGTCAAGTGACAATCTCATACCACATTAATTTCCCGCATTAACTAAACAAAAATAAAAACGGATAACGAAACCATTTCCCAATTCCTAAGCCAAAAAAAAACGGATAACGAAAACCACTCCCCCACTTCCCGACTCGAAAGCAAAACGGAAAACGAATAACGATTCTAAAATCCCAAATCATATCTCGAAAGGAATTGGGATTTTTCAATGCATGATGGGAAATTTCGGACTACGAAACTTTTTCGCAACCTCGTCCCCAGGGCTAACTTTATTTTGTAACTTTCTTTCCTGTATTAAGTACCTGTCAGTGCGTACCGCTCAACACTACGTGAACGAGATTGTATATGACACCGTTAATTGTGAAGAGCGCCACCTGTTGTTTGGTTATCCGATATCAACATTATGGACGGTAGTGGTAGGCTAGGCTAGGCCTGTGCCTGTACATCAGGTAAGTCTGGACTATTAACTTGTCAAAATTCAACTTCCTTTCGGCGTACTGGAAAGATTCCCATATCTGGACATCACTCATTTTTCCCTTCAGTGATTTATGCCACCATTCCTGTCTAAAATTGTAAAAAATATTGGATTGGCAGGGAAATTTGTTACCAAAAAACTATAGTCGGACTCCCTACCCTAGGCTTATCGTGGCATCCCTTTATCGCGGCACGGGAAAATTTCTCTTTTTGTGTTGCCTGAACTCCTTTAACTTTAAAGGGAATATACATCATTTGCTTTTGCTGTAATTTTCAGAAATGGATGGAATTGGGGGGTTGGAAATATAAAGCAACTATAGTTGCACTGACTTTTTGGAGGTTTTGGGTTCGAAAATGCTATAAAAACCAAGAAAAACGATCATTTTCCTGTAGTCTGGTTCCCTGACTCCATATAAGAAGAAACAGAGCAGTTTACATACATTGGGGAATTGTAAGGTCAGGGAACCAGTCTAGCTGGCTCGTACCCGTTCATAGGTTTGTAATCGATTGCAAACAAGTGCAATGGTCAATTGGGGCCAGTATTTGAAAAAAAAGCCAGTTGTTTCCAACGCTGATCGGCCGATCAGCGTTGGAAATTGATACAAAAATACCACTTTTCTTGAAAATGACAGTATACCAGGTGCCATAATTTTACAGGATGCTTCAGGCTGTCATTTACCAACATCCTATTAAGGTATTTCGAAAAAACTTGGTAGTTTTTTTTTTCGATGTTTGCAAATGTTGTATATTCCCTTTAAGTGGCGATTTTTATCCAGTTCTCCAGGCCATAAGGACTTACTGCCGAGTCGTATCAAAAGGACGATTAAAAAATGTTGTGTCTTTCGGGACTTGAAATTTTAACGATTTTTAATAAATACTCACATTTGCCAAAACCTGCAAATTTTCCCTCACTGTGTCTGCTAAAACTTAAAAGGTACCGTCTATACTCTAACATTAATGGTGTTCTGTCCATGGAAGTTCCATTGTCTGGTTCCCCTTCTGATCTACAGCTGCAAACACAAAATGAAGTCAAAGGAGGATATTTCCACCGCGAAATCGTAAAAACTTTTACGGGTTAAAAATAAGGACAGCGCGTAAGAAAAAATTAAACGGCACACTGGGGATGTGTAAACTGAATGGCGCCCCCAATCGCCAATCAGTAGACTTGTCATCACAGTATTTTGTGTTCTCCTTTCGGGGAAGGGCAGGGTTTTAAGAAATCATCCTGCTGGGATATAGTCTTTCAAAGTGTAATCAACTTGAACGTTACAGGGAAAATAACAGACTTTATTCAGGGGATGTTTTGGTAAAACATTCACTATGAAAAAAAAAAGTTGAGATGATTATAAAAACCACAATTCCCACATACCGCGATAATAGGGAGTCCACCTCCATTCGCACATTCTGAGCATGTCTATTTTCACAGGCATTTGAAAAGGAAGAGTTATACAACCTAAGAGACAGGACAATTCGGGAAGGTTAGCGGGCAATCTCCATTCCAAACAAGAAACGTGATACATGTAAGTACCGCGATAATACGGCGTTCCATCCTACATGCTTACTGGCACTGTCAGCATCCTACTGTCTGAAAAAACACCAAGGACATTTCACTAAATGTCCAGAACTCCAGGTATGGAATCTTTCCGGAGTACTTTTTAACCCTAACCCACCTCGCTCCTCCAAAATCCTCCTGGCGGTTTTGGAGGATTCTTGAGGATTGAGGATGAATGGTGATTGAATCAAATGAGGATTCTGGAGGATTGAGGATGAATGGTGATTGAAGCACATGAGGATTCTGGAGGACTGAGGATGAATGGTGATTGAAGCACATGAGGATTCTAGAGGATTGAGGATGAATGGTGATTGAAGCACATGAGGATTCTAGAGGATTGAGGATGAATGGTGATTGAAGCGCATGAGGATTCTGGAGGATTGAGGATGAATGGTGATTGAAGCACATGAGGATTCTAGAGGATTGAGGATGAATGGTGATTGAAGCACATGAGGATTCTGGAGGATTGAGGATGAATGGTGATTGAAGCACATGAGGATTCTAGAGGATTGAGGATGAATTTGGTGATTGAAGCACAAGAGGATTCTAGAGGATTGAGGATGAATGGTGATTGAAGCACATGAGGATTCTAGAGGATTGAGGATGAATGGTGATTGAAGTGCATGAGGATTCTGGAGGATTGAGGATGAATGGTGATTGAAGCACATGAGGATTCTAGAGGATTGAGGATGAATGGTGATTGAAGCACAAGAGGATTCTAGAGGATTGAGGATGAATGGTGATTGAAGCATATGAGGATTCTAGAGGATTGAGGATGAATGGTGATTGAAGCGCATGAGGATTCTGGAGGATTGAGGATGAATGGTGATTGAAGCACATGAGGATTCTGGAGGATTGAGGATGAATGGTGATTGAAGCATATGAGGATTTTGGAGGATGTACCTCCATGAGGGTGAATGCATTTTGAGGCAGGACTGTCTGATGATTTTGAAGGATTTGGCGTTGGTTATCCTTCATTTAAACACGAGTGCAAAATTTTGGGATGAGGAGGATTTTGGAGGATTGACGATGAATGCATTTTGAGGCAGGACTGTCTGACAATTTTTTAAAATTTAGGCGGAGTTGCAAAATTTTGGAGGATTGAGGATGGTTCCAAGCAAAAAGGGCCTAGGGGGTTATTAATGCTTTAATTGCATACATTGTTAGACTTTCTTTTTATAGCTCCATGATTGTATAGTCATTCTTTCAGAACTGTAAGTGTAAGGGTTTTAAACTAAGTTCAGGAAGTATGGTCAGGCCCTACAGGCCCCATTTTTATCTTTTGTAAATTTGTCAATTTTTTGGAAAATTGTTCTCAAATTTCACAATAATTATTGTCAATTAAATTCTTCAAACAATGCCCTTTCCAAAAAATAGCAGATGAAAACAATATTTGAACCTAACCTTATGAATTAGAAGGTAAAGATGTTAAAGTAACTTGTTTTCCTTTGTATCTTGAAGTTGACAGAGTTTGAAGGTTCTACCAAGGATGTCAACTGTGGAGCACATACAGGATGCAGAGCACACTGATGACGTATCACCATGGCAACGCGTACTGCTCAACATCACTTGAATGAGATTGTACCTGACACCGTTAATTGTAAAGAGCGCCACCTGTTGTTTGGTTATCGATCAACATTATGCAGCAGATAATGCAGCGGTAGGCTATATAGGCCTGTACGTCAGGTAAGTCTGGACTATTTATTTCTCAAAATTCAACTTCCTTTCGGCGTACTGGAAAGATTCCCATATATCTAGACATCACTAATTTTTCCCTACAGTGACCTATATCACCATTTAAAGGGATAATGTGTCCAAAAATGTCGGATTTATATCAGGGAAAAGTTGCTACCATGCCTACTGAGAAAACATGTCAAAGGACATTTCCTAGTCTTTGTTGGTCAGTGACGTCTGAGGTATGGGAGTCTTTCCGGAGTATTTTGGAATGCTTTGCATACATTGTTGGGTAAGACCTCTTTTTATAGCTCCATGATTGTATAGTCATATAGTCAGCAGGGCCAGGGCCTATTGTTTTTAGTTCACCGCACCTACCCCAATTAAGAACCCAGTATCAATGCACACATATAGTGGTGTTCCCTAACGTGGCGCACTGCGACGTTTCTCCTGACTTTCCTCATGCACGGTTGCCAAACTTCTTTGTTGATAAACTTCGAATTCATTCAGTTATTACTGGTACTTTTTCAGTAGTGTTTGCCATTTAACTTCTGTAAACAATTTCACTGTCATACAATTTTGAGCAAAATTTTAAAACGGTGGCGTCCGGAAATTGGGCCAAAAATCAGCTGATCAGTGTTCCCTAACACAGCGCACTTGCGTAAATCTTGGAAAATTCCAGGTTAACACTAAAAAAGTTATTTAAAGTTAACAAATTCTAATTAATAAATATCATTTATGTCTACATTAGCCAACTAGAAGAATGTCAGAAAATTATTTTCTTATTTTTGGCTGAGTATATCAGTGGTGAGTTGGAGGTAGATTGTTTCTCGATGATAATTTGAGTTAGAAATGTGATTCGGGTTTGTAACTTCAGGGGTTGCCCTTCAGGAAAGTCAAGTTTGGATTGATTTGGGGGTCAACAGGTCAAAGGTCAACGTCATTGGTCAAGGTCTAGGTCATTCCATTGACCAGTATTAACTATTCTACTACATGTATTTGTAATTTTGCACCTTATATCAACAAACTCAGGCCGAGGGGTTTCAACAGCACCGCTGTATTTTTTTAGGAAAGTTGCAGTAATGTTTATTGATTCATTTTATTTCATTAACAGCTTTGAAAATGGAGTTGAGGCCAGACAGACAGGGGGCATAGGACTGCATATTTGCTCGGAGGTAATTTTATCTAATGCATTTAATGTTAGACACTATTCGTTTGTGAACTTTTCTCCAAAAACCTGAAAATATTTCTTGCCAATCACCCTCTATTATTCAGGACCAATTTTTTTTTGGAATTATTCTTGACCATTCTCTTTATTTGGTGAACAATTTTGACCATCGTCTGAGTAGAGGCGTTTGCATGTTGATATTAGTGCTCAGGCATCGAATTTACGTCAGGAATCGACCACTAGTCTCGCCCTAGCCCCATAAATGTGGCCTATTTACTGGACTGCCTCCGTAAACATAGGCCACACATCCACATGTACAAAAATCGTGTCGACGGAGCCAAATTTTGATTTTCACATTTAGGCTTAGTTTGTAGGTTTTTTTTGCTTTAGAAGCATACTCACCCTCTTTACAGGCTAATCAGAAAGTGCTGCCTTTTTCAGATGTATATTTTTTGTGAAATTTCATGTTGAAATTTTGATACGCAAACGTGTAAAAATGAATCTGGAAATTTCACGAAAAATATACATCTGAAAAAGGCAGCACTTTCTGATTAGCCTGTAAAGAGGGTGAGTATGCTTCTAAAGCAAAAAAAACCTACAAACTAAGCCTAAATGTGAAAATCAAAATTTGGCTCCGTCGACACGATTTTTGTACATGTGGATGTGTGGCCTATGTTTACGGAGGCAGTCCAGTAAAAAGGCCACATTTATGGGGCAAGTCTCGCCCCAACTTGCTCATAGTTGTTTCTGTGGCATGGTTTAGCTGTATTGGCCCTTTTTGGGGGGAAAAAAAGTAGTGCAGGTGGGAAAATTATCAGAAAAACTAAGATGACATTTTTGTGTGTTTACGTTTCTAGAGTTACTTCAACAACGACGATAGGTTCAACTACAACTATGCGCAGGCCAAAGCCACAGCAGGCAACTACAAGGAAGCAGAGGAGGTAGGTTGGACTCCCGGACCCAATTTTTGTTGTTGCGCCCTCAATAGTTGGCCAGTCATGGCGCAGTGACTCGTCATGGTGCCTGAACTAGTCATGGTGCCTTTCATTTGCAAACATCAAACACCAAAACTACCAAGTGATTATAAAATACCTGACTGTTAGGGAATAATAGTCTCAAGCATCCTGTGAAATCACGGCACCTGGTGTGCTGTTAGTTTCTAGAAAAGTGGAATTTTGTATTGATTTCCACCGATGGTCGGCCCTGTTTGATAGAGAAGCCCGACTTACTGTCTGTTCTCATCCATACTGTTGCCGTATACCTAGATGTAGAACAAAAAGATATTCCAATAGCTTGTTTTCCCACGTGCTGCATCTCTTTGGAATTCCTTGCCTGGTGCTTATTTCCCTCCAACCTATGATCTGTCCTGATTCAAGAGGAGTGTGGAGTGCTGTGGCCTCGTGGTTAAGGGCGTTGGATTCGTGGTCTGCGGGTAAAGCTGCAGGTTGTGGGTTCGAGTCCAGCCTGGGGTCATGGTGCGTGTGCCCTTGGGCAAGGCACTTTGTCACTCATTGCTTCTCCCCACCCAGGAGTAATAGGCTCTCAGCTTTGGTCCAAAAAATGGGCCACCGGTACCAGACGATCGAAAAGAGCAATGCTCATAGCGATTTTTTGAAAGGCACATCTAGAGTTGGAGAATGTGTGATAGCTTTGCAGTGTGAGTGGTGGCAGTGTTATCACTTTTGATTTGTGTTTTCAAAATTGCCGTCAATATGCTTGAACCGGATCAATTGTATGTTGTAGCAAGCATGTTTTGGCTGCCATTTAAAAAAAAGAAAACAAGGGATAGCACCCAAAAAGCTGCCACCGCTGCAATGCTGTCACATATTTTCCGACTAGAGGGGTGCATACCTTGCCAAAAATCACAATGAGCATTATTGCCCTCATTTGATACTGACCAAACCCCCACACTGATGGCTTATAAGTGGGTGCCTATGAGGGCAGAGATGGTGGGGTTGATTTAGCTGCTTTGCTCCGACTTGTAGCCCTGTATATCTGGAGTGGCTTTTAGCCTTGTTCAGGGCAAATAGGCATGAAAAATCAAGTCTAAAACCCGGATGGGGATCTCTCTGTGCCTCCTAGACCACTGTTTTGGTTGGGAACACTTGGTTTTACCATGATTTAATTGGAGTGGGTTTCGTTTCTCTTGTTTTGCAGATTTTTGTGCTCATTCAGAGTGAGAAGATCAAGAATGACTACACGTGTCTCTGGTTGGCAAGATGCTGTGAGTATTACCGTCAATTGTGAATGACGTTTCCTCTTCCAACTTCCAAGTTGCTAATGATGGGAACGAATCCACCTGTAAAGCCTCAACTCATAATGTATTGACCACTCACAATTGTGACTGCACAACCAAATGTCCAACTAAAGTCAGGACACGTCGCGTGCATGCATTTCATGTACTGCTGGAAAATCCAGAGTGGCATTAGGGAGATGCACATGTTGCCCATGTGTGAGGTAGACTGAAGGGTCTCTAACAATGACATAACCAGCATGCAATCATCGCCCTGATCGTATATTAAGGATGTGACTTTGCGTTTCATTTTGTAAACGTTAAGCAAATATTTTAAGAACTGTTTTAAACGTTTAGCCATTGACAGTGGCTTTTGCCTACCCATTATGTCTGATCTGCAGACCGGCGTGATTGACATGATAAATCAACAATGGTTGACATTGTAAATAGCAGGCAGTCGTTGATAAAGTAAAAATGTAACTACGTGTTCCCCAAATGCAATCAAGTACTACGGTGCTTCTAAGGTTTTGTAAATTAAGTAGGTTTGAAAACAACGTTAATTTTTTGTGCAACATGTATGTGTGGTTATCTCCAAGGAAGATCGCGTGAACGGAGGTCTCAATCTTTTGTATATTCGGGTTTTGTTTAAATGTTTTGAGAAATTTGTAAACGGATTTTGAAGTTTTGTCGTTTAAACGTGTAAACTTCACATCTTAGTCATACATTTGCCATGTTGGATTTGTTCTATCACATTTCAAGCATATTGTACGACAGAAATTTGCTACATTGAACATCCCTCTTGGCTCCCAAATATTGTACACAGTTACACTGAGCATTGCTGGCCGAAAATTGCTGAAACGAGCATCCACTGAACCGAACCATCTTTTGTGGACCCCAATGTGTTTTCTTGCAGCAGTATCCTACGTATTTATAACCTTTCTTTGTGTTGTTTTCATTGTTCAGACATCATGAATCGTAAGGCCAGACTAGCCTGGGAGTTGTACCTTAAGATGGAGACGTCTGGCGAATTTTTCAGCCTGCTGTAGCTCATTGCCAACGACGGCTACAAGGTAAAACATCATCCCCTATTTTTGTCCGTTGTATGTTTGGTCAAGATTTTGGCATTAGCCCCAAATTAGTATCCAGTCACTCAATCTAAACCTGCAGCCGATTTCACGAAACAGATTTGTCACTTCGGCAAAACGCAAATCGTAGAGGAGACATAAATCTAAAATATAACGCATGTGTAGAAAAGAATGCAGTATCCAGACGCTACTTCAGCGGTTTTGTACAAAGTCTATGGCGAGTCAAGAAAACTTTCCAAGTATTTCTGAACCAAATTGGAAATGTTTCTCAATCCCAGATTCATGTTTGTGAATCATTTTGCAATGACTGATCTTTATTGAGATGACGTGTGAAGACAAAAGCGGCATCAGGTTGCAACATTGTTTTCACGTGTAAAATCAACAAGAATACGAATCCCTGTCAAAAAAAGAAAAAAAAATAATTCGTTGCACATTTACTACTTTGTGTCATTAGCTTGAATAATGAAGGATGCACTTTTGTGTCGCAAACTTTAGTAAGCATGTAGAAGGCATCATAAAATATTAGAATAGCCAAAAATCCCAACTGCTTAAAAAATTCATTTGGGACAAATTCATCACTTTGTCAACACGGTGGCGATATGATCGAAAACTTCAGGCTTTTCGTTCGAACTTCTGATGTTTTTTGCTCGACCTCAAAATATAATTGTCACAGTCTCTCGATCCTCAAATCTCATCTTTTCTATCGGTAGATGGCCAGTTCTACTATGCGACCAAGGCTTTCGATGTCTTGGAAAGATTGGACCCCAATCCTGAATACTGGAGAGGCAAGCGAGGGGTGTGCGTGGGCGTATTCCAGCAGATCATAGCTGGCCATGAACCAAGGTGGGTGTCGTGTTTGTCAATCAGCAGTGCACACTGACCAATTAGATCTCAACCTTTGGTCAGGTGACCACAGTACATCAATCAAACAGTGCACACTGACCAATCAGATCCCAACTTATGGTCAGGTGACAGTCAGGTGACCACAGTACATCAATCAAACAGTGTGCACTGACCAATTACATCTCAATTAGTATATCACTCCGGTGCTCTACCAACTGAGCTATCCAGCCCAATGTTGGCGGTTCTCTAATTGTCAATGTCTCTGTCAAAGGGGCGCTAGTCAGAAGCCCTCAACCCGCATATGCCATGCAGCCAGGGATCACGCCCAAAGTCACGATGCAGACCTGGCAAATATCAAACGGGGATCACTCAGAGAGGATACGGCTTTTTATTACAAATCTTCATGAATACTTTTCACGTTCTTAGCCCTCTAGTTCAAATTCATTGATCTTTATGGATTTTTCCTTTTTCCCCCAATATTCTATAAACAGCTTTCATTTTCACTATTAGGTTTTGCCCTTCACTGACGTATAAACACTGTATACTCAGTGCGTTACCTCCCGAGTGAAAGTTGGAAAAATCACTCTGTTGGGACTCGAACCCATGACCTCCTGCTTTTTAGTGCAGACGTCTTAACCACTGGACCATCAAGCTTACAGAATTGGTTGCCTGGCCAGCCAACCAACCCCGTAAGCTCCATGGTCGAGTCGTGGGTTCGAATCCCACCCAAGTGATTATTTTCCCAACTTTCACTCGGGAGGTAACACACTGAGTATACAGTGTTTATACATCGGTGAAGGGCAAAACCTAACATTGATTTACATCACCCCGACGCAAAGTCCATCTTGTTAATAGCTTTCATCTTCATGTGCACAAAACCCAGTGAAGTTCAAGCCACTAGATTTTTGTCATTTTTTTCCCTCTACAGAGAAACACTGCGAGACATCCTCCAAACCTTGCGCAACACCGGTAACCCACAGGTGGAATACATCATCCGTGTCATGAAGAAGTGGGCCAAGGACAACAGGGCACCAGTTTCCTGAGGTGGTCCCTATCCTAGTCTTGAGATTGTTTAAATTTGTACATTCCAAGAAACTCCTGCTTGCAAAGGGATTTTCCAAAAATAAAATAATGGAACAATATTGTTGATTAATTTAGGAGTGATTTAATTGGTCTTCACATTGGCAAATTTGCCTTGAAACATTTCTTTATTTAGCTTTGGCAAGGTGGTTATGCAGGAGAAAACAACAGTTCTGGAGAGAGGCTAGTCTCTCATGGCATAAAACAAAGTAGGCTTGCCTAGTTAAGCTGGACTCTGTGACTCAGTCAGTGACTCAGTCAACAACTCAGTGACTCGATCAGCGACTCAGTGTTTGAGTCAGATTCAGTCAGTGACTCGGTCAGTGACTCGGTCAGTGACTCGGTCAGTGACTCGGTCAGTGACTCGGTCAGTGACTCGGTCAGTGACTCGGTCAGTGACTCGGTCAGTGACTCGGTCAGTGACTCGGTCAGTGATTCGGTCAGCGACTCGGTTAGTGAATCACTCGGTGACTTATTGAGCGACACAGTGACTTGTTCAGTGTCTCAGTAAGTGACTCGGTCAGTGACTCTCTCAGTGACTCGGTCAGTCAGTGGCTCAGTCAGTAACTCAGTTACTCGGTTGGTGACTCGGTCAGTGACTCGGTCGGACAGTCAGTCAGGTAGCATTAAAATGTTCATATCATAATTATAAAGGTTCACGTCATAAATAAAAAGACAACTCAATTTGCAAGTTTGTTGTCTTGGAGTTTCTGGGGCCTGTTTAGAGACAACCCAACGGCATGAGAATGGGCCAGGAATGGTTATTCAAGGAGGGGGGTAGTTATCTGTACGTAATGTAATTATGCTAATTCATGGTTTATATTGATATGAATATACATGTTCAAGTTTTCAGAGCACGTTTGTCAAGTAATTAGGGTGTAAGGTCCAGAAGGCATGAAACAAATTGAAAATAAGTGATTTGAACTGGGCCCAATTTCATAGCGCTGCTAAGCACACAATTTCTGCCAGCAGAGCTTCTCCATCTATCTATCACATTGTCAATACTATATTTTTGTCATGTACAATATTGGGAAAGAATGTTGCAACCTGATGCTGCTTTTTCTTCATATCATCTCAATGAAGTCATTCATTGCAAAAATGATGACTATGATAAAACATGAATCTGGGACTGAGAAATACTTAAGAGAACACTTTCTTGACGCTCCATAGACTTTGCACACAACCGCTGAAGTGGCGTCAGGTTGCAACATTCTTTTCCAATATTGTGTGATATTCTGACTTCATTTCTTTATTTCATCTGTAAAAACATTAAATGTTATACTGCCTTTCTTTAAAGGGAAGATACAAGATTTGCAAATATCACAAAACGAAATGATCAAATTATCGCAAAATACCTTACTGGATTGTTGGGGAATGACAGTCTAAAGCATCCTGTAAAATTGTGGCTCCTGATGTGCTGACAGTTTTAAGAAAAATGGTACTTTTCCAACGCTGGTCGGCCGACCAGCATTGGAGAAAACTGGCTATTTTTCAAAAATTGCTCCCAATTTTTTTATAATTAGTTATTCCGCATTTTCTTTGCAATTGATTACACACGTACAAGTCTGCTAGACTGATTCTCTGACCTTACAATTCCCCCCAGTCTATTAATTGCTCCGTTTTATCTTATAAGTGGGGTCACAAGACTGCAAATACATGATTGGTTTTCTTGACTTTTCCAGCATCTACAAGCCCAAATGTGAAAAAGTCATTTTAACGATATTTGCTATTATACAAATAACGAATGTTTGTGAGTGCGATGGTAAGAATAATTTCATGAGGTGACAGATTGAATGTTCTATTCCACGAGGCGAAGCCGAGTGGAATAGAACATTCAATCTGTCACCGAATGAAATTATTCTTTCCATCGCACGAACGTAAAACATTCGTTATTTGTTTTATACAACACCTGAATAAATTCTCGTCATTTGATTGGTAAATTATAAACTACAATTTATTTTGATTTTAAAGATGTTGAACTACCCCTACACGAAAATGTTTGAACCCAACGCTGTAGCCCTGGCTCTTTGGAACAATACGCGCTGCGCTGAACGCGCACACCAGCATGCATTTTGCACGCAAATACCGCGTCATGGAACAAGCGCAAAGTGAAACGGTATAACGCATGGGTATAACGCATGGTCGCACCGTGCATTATACCGAATAATAATATGTCACGTGATCTACAATTCACCAATCAGATGACGGGGATTTATTCAGGTGTTGTATAAAACATACTAATCATCCAAATCCATTTATTTCTGAAAATTGCAGCAAAAGCAAATGTTGTAGTTGTACATTCCCTTTAAGTCCCGCGATAAATTTTATCTTGCAGTGTCAATATTGTGTAGGTGAATTTTAAAAGTAAATGTGTACTTAAAATATTGTTGAAATGCTGTGCATAGTTCTTTGAATGAAGGGATATTAAATCATCACAATAAATAAAAGTGAAAAAAAATACCTGTTTGTTATTGTTTTGTTTGTTTTCTTGGTAGTTTGTTTGGGAATCTGAAAACAAAACTTCAGTTTATTTAAAAGATAAGTTCAGTTTGGGCTATAAAAAGTTGGGAAGGTAAGAAAAAAAAGAATAAAATGATTATGGTGGGCCGGGACTCGAACCTGAGTCGCCTGATTGAGAGTCCTACGCCGGTCCACAAGACCATTAACGCACTCAAATGTTATACTAGTTCTGCTTAATTACAATTGTAAGATAGGCTTATCGTGGCTTTTCACGTTGACGCCCATGCACGCTTAGACGTAAAACACAGTTTGACGATGTAAAACATTCGTTTGATTTTGGGTGTAGCTGTTCTTATTGATCTAAATTTAATTGGAAAAGGGTAAAGGGTGTCAACTGAACTAAAATCCTGAAATTCAATGAAATAAAACTCGTACAATCCTTGCTTTCAGTACGAAACACACGTGTTCAACGGATGCAGAGAAGCCTATTTCTTTTGTTAAATTCCTTTGTTGAATCTTGCGTTAACAATAAAATGTTTCCATTGAGGGAAAAGGATTAAACGCCGCGATCTTTATTCACGCTTGAGTGCATCTGAATGGGGAATATTGAAGCGGAAAATCACGATTTACAGCACTTAGGCAGCATTTTATCCCACACAATGATACTTTTTGAAGAGGAAATTGCATACTGAATACAACTGTAGTTTCAAAATTCAAAAATTCGCCGTATTTAAAAAGTCGAGGTAATTGTTTTGGAAAACTTTCACTAAAAATTTCCTCATCCTAACGTAGGCGGCGCTATATATATATTTCATTCTCAGTGCGCGCATTGTTAGCGCGATAGCCGCCGCCCGATCTGTGTATCACCCGTTTACCCAATCTTATCCTAGCATCACAATTTCAATTTATCTCACGAATAAAAGTTGAATAGGTCTACAACTAAAACAATAGACAATTAAGGTCTGTGAAAAAAAATGCAATCAGAATAAAAGTCAACTTTAATGGAACAAAAGAGACGCGTATAAGGATATTAATAAAAGGGCCCCGGTATACCCATGAAGCAAGAGGGGGGCGGGAATAGACCGCTTGCAGACGCGATCGATAATTGACGCGCAAAGGTGCGCGACGCCATGTTGTGGGACAAAATGTGCGTGGATAGATATACGCTTGTCCCACAACATGGCGTCGCGCGCCTTCGCGCGTCGATTATCGAACGCATATGCAAGCGGTCTATTTGTTTTGTCGTGTGAGATGGGGGGAGGGGGGAACAAGCGAAATATTTTTACTAAAAGTCGTAAGTGGAAAAATGTTTTTAAAAAAGGGTTATAAACCGTTCATGTATACATAATAGGCAGCCAGCCCCGCCCCCATCCCTTGCAATGCCATACACACACGATAATGCGCTAGCCAACTCTGGATACGGTGCACGTGCGAAAATGAAATATATATAGCGCCGCCTACGTTCGGATGAGGAAAGTTTCAGTGAAATTTTTCCAAAAAAATTACCTCGACTTTTTAAATACGGCGAATTTTTGAATTTTGAAACTACAGTTGTATTTAGTATGCAATTTCCTCTCCAAAAAGTATCATTATGTGGGATAAAATGCTGCCGAAGTGCTGTAATTCGTGATTTTCCGCTTCAATATTCCCCATTCAGATGCACTCAAGCGTGAAAAAAGATCGCGGCGTTTAATCCTTTTCCCTCAATGGAAACATTTTATTGTTAACGCAAGATTCAACAAAGGAAATTAACAAAAGAAATGGGCTTCTCTGCATCCGTTGAACACGTGTGTTTCGTACTGAAACCAAGGATTGTCGAGTTTTATTCCATGGAATTTCTGGATTTCAGTTCAGTTGACACCCTTTATCCTTTTCCACATAAATTTAGATCAACTTGAACAGCTACACCCAAAATCAAACGAGTGATTTACATCGTCAGACTGTGTTTTACGTCTAAGCGTGCATGGGCGTGTACGTGAAAAGCCGCGACAAGTCTATCTTACAGTTATAATTAAAAAGAACTAGAAGTGCATTTGAGCGCGTTAATGGTCTGCTGGAACGGCGTAAGACTCCCAATCTGGCGACTCGGGTTCGAATCCCACCATGATTATATTATTACTTAATTTTCTTCTTCTTTTTTTCCCCAAAAATAAATTTGGTGAACTTATCTTAAAAAAAATGAAGTTTTGTTTTCAGAATCAAATACTTCAAAAATATAAACACTAAAATTGTAAGTTATATTCTTCTCTCTCTTTTTTATTTTTAAAAATATTATTTAATCCTCCATCCATGATGGGATCAAGAAATTGAAAACTATAGAAGAGACAAGTTTGGAATTTTTTTTCTGAAAATGATTTTCATTTTAATTCTTTCAACAGCGTTTAAAACTTTACACGTATATGAAACTTAACACATAGTTGTCACTGACTGTGTTATTATTGAAATAGTTGAAGAGCATTTTATTGCAAAAATGAAACATATGTTAAGGGTAGATATAACATTTGCAAGCATAAAAAAACGACATGGTCAAATTTTCACGAAGCACTTCACTTGATTGTTAGGGAATGACACAAAAGCTTAGCATCCTGTAAAATCATGGCTCCTGGTGTGCTGACATTTTCAAGAAAAATTGTATTTTTCCAACACTGGTTAGCCAACCAGCAGTGGAAAAAAAAATGGCTATAAAAACAGTTCCTAATTTTTCATATTTAGTTATTTCGCGTTATCGTTGCAATTGAATTACACAATGGTGAAAGGGTACAAGCCTTCTAGACTTATTCTCTGACCTTACAATTCCCCAAAGTCTACAAATTGCTCTGCTTCATCTTAAGTGGTTCGGGGAACCAGACTACATGAACATGATTGGTTTTCTTGGTTTTCCAGCATATACAAGCCCAAAACGTGAAACAAGTCATTTGAACAATATTTGCTATAACATAATAATCCTCCAAATCCATTTATTTTTGAAAATTGCAGCAAAGGCAAATGTTGTACATTCCATTTAACCAAAATATTTCACGCATGTCAGTACTGCATGCGTACAGTTAAAAAAAAAACAATGATAAGGACTAGTAACTGGGTTTTGGAATTTAAGATGACTAATTGTCCAAAATCAACAAATTATATTGTTTTCCAATTACCAATTTTCTATCTATTTCTTATTTTAACAGAAGAAAACAACTCTTTTGTTCTGTTTTGGGACATTTACAACCCTCAGAACAAGTAGCATTTAATTTGGTAGCTTTTCCATGCAAACAGGTCCCCTTCCCTACTGAGTACACGAGACTGTTTGCCTACATTACCATTTCTGACAGGGATATCGGGAACCAGTTTTCCCTACAAGAACTGACATATTCTAGGGCTACATATAATGACAATCTAAGTATATTACATAACCAAATATGGGCCAAAATTGTTGTTCTCATGCAAAAGTGCATAATTTTGTATTGTTAGAATATACAGCAATAAAGAACTTTTCTTGGGGGTCGGAGTCTCAGTAATTGCTCAGACTGTGGTTATAAAAAAATATAAATTTCATGTATGTCGACGCCTACCAAGGAATTAGGATTACTGAAATATACTGAAATAACAGCTAACATTGACCCAGGATCGCATGGACCAACAAAGGGCATGAAAACGACTCTTCTCAACTGTTCTCAGACTTTAATTTAAAATTATATCCAAGTGAGAGATATTGAGGCTGTGTTCAATCGATGGGTACGATGCACCCATACCCAACCTTGCATCATTCAATGACTGTTTATTGCCTGCAAGCAAGTAACTGAAAACTTGGTAAAAGGAATTACATGGAGCACAATATTTGAGTGAATAACCAAACCACATTACTCTGAGTTACTAAACATGCAAAACAATCTAAACCAAATGGATGTTTATTGAAGGCAGGACCAGTCCAATCCAGTCCAGGATCTGCAATCCAGTATCCTAACTGGTTCAGCATCTGCAATCCAGTATCCTACCTGGTTCAGCATCTGCAATCCACTCCTAACTGGTTCAGCATCTGCAATCCAGTATCCTAACAGGTTCAGCATCTGCAATCCAGTATCCTAACTGGTTCAGCATCTGCAATCCAGTATCCTAACTGGTTCAGCATCTGCAATCCAGTATCCTAACTGGTTCAGCATCTGCAATCCAGTATCCTAACTGGTTCAGCATCTGCAATCCAGTATCCTAACAGGTTCAGCATCTGCAATCCGGTATCCTAACAGGTTCAGCATCTGCAATCCAGTATCCTAACTGGTGCAGCATCTGCAATCCAGTATCCTAACAGGTTCAGCATCTGCAATCCAGTATCCTAACTGGTTCAGCATCTGCAATCCAGTATCCTAACTGTTTCATCATCTGCAATCCAGTATCATAACTAGTTCATCATCTGCAATCCGGTATCCTAACAGGTTCAGCATCTGCAATCCAGTATCCTAACTGGTTCAGCATCTGCAATCCAGTATCCTAACTGGTTCAGCATCTGCAATCCAGTATCCTAACTGGTGCAGCATCTGCAATCCAGTATCCTAACAGGTTCAGCATCTGCAATCCAGTATCCTAACTGTTTCATCATCTGCAATCCAGTATCATAACTAGTTCATCATCTGCAATCCAGTATCCTAACTGGTTCATCATCTGCAATCCAGTATCCTAACAGGTGCAGCATCTGCAATCCAGTATCCTAACTGGTTCAGCATCTGCAATCCAGTATCCTAACAGGTTCAGCATCTGCAATCCAGTATCCTAACTGGTTCAGCATCTGCAATCCAGTATCCTAACAGGTTCAGCACCTGCAATCCAGTATCCTAACAGGTTCAGGATCTGCAATCCAGTATCCTAACTGGTTCAGCATCTGCAATCCAGTATCCTTACTGGTTCAGCATCTGCAATCCAGTATCCTAACAGGTTCAGCACCTGTGATAGCTGGGTGACCCTCTCGATGATCTTATCCTGTCTCTCTCCACCAACCTGCTGATCAAATTTCTGCAGGAAACAGTCTGGATGCCACAGCAGCTGCGCGGAGCGTACCAACCCCCACAGCTCGGCAGCATCCTCGCTGAACATAATGTAACGCATCAGCACCTGCAACAATCTTGTCTGAAAATGAGTTGCCATGATGAAACAGTCACGGCATGTCCTCCACGGATCCCAGCTGAGTCAACTACTGTTCCTATACTTGCACTAAGCATCTTGTTACACAACTGTAGGCACTCATCCTGTGTCATTGTCTTTGTTTTTGTCTCAGCTTGTCTTCCTCTCTGCTGTACCGGACAGCTGAGACCCCTTGTAGCGCTGCTGCTGTTCTGTCAGTGATCTCCTGCTCTAGGGGCTCAGTCGTCAAATGAATCCTGATGATCAAATACATCATTAAAAAAAATTAATTCTGAAAACATTTTTAATACTGACTTTTAATCTTGCAGTGTGAATCTTCGTTTTGACAAAAAAAACCTCACTGACATCTTTGCTTTAATATTCAGACTAGGTTTTCAACAGAGCAAGTAACATATATTCCATGGTTTTAGTAAAAAATACCTCCATCGAGCTTCATAAACAGCCCCAACAACTTCAACAAGCATGATGCTCAAGTTGCTAATAAGAGCAATAATACACGTCAGCTTTTTGGTTGGACTAGCTCCCAGTCAAAAAAGCGTACCTAGTTTTTTTCTTCAAAAGCTTCTTGAAAGCCCGGAACGCACCCACTCATTTGATCATTTTTTTTGGAAACGAAATATAAAATCTGTGTCGCCAACATACCCTGCAGTCCTATAATAAACCCACACTACTGGGACCTGGCATGGAGTGCTCTGAAACATGCAAAACACAGTATTGATGAGAGTCCCAAATTTTCGGACAATCATACACCTGCCGAAAGAATTTTGCAACCTGACGTTGCTGTTTTCTTCATATATCATCTCAATGAAGGACAGTCATTGCAAAAATGATGATAAGACATGAATCTAGGACTAAGAAACATTCCCAATTTCAATGTTGGGAAATACTTCAATTTTCTTGACTCACCATAGACTTTGTACCGCTGAAGTGGCGTCAGGTTGCAACATTCTTTCCATGTCTGCTGCCCATTGGAGATCAACCTGCTATCTGTACTGCCAACAATTGCATCATATGCTGCATTCCTCTGACTCTGTGTCTTGCATCACTGGCTGCTCATGGCATGCACGTCATCAATCTCTATTAAAAACCGTAGGATACAGACAGAAAGGCACTTGTATTACATAAAGAAAGCCATAGTGAGTTGCTATTTGCTGGGCGTGTACTTAAGGAACAATTCTTAGTTGAACCTAGCCCGAAAATTAGGGACTGTCCATGCAAACTCAAGTCAAAGTCTAGCCCGACTGCGTCTGGCCGGCCGTACAGTACTATCGCAAGCTCTGTAGTACGGCCAGACACTCAATGCTTCCACACACACTGATTTTTTTACCCGCTGATGTAGCGATTTTGCTACAGATTTTGATCGAGATTATCTTTTCGTCCAGGACACAAATTTCCATCCACAAAATGTAGGTGTGTTTAACGCAAAAAATAACGGGCAATTTTGAGTCAACCTTCACACTCGGTTTCCACAAGATGACTGAAGAAATATCTGTTGCATTAACTTAGAATGTATTCCGGGATCCCTTTGCAAGTTTTCCAACAACTTTGAGGCAATTTAGATTTTTTGTTTTTTCCTCAATAAAAAAATACAAGAGGTTAGGCCAAAAAAAAAAGTCTCCGGTTTCTGGTATGGAGCTTGCCCAAAAAGTGGTGCGGCGGCGCGGCTTTTTTTTTTTTACCTGATTTTTTGGGTTCAAATGTCGGCTGATGACTGCAAATGGTGCCCGAGAGAGGCCACATAAAGCTTATTCTCGACCATAACCCAATCTAAAAACACGTTAAAATTGTGCAGCAGCAGGATTCAAGTCAAACCAGTGAGTTTGGCGGTTTTGAGACATCATGTTTCATAAAACAAAAAAAATTCATTTTGCCGACGCGCATGGCTACGGCGACGCGCGCATACCAGAAACCGGAGACTTTTTTTGGGGACTTAGCCTCATATTTTTAATTCAATTTGGCAAACAACAAAAACTTTTCTCCAAAACAATTATGCAAACATTCCTTGGAAAGTAGGAGAAGCTTCGATCAACATTCATCGACCCATTTTGTTTTTTAAATATCAACCACATATAACCTTATATGGTAAGGAATTATTTTGTTTCCCCTTCTTTTCTTGCGCAGTTTTATCAAACGAAAAGCAACGATTTCTGATTTCGCAATCTACCTGAAACGAAAGCTGGACATTGTTCGTTGTGTAATTTCCTGAACGACATAGACACATTGGTTGCGCAATGCATTCCAAACGACGCGGATACGTCTTGAGACCATGATTATGTGCACCAAGTATAAAGCATGTTATCTTCTAGAAATAAAATCAAAAATATTTTGAGTGTTATTTTTAATAAGAATGTCTTTTATTTCAAGTCACTACCACTATAGCTATAGTACGCGTGTATGTATACATGCAATTTGGAACAGTGCCCTCAATAGTCAGGTAGCGTCTAAGCCCAACCCCCTCCACCCCAGCTTTTCAAACTTTCCAAGTTGGTGGCTCCGCAAATATGAACAAGAGATTGCCTCTGCTGGTCAAGAGGCCTAACTGTAGCCTTTCCACAAGGTCATCCTGACAAGCGCCGGCAGTTAACCGAGGGACGAAACAGCGAGGCGTTTTGAACGGCGACTTGACACACGTCGAGTGAGCTACAAGCGAGGTTTTCCAAATCCTAGCTTCATTCCAATACCGGATCCAGCTCTATTGCCAAGCCGCATGCCCGAAACCGGTTTACGGAACGAAGCCGGAGTTTGAGAAACGCCGGTATGTCTCATGACCTCGATGACTTTCGGTCGTTTTGTAAACATAGGCTTCGTGCCCGGCTTCGGAACAAGGCCATGTAAGGCCCCTAATCAGACAAGTGGCTTTGTCATTTACTTGCATGGTATGGTCCCACTGGTATGGGGGAGGGGAGGGGGAAGGGGGGAATGTGGTCGTTCAACTATCCCACCCCACCCCCATCGTCGCTACGTCATTGCTTCAGAGATTATTATAAATCGAGGTGGTTCGCAATACAGAATGGCAAACTCTGGTGTGATTTGTCCGGATATCACCAGGGCTAGTTCAGGGTGAATCGTGCGCTTTATGCGGAGGCCACAAACTAGCAAATGTAGGAAGTCTGGTCGTTCCATACAAGCCTTTCTCGTTTAAATCACTTAACATGCTTTATTGGAACTGTGTCATTACTTTAGGTAGTGAGCGTTTGCTTTTTAGGTCCATCATCACCGGTCATACATTCTAACATTTCTGGAAATGATTATTCGAACTGGGAGATATTCAAGTGTAAAAACCTTTTCCACATTTAGAAGGCCACGATTATACACGGGCCGTATATGATGCGTAAAGTTCATGGAAGTTTATTTAACTGTATTTTATTTCCTCAAAGTCCCAATCAATGAGCAAAGCCTACCTCAGGGGCATAACTACGGGGACACGGGGCATATACCCCCACCCCCTGTGGAAGCCGGCCCCAGCCCTCCCCCGCCCCATTTTGAAAACCTGAATTAAAACATTCACTGTAAGCTGTAATAATACGTTTATTTTGCATTTAGTGCAGCCTTTGAAAAAAAAACACGCACCTCAGGTGCCCTACCCCAAGTTAAACCCAAGTTTCTCCGCTGGCTTGAGTACGATTTAATTCCTCATAATCCCGAATATATCCACACAATTTAATAGACTGAAGCGCCAACTGTACATTGAATGAATCACGGCCGGTGTATACGTCACTTGTCTATCCACCAATCACAGTTTGTCGGTGACAAGTTGGTGACGACAAGTCGGTGACCACAAGTGAGTGGTCTGTGACTGACAGATTGTGTGTGTCAATCATAAATTCCATATTTGGATGTGTCACCGACATCCATACAATATCCACCAATAAGAAGCGGCCATTTCAATCTCGGTGACTAGTTTTTATGGTGACTATATAGCCTCAACGACATTAACATTGCTTTCATATCATTAATATGAAGCGAGTCGGTGATGTGTGATTGACAGCGCACAGGAGCCATGCAATCACAATCCAGGTCCGATTGACAGCGCACAGGAGCCATGCAATCACAATCCAGGTCCGAGTTTTTAGTCACTGCTCAGGAAATCGATGGCACTATTTAAGAAAATGTGGGGCCGTCCACCCTTCACATCAACCACAGGTCACCTTCGGACGACAACCAGAGAGAGAACTGACTGCAAGAACAAGATTTTGCTCGGTGAGTGTTTGAAACAATCATTTTTCCTCTGAAGAAATTTGTTGTTTTTGCACAATGTGTTTGAATCAATGCGGGATTCAGATTTTGTTGAATGTTGCTGATTCAATGATTCTCCAAACAGCGAGCGCGGTGGTAGGCTTGATATTTTCCCGTCTTTGTGTGCTTGTGAAAATGTGGTAGCTTGAGGACTGAAAAAAAAAACCCAAGATTTTTATGAACAAATTGTTCTTTTTTATTTCACTATGACTCTAATACACGTCTGCTAACAGCAAAACCAGCACGCTAATTCCGATCCAGAAGTTGTGCCTTTTCCCAACGACCACTTTGGAGTTGATAAAGTATTGCGATAATTTACAAATGTGTTTGAAATTAACTTGTTCAGACGGACTTTGTTTGTGCATAACATTCACTAAGCCCGTCTGAAAGAGTTAATTTCAAACACTTTTGTAAATTATCGAGCTATTTTATTTCAGCTCTTATAATGTAAACAGTTGGTGCGGATGCAGACCACGGTTTTGCGAGTTCAAATTTCAAGGCAATAAAAATGAGGAATTCCTGTCTGGCAATATTTCCGCTACTACTTCCATTGTGCACTCTCAAAAACAAATTGTCCAAATACTTACTGGTTTCTTTACTTCTTGAACAAAAATCATTTGGATTCTTGTCGATATGGATAATACACTACGAAGTCACATTTATGGACTTTTTAAAATTTAGGTTCGACTGTTAGGTTGGACTGTTTTCTGACCGCAGTTTTTCGCAAGTATAAAACATCAAGTTCCCTGCTGTGATTCAGAACAGTAAAGATGTATTGATCATTCAAAATAATATTTCAGAGGAACTACAAAAAACAAGGCTCGCAAAACCTGGACTCTTTATAACCTGGCCAATATTTTTGGCACGATCAAGCACACTCTTACTTTTTGCCTCCCTTTTTCCTATTGACTTTATCGTTTAAATTTTCAAACATGAAATCCTAGTGCAATGTACTCACATTATTTCCGGATATCACTCAAACTCAATCAGAATGAAAAGTTATGCGGAATTTGGTCACGGAAGAACGTATACAGGTATCCGGACATCTCAAAATGCCGGTCTTATTTGTGTTATTATTTGTGGGTATTCTCAGTGCCTTTGAACTTTGTTGTTCAACTGGCATTTTGCTATAGTTCACAGTGCGCCATTCCGGTTTCATCAAGTTACTTTTAAGCATTGCAGGATAAAAGTGTCACTGGTCAGAATAGACTAGAGGGCGCAAATACAAACGCACTGGATCATGATGATGCACACAGTTTTATACAAGTTCAATAGCTGGATGCATTTTGTAGAATTCATGGATAGATTTAATTTTTGGAGAACGCATTTGAGATAAATAGTCAACCCAAATTACATTTTCACTGTACAGACATTTTTTTGGCCGTATTGTACTTGTGGAATTCAGCTATGCCTCCCCACCAGACTCCAAGTTATCTCCTAGAGGATTTTTAATGACTCATATTGTTGTTGGTATTTGTTTTCAGCCAGCAATCCGCTCAAGTGTTGAAGAGTGCTTCTGCGAGAGAATTCAAGAACTGTGCTTAGGTGAGTGTATGTTGACATTTTCTTCATTCAAGCATCAGAATAGAGCAGTGATTTGGTAGGAGACTGTTCCTTTTTTTCTATGCATTGAATCTTTTGGTCCAAATTAGAAACCAGAAAACGTCATTCAATTACCTCTACGAAAAAAATAATCCTGGCCATGATGGTTAGTCTTCTCAATTATCCCTTCTAAAAAAATATCCTCCAAGCCATAGTCTCCTGAATTATCCCTTCTAAAAATATCCTCCTAGCCATGATGGTTAGTCTCCTCAATGATCTCATCTAAAAAGAATTCCTCCAAGCCATGATGATTACTATCCTAAATTATTATCACATCTAAAAAATATCTTCCAAGCCGTGATGGTTTGTGCGTTCAATAATTTCTTCTAAAAAAAAAATCCTCCTAGCCATGATGTTTAGTCTCCTCAATTTTCCCTTCTAAAATATCCTCCTAGCCGTGGTGATTAGTCTCCTCAATTATCCCTTCTAAAATATATCATCCAAGCCATGATGGTTTTCATCTCAATAATCTCTTCAAAAAAAATCCTCCTTGCAGTGATGATTAGTCTCCACAATATTATCTCTTTAGAAAAGATCCTCCTATCCATGATGGTTAGTCTCCTTAATAATTATCACATTTAAAACATATTCTCCTTGCCAGGATGATAGTCTCCTCAATTATCCCTTCTAAAAAATATCCTTCTAGCTATGATGGTTTTCATTTCAATAATCCCTTCTAAAAAATATCCTCTTAACCGTGATAAGTCACCTCAATTATCCCTGTAAAAAAAACTCCTAGCCGTGGTGATTAGCCTCCTCAAATATCCCTTTTCAAAAGAAAATATCCTCCTAGCAATGATGGTTAATCTCCTCAATGATCACATCTAAAAAATATCCTCCAAGTCCAGATGATTAGTTTCCTCAATTATCTCTTCTAAAACATATCCTCCAAGCCATGATGGTTTTTATTTTAATAATCCCCTCTAAAAAAATCCTCCTAGCCATGATGGTTTGTCTCCTCAATTATCCCTTCTAAACAATATCCTCCTGGCCATGATGGTTAGTCTCCTTAATTATCCCTTTAAAAAATATCCTCCAAGCCATGTTGGTTTTCATTCAATAATCCCTTCTAAAAAAATCCTCCTAGCCGTGATGATAAGTCTCCTCATTTAACCCTTCTAAAATATCCTCCTAGCCATGATGGTTAGTCTTCTCAGTTATCCCCTTGAAAAATATCCTCCAAGTCATGATGATTAGTGTCTTCAATTATCCCTTTAAAAAACCTCCTTGCCGTGTTGATTAGTCTTCTCAATTATCCCTTCTCAATATATCCTCCAAGCCATGATGATTAGTCTCCTCAATTATCACATCTAAAAGATAACATCCAAGCCATGATGGTTTGTCTGTTCATATAATCAATAATAATAATGTTCAATAATCCCTTCTAAAAAGATACCTCCTTGTCATGAGTGTGAGTCTCCGCAATTATCCCTTCTAGAAATTGTCCTCCAAGCCATGATGGTTAGTCTCCTCAATTATCACATCTAAAAATTAACTTCCAAGCCGTGATTGTTTGTCTGTTCAATAGTCTCGTCTGAAAAATATCCTCCAAGCCGTGATGGTTTTTATTTCAATAAGCCCTTCTAAATAAAAATATGCTCCTAGCCATGATGAGTAGTCTCCTCAATTAACTCTTCTCAAAAAAATCTTCCAAGCCGTGATGGATTGTGTGTTCAGTAATCTCTTCTAAAAAATATCCTCCTAGCCATGATGGTTTGTCTCCTCAGTTATCCCTTCTAAAAATATCCTCCTAGCCATGATGGTTAGTCTCCTCAATTATCTCTTCTAAAAATATTGTACAAGCCATGATGATAAGTCTCCTCAATTATCCCTTCTGAAAAAAATCCTCCAAGCAATGATAGTTAGTCTCCTCCATTATCCCTTCAAAATATCTTATTAGCCGTGATGATTAGTCTTCTCAATTATCCCTTCCTTCTAAAACATATCATCCAATCCATGATGGTTTTCATTTCAATAATCCCTTCTACAAATATCCTCCCAGCCGTGATTATTAGCCTCCTCAATTATCCCTTTAAAAAATATCCTCGTGGCCATGATGGTTAGTCTCCTCATTTAGCCCTTCTAAAAAATATCCTCCTAGCCATGAGGGTTAGTCTCCTCAATGATCACATCTAAAAAAATATCTTCCAAGCCTTGATGGTTTGTCTGTACAATAATCTCGTCTAAAAAATATCCTCTAACCATGATGGTTTTTATTTCAATAATCCCTTCTAAAAAATATCCTCCTAGCCGTGATGATAAGTCTCCTAAATTATCCCTTCTCAAAACAATATCTTCCAAGCCGAGATCGATTGGGTGTTCAATAGTCTCTTCTACAAAAATATCCTCCAAGCAATGATTGTTTTTATTTTAATAATCCCCTCTAAAAATCCTCCTGGCCATGATGGTTTGTCTCCTCAATTATCCCTTCTAAAACAATATCCTCCTCGCCATGATGGTTAGACTTCTCAATTATCCCTTCAAACAAATATCCTCCTAACCATGATGGTTTTCATTCAATAATCCCTTCTAAAAAAATCTTATAGAACTGCGCCTGGAACACACCTTTTTGAACCGTAGCCTTTTTGTTTGTGGTCTTTGAATCAACATGCGATTCAGTTTCAAATTCTCCCTATTATAACTAACTTCGTTCGACGACGTCACAATGCTGAATTGTCGCAAAGACGTTTATGGTAATTGAAAGAATATCTACGGCAGACCAGCAAATAAACTGCCATGGACCTCAGTGATAAATACCTCCACTTGTAAAGATCAAGACAAATACTCACAACTCTCCAAGGTGTTTGAGACACCCATCAAATTACAGCTTATATCATCATCTTTCATTGTCTGTTCAATTTTTGCGGTATAATCCGATGACTTTTTGGGATAAAAATTCCATCCAAAGATGATGACCCTGTAGTCCTGTAGTCCATCGCCCAAGGCACAATCTGCCACTTCACAAAACAATTAACACTCTGGTTTATTAGGACAAAAGATATTGCTCAAATATCTTTGAGGGAGCCTGACCCTCCCCCTTGCAGGGGGTTGGGTTAATAGGGTTATGGTTAGGGGAGGGTCAGGCTCCTAAAAAAAATATGTCAGATTGTTGTGACAGGCAAACGGGTAATATTTTGTGTGCATGTTTCACAGCGAGGACTGGGGGGCGGGGGTGGCCCCCCTCCCCACCCTCTTGATCCGCGCCTGTCAAACTATTTTGTCAAATTTTGACCTGAAATGATTGTAATTTGATGTATGATGACGTCATGACGACGTCACTAAACTATCCACATCTTCACACTAAGGTTCGTGCTCATATCAGGATTCATCCTTCTGTGGCTTCTTTTTGCATTTTAAATTCACCTAAATTTGACCTACCAGTAACCCCGGAAGGAAAGGTCAGACGACTTTACCTTCGAATATCAAAAATGTTTATCAAGGTATAGTCAATCAGATTTCAAAGTGTGAACATTATTGTTCATTTTGTTTATGAGGTTTTGCAGTGAAATCGCTTGTAATAAGAAACCCGATGACGTCATTATGACGTCAGAGTATAAAAAAGGTACACCTCGGAGTCAGCGTTGATGTTTGTTAAAAGTTTGAAGTCTGTACTGTTCAGAAGAAAAGTTGCAGATAATTATTGTCAGAAAAAAAACCAGAAAGAAAGAAAAAAAGAAAGAAAGAAATTTCTTAACATTTCCAAACAATGATCGGGTAGTACCCGATCACCCAAATATATCAGGGTTTTGTTGTTCGGAATGAGGAATTCCTGTTTGACATTATTTCCGCCTCTACTTTCATTTCGCACGCTTCAAACTAAATTATTGTTCACATACTGACTGGTTTAGTTTTTGATAAAGTTAAAATCTTGTCACTATAATGGATAGCACACTGTACATTCACGGAAAGTTGTATTGTCAAAACAAAGGCTATCAGGTAGGACTTTTTCTAGTCATATCTGATTGCAGTTTTTAGAAGAGTTTAAACATCAAGTTCCCTGCTGATTTTAGGTTAGTTTCAACTGATTGTGATTAATGCTTAAACAAATTCACGCACTTTTAATACTTAAAAAAGTGTCTTTCTTTGGTTTACAGAAGACATATTGCGAAAGCTCTAACCTTTATAAATAACCTCACCCATAAAATCAGTATGATCAACCACCCCTTATTTTCTTCCTCATTTTGCCATTTTAATGTTAACAATTTAATTTTAAAACACGGAAACTCTGGTGCAATGTACTCACATTGTTTCCCGGCAATCACTGAAACTAATTCAGGATCAACAGTTATGGGGAAGTTGGTCACGGAAGAACGTTTTTCAGGAAATCCGGACATCAAAAACATTCCTGTCTTATTGTGTGTTATTGCTCAAGCAGTACCCTTTCAACTTTGCCATTTCGCTAGAGTTCACAGTGCGCTTTGATCATCAAGTTACATTCAGCAGGATGAACGAGTCATGAATATAGAGGGCGCAAATACAAACGGACCGGATTGTGATATGATGCACACAGTTTTAGACCAGTTCAATTTTCTTTATTTAACCGTGTGAATTTGTAGAAATCATGTGAAGAGTTGGTGTTTGTACAAATTACTCAGGCTTTCTGTTCGCCTGAAGAGATTGAAGCAAAAGCTCTCGATGAATTCACTCATGTATTTGCATGTAGGGTTCCACTCAGCATGCCGCCGGATTCTGTTGGATATTTGGACAAACAGCCATATTGATTTTTGGCTTATTTTTCGAAAGTTTTTGGTGATTGGTACAGATTTTCACAAATCTGAAATATTTTGTGAGACAAGTTTCAGTTGACTAACAGATGGTGGCTTACTAGAGCCAAACCGGTGCGCTGATTTCCTATCCGGAAAATAAATCTTTATTGAACGACTGTAACTTGACTGCGGTAGTCCAGCTGTAGTGTTTGCGCCCCTACTTCCTTGGTATGAGATCGATTTCCCCCACAAATGCAGAAACTGTATGCTCATTGTGATTCCTACAACTACAAGTTCAAGCATACCTTGAACCAGTTAGAGGAACATATGATCAATTGCTCACAATCTTAGGTATGATGCAGCACAACTAACTTTTGAACTTTTAGCTTAGTTGATGCTATACATTTGACCAAAACAGATAAATTAAAGCGATTATTTTTTTGGTTCTTGTCACTGAATTTCGTTGCTAACACACGTTAATAGTCTGCCCACCGGCACACTATTTCGAAAACGTCTTCAGTTTTTTGAAGACGATGTATATTGTCTGATATAACACTATACAAACACGAAATAATTCAGTGTCAAAAACAAAGCTGTTCAGACTCGACTGGTTTTGAATCAAATTTTGGGAGCATTTTTTTAAAGAGCTCATTCCATCAAGTTCCCTGCTGTGATTCAGAATAGTTGAAATTTATCGGGATTCGCACTTATTCAAAATAATTCACGCACTTGTAATAGTTCAGGTAAAAAATTACTGGGTTAACATTTTGGTTTAAAGAAAACAATCTTGCAAAATTTCGACTCTTTAAATTAAACAACATTAAACAGTATAGGTATGATCAACCACCCCCTTATTTTCTGCCTCGTTTTTTTCCCTGTTTAATTTATCATTTTAATTTTTAAACATGAAGTCCTAATGCGATGTACTCGCATTGTATTCCGGCAATCACTCAAACTAATTCAGGATGAAGAGTTATGGGGAAGTTGGTCACGGAAGAACGTTCATCAGGAAATCCGGACAACTCAAACATGCCTGTCTTATTTTGTGTTATCATTTATGTGGATACTCAGTACCCTTTGAACTTTGTTGTTAAACTGTGTCATTTCGCTAGAGTTCACAGTGCGCTATTCCGGTTTGATCATCAAGTTATATTCAATCATAGCAGGATGAACGAGTCATGAATATAGAGGGCGCAAATACAAACGGACCGGATCGTGATGATGCACACAGTTTTATTCAAGTTCAAATTGCTTTATCTAGTTTGATTCATTTGTAGCAATCATGTACAGCGTTGATGTCTGTGCACATTATTCGTCCTTTCTGTTCCCTGTCAAGGGCGGATCCAGAACACAATTTTTTGGGGTAGCCCCCCCCCCCAAAAAAAAAATTGGTCCCCGTAAAGTGGGTCCAAAAAATTACGGCGTGGGGTTCAGGGCCCGCTTAATCATGGGCCCCGAATTTGTTGTAATTCTTAATGCTCTGTGGCGATCTGAGGAAATTTCTGACCACTTTAACCATTTTTTTGTTTCGAAAAGATGGTAGTGTACCCAGTGCCTGCCTTTATTGCGACGTCACTTAAAAACAAAATTGGGTTTTTTTGGGCGGGGCGGGGGGGGGGGGGGCATGGTTCCCTCCCCCCCCCCCCCGGATCCGCCTTGTCCGCTGTTCGTCTTAAAATATGAAGCACAAGCTCTGTTTGCATGCAGGGTTCCACTCAGCATGCCACTTAGATTTCGTTGAATATTTTCTCGAAATATGGCGATAGTAGTATTTGCTGAATACTTTGAAAGTGTTTGGTCAGTTAGTACACAAATAATAATAAAAAAAATATGGGACATTATTCGGTTAACAAACAAATGGGGGATGATGCTAGTAGTCCAACCGGTGCGCTGATTTCCAATCCGGAACATAATTATTTGTGTAACGACCGTACCTTGACTGCGGTGCCCACCTGATTTCCGCCGCTACTTCCTTGGTATGAGATCGATTGTCCTTGATAATGCAGAAAATGTATGTTCATTGTGATGCCTACAATTTCAAATGCAAGCAATTTAAAAAAGAAACATAGGATTATTTGCTTTTGAAATTTTTTTTCGTGAGAAGCAACAAAATGGCTTTAAAAACTTAAGAAGGTCGCAACCAAACTGTTGAAGTTTCAGCTCAGTGGATACTATCATTGAGAAAAAGCAGAGAAAACGTATGCACTATTTTGTTGGATCTCGTAACTTGATTCCGTTGCCAACACCTTAACAATTCTTTTGTAATTTTAAAAACACCTTCAAAGTTTTCAAACGATTATAACAGGCAAAATACTTTCACCGGGTATTTGATACCAGTCTTATCTTCACTCTCAGCATTGCAAGGTTTCTGTCATTAAATGTACTTTTCCGGGCAATTGCAAATGATCCTACGTGGCCTTAAATTCTTTTTGCATACAGATTTCTCTGAGAAAATCTGGGCATTTGTTTTGGTAGTTACTGCGTTTGATTCGAAAGTATTAAATCCTTCAAAGAAGACATGAATATTGTTGCTCGTGCGTGGGTCTGTTCAGGGCCGTTGCATGCAGGACGCATTCCGCTTTAAAAATATATATATATATATAATCAGTCCTGATCACATTTCGCCCGACAGAGATTTTGATCTGGGGGTGTTTTACTTGTGAAATTCAGCTATGCCTCCCCCAACAGCCCCCAAGATATCTCCCAGCGGATTTTCAATGACTCATTTTCGTTGGTATTATTTCCAGCTCGCAATCTGCTGAGTGTTGAGGATTCCCTTCGTGATAGAATTCAAGAACGTTACATCGAGGTGAGTGTCTGTTATTTGACACTTTCCTCACTCAATCATCAGAACAGAGCAGTGATTTTGGTGGGAGACTGTATTTTTTTCTCTATATTTATACACCTTTTGGTCAAAACTTTTACTGAAAACATCGCTCGAGTGATATTCCCTCCCTATAACACCCACCGTAGAACTGTGCCAGACATTTTGGCCTGCAGTCTTTGCAAATTCCTCGTTAAACTCATCAGGGTGCCTCGAACTTATAGCGGAAACACGCTGAAATTTCCTTCACAGTTTTTTTTTATGCAGGTACATCAGTTGGCAAAAAAAGAGAACTAAGATGAAAATAAATATTGATCACACCAATACTTAGTTGCTGTGTAATCAGATTCTTTGGAATTTGTCTTCTTTTATTTATTTTTTAAATAGGAATTGTGTTCGCAACCGTTGTCCTAATTTTTTCTTGATCGTTCATCACTTTGTAATTCGTTTGTGACTGTTTATCAACTTCGGGAATCATAACATATAGGTTTTCCCGTCCAATTTCTCAACTTGTTCGTCCAATCTTAGAGACTGTTCATTACATTGAAAAAAGGTCGCATTTAGCGCATTCGATTTTTTAAAAATATTTTACACACACCAAAGCGTGAAGGCAACTTTTCGTGCAAAAGAAAATCCATTTCTTTTGTTGGTTTTCGATTTTGCACTGAGTGTCGGCGAATTTGTAAAAGGAAGTATTCATTTTCAACGAAGGTTCAATGGAATAAGGAGTCTATTTAATATGCAATTCGCAAATCGCCAATCGTATTGGCCACAAAAAAATCAAATTGATATGATTTTTTTTTTACTTCCAAAGAGGGATTACAACAATTAACAAACTGGTGACTTAATTGTCCTTACATAAAAATCTGTATTTTGACATAGTATTATATCGGCGAGTGTTCTAAATGTATTTCCTTCTATCACTTTGACACTTTACATTGATACAGTTCTGTTCTGCTTTTTTCATATTCCCTTCCCAGGCATTCCAATCTTTGAAATAGCTGTAGATTCCTTAATCCAAACTTTTCAAAAGCCATGTCATTTTATACTCTGTTGTATCACTATAACACAATATCTTGCTAATGCAACTTCCAAATATCATTGAACTGTGTTGCTTTTGTAAACGTCCGCATCAAAGTGAATTCCCGAGCGGGACTGAACCACAATGCACAAGAAATTCAATGCACAAGTCACGTAATTTGCTGCTTACTTTTCACGCGTGAATGAAGAATACCCTAAAAAATGTTAAGCTTGCGCTAAATTCAACCGGGTGTGAAAAGGTCTGCATGTTTTATGCGAATTTGAATGCAAATGTTTTATTATTGAATTAAGCAAAGTGTGAAAATGGGCGGGAAACCCTAAAATATTTCATATTGAATGAAGAATTCCATTGCTGCTTTAAAACTCATAGCGAACTGGAGTTAAAAGTCAATTTGCCTGGACAAGTGCAACAAAAGCTTAGAATGCCAACGAACTTTTGACCGAGTTCCTATGGTGTCTCAAAAATAGATACATGCCTTTAAAATGATTGGAAAAAAAAGTTTCAATAATAACGTTTAAACAAATTGAAAGCTAATTTCAAGAATCAGTCAATTCGAGAAAAATTGAACAATGCGACATTAAACAGGTTGTTTTTCTTGACGAATTCGGCCGAGAAAACTTATTATTCTAATTACTTGACCGTAATAACTTGGTGAGAAATTTTTCCTGTTTTGGGGTGGCAATGTATCCAATTGAGAAAAAAAATCTCACTAATTTATCTTAATTGATAATGAAATAGTATTCCTGACTAAAGTGTAAACTTAACCAGTTTTCGTTTGTATGTTTTTTCAGCCTACACTGAATTCCTTGTGATCTCTTCTTGGACCTGATCTTCAAGAACGAACCATCGAGGTGGGTGTGGTGAGGTTTAATTAATGATTCTATCAGGACCGGGGAAGGTGCAAGATGTGCTCCGCCCCCCCCCCCCCCCCTCCCCTCCTAACAAAGAAAACATTCTTCGAACAATGATTCCTCCAATCTAATTTTTTTGGGTTTTTTTCCTTCAAATCTGACGGCGGATTGTCATGACTTTTAGATTAGTTCTCCTGTTTATCAAACCTCAATATTTTTCTCCTCTTCCCGTTTTTAAAAACTATTTTATTGAAAAAAAATCTCACCTGATTTGTTTCAGTTTAATCATTGTTATTCTGTACAGAATGAAGATCTTCGTGGCAACCGTTCTTTCAATCGCCCTCCTTCTGGGTAACTCCGTCAACCTCCGAGCTTCCGTTACTGGGCCGGTTGCCTCGGACGGTGATGGTCCTGCAACTCAGGCATGTCCGATGTGCTGCCAGGGGTCGGCTGCAATTCCCGGCATACCAGGTTTGCCTGGGTCCTTAGGTCAACCAGGGTCAAAGGGCGAGCCAGGTCAAAAGGGTGATATTGGATCGATTGGACCTATGGGTGAGCGTGGAGCAGCTGGGCCTCAAGGGGACGAAGGCATAGGCCAGCCCGGAAAAATTGGTCCAAGAGGAGTCCCAGGTGTTGTAGGGCCAACGGGGGAAACTGGTGTCAAAGGTCAAAAGGGTGAGCCAGGGGAGGCACCAGACGACTCCAACCAGCGGGTAGCATTCACCGTGGTGAGGACGAGCAGCTCGGATACGCTGAGCAACGACCGTTTGCTCTTCCAGGCGACCGAGACGCTTCTGCCGGGTACCAGCTTCGATCTCGAGACCGGCACGTTCACGTGTGGTGTGCCGGGCACCTACGTGTTCATGTTTTCTGTGTGCAAATATCCTTCCAGCAGCGAGCTGTACGTTCAGCTCCGGAAGAACGGCGACGTGGTTGTCTCTGGCCGTAGCAATGATTCAAGTCACTATGAGCAGGTGTCTGGGAGCGCGGTGGTGGTTCTGCAGCGTGGAGATACGATGTATCTCACAATGTCCGGTAGGGCGCATAGTAATTCCTGGCACTACACCTCATTCAGTGGCTTCCTCCTTTACCCCGAATAAACACAATCCAACACATAAAGATACACAAGCATTGTGTTGCTGATTTTTTTTAATCGCTTTCCATTTTGCCGAAACATTAACTAATGAATTAAAACAAATAATGTTCAATGACAATGTCACAAAATATTATTATTAATGTTTTTGCATTGCGCATGCTCTGATCTATATACTACAATGGATTTGCCAATTTTTTTTGACTTTTTGCAAAACAAAATATTTAGCTTTATATGCATGAGTATTGGGATATAGTGAAAAGTATGCGTTAAGTTTTTTGACGATTTTTTTTGGACCCATTGTAGGTCTATCGAGAAGTATTTTGATGGAATATTTTTTCAAAGCAAGCTGGGTCATTATTTTTGTAGAAACAAAAGATTTGCAATATAAAAGCAGTGCCACCATATGTATCCAGAAATGTTAACAACTAAAAAAAAATGTGTTTATGGTGTTATCTCGACCAACCTGGATTTTTTAGGCCATGTTTCTGACCGCCATTTTTTTTATTGCCACATTTGGTCAACATATAAAATAACGTGGTTTTTTTTTTCCCGAAAATAAATGCAACTTCTTTGTAGTATTGGGTATTTAAAACAGATTAATTAAACACAATAACTGTATCCTAATTGAAGCAAACAAAGTATAAAAGACATACAGACAAACAAAATATTTTGCTACCTACCTGGATAATTTTAGGGCGTTTACTATAACATGTTATTTTCTTCGCCATATGTTCCCTGTATGCCCAGCACAGATAATGTCAATTAAATCAATCCCATGCATGTATCAATTTTTATTTCATGTCACAAAAAAAGTCTCGAGTGATTGAATCTGATTTTCTTATAGACTTTAAGCTTGGCATTTGGATTAACAATTGTTTGAAATATTCTAATGCTATTCACAGCAATTAGAACACACTGGATTTTATGAAATGATTGCATTATTTTAAACGTTACAATATGTGAGAATTATGTAAAAGTAGTACAATTGACTGGCTATGAAAACAGTATGCATAAAACCTCATTCTGAGGATTACCAAAAGCACCACCATTGTTGATAAATACTCTCTTTTTTTCGATTGGCTTCGTTATGAAAAAAACAACATGATTTTAATTAATTTCAGTTGAAACAGAAACGTGCCCACAGTAATGAAAAATGTGGGATTGGCTGTTGTTTTTAAAGCCCGTAAAAATGCGACAAGTGTTTCTTGATTAACAGACTCCAAATTATTTGAAGACTTTCATTGTTCTTAATCAGTATTACTTGATTGCATTCAAGAAACTCACTTTGAAAACATCAGTGAAAGTGTGAGCCCGTTAGATGGTAAAGAAACAATCTTAACGAAATCAATCAAAACAAAGCACAAATTCCATTCAAGTGAGGAGGGTCTTTCAACTGGTTGGAATTGTCCTTTGTCACTTTATCATTTCAAGTGAATTTCTTTGTATTGACTTTTATTTGGATGCCATATTTGGCATCCCTGCTGACAGCATATCCTTGGATAATGTCTCCAGCCAGCACATGTACATGTAAGCTGAACAAGTACGCTTCCTGGGAATAGGTAGACTCCTGCAAGAAATCAAAGAAAAGGTTATAATGGACCCTTCCTGCATGTCAATCAACAGTGCACATTGGCCAATCAGATCACCACTTTTGATCAGGTGACCACAGTAGCTCAGTCAGACTGGGTCACAAGCACTGTTAGATCTATTGCTCACCCCGCCCCCATTTTTTGCACCAGCGGTTAACACCCCCCCCCCCCCCCCCCCCCAGTATTCTGTAAAGAGTGCCCTTTTTACACAAGTAACTTTTAGTTTTTACACAAGTGTCCTTAGTTTTGTTTAAAAAGTTTCTTGTTTCGCCAGCGGCTTTTAAAGAATTTTTGGTATTTCGTGTAAACGTCAGCAATTGTGCTGGCATGAAAAGAGCCACCCATTGACCTACCGCCGTTTGCGAGTTAACCACGCCCCTTAGACAACTCTATAAGCCTTTTCGCTGATACCGCCATCTTTGAATAATTTTTTTTTTCGGGGGGGGGGGGCATTACAATGAAAATACGTCTCATCATGCAACTGTAGCTGAGAATGATGGGATGTCTTTTCATTGTAATCCCCCCCCCCCCATTTCAAAGATGGCGGTTTCCGCGAAACGGCTCATGGAATTTTGTACGTTAACTTTTGTTTGTCTCAGATTTTGGCGTTCTGCGTCCATTTGTATATCATGTTTAGACAATATTTTACAAGCTGCGTTGACGCAATTCCACCGTGATAGGTTAATTGTCCGATAGTGGCCATTATCGCCGGTTTGTACTTACATGACAATGAGCTGAGCCTCCTGGGAATGTTGGAGAAGCAATTCACGGATCCGCATCTGTCTGTTGGTCTGAAAGAAAAAGAAAGATTTCAGGCGAAAAAATGGAGTGATTTATTGATGTTTAATAAAGTCGAGTTCCATGCACTTGGCAAATCACATGAACTGAGAGTTGTACGGAAAAATGGATTGAAGTGATCAATCTCATTATTGAAAATCACCCACCAGAATGTCAAAGGTTTGCCACAATTAACAGATGTTGCAAGACTGGACTTAAAATCACAAAAACCAGGGACTTAGCGTAAAGTGGACACTGGGAAAGCTTCAAGTGTATTGTCTCCATGCATGGACAAAAGAGGGCGCTTTATAGTCAAACAAGCAGAAGCCGGAATGAGGGACACTTCACTGGTTCACTCATGCTGGTTATCGTGTATTTGGTACCAGCATTTATAAGCCACGATGGCGCCCAAATGGCCCTCGTTTATAGTTTTCTCTGTGGGGGGGGGGGGGGGGGGGGGGGGCTTGAGCGCAAAGAGGAGATTCTACCTTCTCGTTGAGCGTAGTGACTTCCTCCTTGCTGATCTTCCAAGGACACTTCTCCGTGGTCTCCCCTGCTTCCTCATCCAGCATCCAGGGTTTGGACAGCCCTTGAACCGTCTCAGGCTCTCAGTCCTTGGGCTTCTTGTTCAGGTCCGGGATGACCTCCACGTCCGAGCAGTTGATGCGGAACTTGCTGAGCATGTTGGCAATGTTCATCTTCTCCCTGTCCATTTGCTCCTTCTTGCCCGTGGCGGCAAAGACGCGCAGCTTGCATTTCTCCCAGTTGGATTCAAGGAGATGAGGTGAGGGATGAGTAGGGTCAAGCCTGGGGGGGGGGGGG